>NW_006284328.1:1644882-1658938 GCF_000327345.1 Myotis davidii | reverse complement strand
CCTCCTCCCCGCCCCCCAGTGCTGGAGGGAGGAGGAATCCGCCTCCTAACGCCCCCGCCTGCAACCGTCCGGGCTCCGCACTCCGTCTCCGCGGTTAAAAACAGACCATACTGCAGTGCGCCGCGGACGGAACCTTTATCTCCACGATCCAGAAGAGTGAGGGAAGAAGGATCTTTGGAACGCGCCGTGGCTGCGGTGTCTCCTGGGAGTTGTAGTCCACACCCGCTGATTGTGAACGGTACTCATCCCCTTTTGGTGTGAACCTTACTGGTTCTTCTGCTTAAACGCTCTCCTCGCTTAAAAAAAGTGTTCCTACTCCCGGCGTAAGTGTCTCTGAGCAGAGAGAGGAGCTGCAGGACCTGGACGCCAGCAGAAGCGGGGTGCCTTACAGAAAGATTCTAATAGCAAAGAAAAGGAAGGAAACAGGACGGAAGCCAGTAATATCTCCATGGTTACCCTAATGACTGAATTTCTGGATACAGTAGATACTGGGGAACTGGGTAAAAATACCCTCGAAGTAGGGAAATCCCTCATGTTTGTGTTTCCTCCTTTTCTTCCTTTTTAAATATATTTTTATGTATTTCAGAGAGGAAGGGAGAGAGAGAGAAACAATTATGAGAGAGAAGCACTGATCAGCTGCCTCCGGCATGCCTTCCACTGGGGATCAAGCCCGCAACCCAGGCATGTGCTCCCAGGATCCTTCAGTCCACAGGCCAAGGCTCTAACCACTGAGCACCCGGCTAGGGCTCCTGCTCCTTTTCTGACTTTCCTTCTCCAAGTGTGGGAAAGGGGTGTGTGAAAGATTCGATAAAGAGCTTTAAACTGGAGCTCATTTGGTTTCTTGAAGTAGAGAGCTGGTTAAAGGGAAGTTGAGGTTTGTAGCCTTCCAAACAGGTTCTAATAATCTTAATGTGGCTTCTGCTAATATAGAACACTTTCATTCACACAGACTGTCAAGGAGCCCAGAACACAAATGCAGAGGAGACAAAACTTGACAACCACCTCTTTTTCGCCTCCTGCTTTCTCTCCCCTCTTCTCTAGGCACAGAACCCTCCTGTCTTTGTTGATGTGAAAAGACCCCCACATTTCACCCAAGCCTGAATAATAAATATAGGCTGTTCCTCAACTGAACTTAAAGAGACTGTAGTTTGAGTCTGAACTCCCCCAGTGCCTGCCTTGGGACCTATGAAGTAAGGGTTGTGACTAGTTGATCTTCAAGCCCTTTGGGCTCTAAAATTTTAAGTCTTGCTTTAAAATCCTTGCTTCTGTCTCCCAACATCTCAGCACTTGGGTGCAGGTATTCTAGCTAAGTCCTGTCATGATAATTGGATTAGTTCCATGTAAAATGTGAAGGCTTCATCTTTTTAGCATGTTACAAAAAGGGGTCTCTGGTTCACATGATCTCTATTTGGCAAATGCCTTTGAAGGGTCCTGGTAAAGAGGGAGCCTCAAGCTCCTTCTCATGGACTCCCTTCTACTTGCTCCCATATTCTTCCCTGGCCACTCCTCATCTTTGCAAGACCCCACAGACAACCCATAAAAAGGCTCGGGGAAACAAAAAGGAAGATACAAAATGGAAAGTTTAATACCAGAGGGTTGATATTATTCTTAAAAATGAAGCAGCAGCGCTGTAACAAAGCAATGTATGCTGACTTGCTACACAAAATAATTTCTAGCAAAGATCAGATGAGCAAGTACTTGGGCTGGAATTGCCCAGAAAAGGGATAGGGAATGAATATCTACTGAAGTCAGGAAAATTTGGATAGGCAGAATTAACCAGTTAGCTGCCACGTGTCCAAAACAGAAACCATCCCCACACGCCACGATATTTTGAATTTAATTTTAAAAATCAATTTGCGCCAAAACCGGTTTGGCTCAGTGGATAAAGCGTCGGCCTGCAGACTGAGGGGTCCCGGGTTTGATTCCGGTCGGGGGCGTATACCTGGGTTGTGGGCACATCCCCGGTAGATGTGCAGGAGGCATCTGATCGATGTTTCTCTCTCATCGATGTTTCTAGCTCTCTATCTCTCTCCCTTCCTCTCTGTAAAAAAATCAATAAAATATATATTTTTTTAATCAATTTGCAATGAATATTATAAAAATAAATGTATTACTCACAATCCAGGTGTTCTTGAATATTTTCAGTTGAAAATTCTCACGAAAAAAATGATTTTTAAAGCCTCTATAGACACGGCATACAAAGGGTTAACCGGGGAGGGCACTGTGTTAGGTAAAGGTCATGGAGTTCATTCTTTTAAAAACAATTCATTAATACTTGGTATTTATTTTTTAAATGAATAAGACTGTGGTAGGAAATTCAAATAGTACACGAGGGAAAAGCAAGTCTTCCAGTCACCTAGTTCCCTCCCAGGAAATAACCAGTGTTACAGATATAGATACTATATACATATGTATTTTTAAACAGAAATGATAACCTACTATACTAACTCTATACTGCCGTTATAGACTTTCCCACACCAGGACATAGAGATCTGCCTTATTGTTTTTAACTGTATAATATACTACCATATGTATTGGAATGTTTATTTAACAAGTCCCCTATCGATGGACCATTAGATATTTTGCAGCCTTTTAGTGTTACAAACAATGCTGCAATAACTAACCTACATACATAACTTTTAATATGCATGAGTATGTCTCATCCCCCTTTCTATTTTAAAGAGAGGAAGGAAGAAAGAGAAAAAAACATCGATGTGAGAGAGAAACATCAATTGGTCCTGCACACACCCCAACTGGGGATCAAACCCGAAACCTGGGGATGTGCCCTCACGGGCAATTGAGCCCACCACCTTTTGGTGTACAGGACTACGTTCCAGCCAACTGAGCCACACTGCCAGGGCGCATCCCCATTTTTGATCTCTGAGGAAAGTGATCATTTGTTTTGTGTTGTTTAAAATCTTAATGCTTGTGAAACATTAAGATAGACGCCTTCTAACTCACAATCACCTAAAGTGAAAATACATATTTTATTCAGATAGCCAATTCTAAGGACAAATAGATGAGCAAGCAGGGTTTGAATGATAACGAGAGGATTTATGTCAGTATAGGAGAGTGTTTCCAGAAAGCGACGACAGTTCAGCAGTTAATGAAGATGGTCTACTTTTTTCTCTTCTAGACCACTGAAATGACAGTAACTGGATTTTTATTTTGCTAATCCTCACCTGAGAATATTTTTTTCCATTGATTTTTAGAGAGGGTGAAAGGGAGGGGGAGGGAAGAGAGAGAGAGAGAGAGAGAGAGAGAGATTGGTTGCCTCCCACACCCACCCTGACCAGGGTAGGGGATGGAGCCTGCAACTGAGGTACATACCCTTGACAGGAATTGGAATTGAACCCACAACCCTTCACACTTCAGTCTCAGGCTGACATGCTAACCACTGAGCAACCGGCTAGGGTCAGTAACTGGATTTTTAAAAGCATAAACCCACAACAACGAGAAGAACCGGTACTAAAACAAAAACAACAACAAAATAGAAGCTGAAGAGCAAATGGACAAGTATTAACTAAGTGAACCAACCCGGAGAAACCTGAATTCTAAACCCAAAGTGGAAAAAACCTGAGAGTCCATGTGTCTTCCTTCTGCTTGTGAAAAATTTTTTTAAAATGTAAAAATAATGTAAAAAAAGGCTGAGGCCCAATTTAGTTAATACTGCAGAATCCCTCAAGTCCCAGTAATTAGTTACAGGAGGTACAAGGATTTTAGAAGCTGTTTAAGATCAGTTAGATCTCCAGGTCACCTCTCCCTTCTTTAACTGCCCTACTCGTCCTAAAAGAAGACTGTTTTCTTTATTCTCGAGAGAGGATTAAATAGGAGGTCTCCTTACATACAGGGGGAGTAAGTTGAACTTATGGATATTAGATGCTAAAATTCTCAGCCCTCTTCATCCACTGAGTTCCTAGGTCTCTGGCTACCAGATGTTTCCCCTTCAGAGAGGAAGCTTGAAGTGTCTTCTTCAAGGTATCTGGCCAGCCCAAGAGGAAAAGCGCAAAGATCCTGATATCAGAACAAGAGGTGTTTGTCCGGCTTGTTCACTGCTGTGTCTCCAGGCCCTGAACAGTGCCTGTCCCTTAGTGGGTGCTCATTAGATGTTTGTTGAATGAATGAATGTTCACGGTAGCATTTTTGAATATTCAAGAAAGCACAGGGGAGAAAATAAAGACCACTGATGTTTCTATCCAGAAAAAATCAGTAGGTTTCCATTTGTATAAGTTAATGTGGTCACATTGGAGGAAGAGGAATGGATAAGAAATACAACTTTCTAACTTTACTGTTCTATGACAAGTTCCTCTTGGTTAGATGATTTCTAGAAAGATTCTGAAGCCTTGGTCCTCACATTCATGTAGGTGGGATTTGAGTGTTTTCTTATGGAACACCAAAAGACATTAACATTGACTTCTGCCAAGTGAATTAGAGACAAGCTTACTAATAGAAAGTATTACTATTCTCATGAAACAAAATCACAAACAAACTCACAATCACAAATCCAATAATTAAGAAACCCACAAATTAGCCCCAGTCGGTTTGGCTCAGTGAATAGAGAGAACCTGGAACTGAAGGGTCCCAGGTTCAATTGTGGTCGAGGGCACCTGCCTGGGTTGTGGGCTCGATCCACAGTAGGCGGTGTACAGGAGGCAGCGGATCAATGATTCTCTCTCACCATTGATGTTTCAATCTCTCTCCCTCTCCCTTCCTCTCTGTAATCAATAAAAATATATTTGGAACAAAAAAGAAAGAAATCCACAAATTAAAGAGAGAAATACAATTAAACACTTCTGCGTTTCCCATAGGTATTTTACTACTGCTCAATTGTTGTCATCTTCTAAAGTTCTCACTAACAGGCAAGTGAAACTCAGCTCCAAAGAAGAGAGGAAAAAAATAGAAAAATAAAATGAGATAATAAGATTTGTTAACCATTTCTTTTCTAAGAATTGGGGAAAGATCACCATTATCAAGTTTAGCAACAGAAGCATACCTTCTTACAGCTCAAAACGGATTTCCAAGGGAGCATGTTTGAGAATCCCTGTTTTATTTTTTTTATTTTTGGGTATTTTTTTTAAGAATCCTATTCTAGACTATCTTGTTCTCTTCTCGGCTTATTCTGTATATTGCTGATGGTGTTGCAATTCAGTGCTTCTCAAACTTTAATGTGCACAAGAATTGTGTGGGCATCTTGCTAAATACACTTCTGATTCAGTAGGGTGGGACTTGGATTCCACATTTATTACAAGCTCCCAGGTGATGCCAACGCTGCGGTCTGTGGACCACACTTTGGGAGGCCTGGGTGTGCAGAGACAGAACAGGAGTTAGCAAAGCCACAGGGGGAAGCAAATAGTCTTGGAGTCAAAGAGACCTGCATTCAGCCCTAACTGGTTTGGGTCAGTGGATAGAGCATCGGCCTGTTGGAGTGAAAGTTCCCAGGTTCGATTCCGGTCAAGGGCATGTACCTTGGTTGTGGGCACATACCCAGTAGGAGGTGTACAGGAGGCAGCTGATTGATGTTTCTCTCTCATCGATGTTTCTAACTCTCTAGCCCTCTCCCTTCCTCTCTGTAAAAAATCAATAAAATATATATTTTTAAAAAGAGACCTGCATTCAGATCCTAGCTCTATCCCTTCCCGTCTGTATGCTGTTGGAGACATTCCTTACTTTCTCTGAGTCTTAGTACCTTCTTCATAGAGTTACCGTGAGCATTAAAAGAACAACGCCAATTGTAAATCTCAAATTATGTCCAAGTTTTTAAAAAGGAGTATCTGATACATAATAACCACGCAATTAATGGCTGTTGCTTTTATCAATTATATTATCAATATGACAAACCTGAGTTCTAGCCCTGACTTGCAGCTTTACCGTCTTGGGCAAATTATTGGCCCCTCTGAGTCTTGGTTTTCTCATCCATCAAATGAGATAATAATAGGTTATTATGAGGATTAAGATGAGGTTATTATGAGGATTAAAATGAGGGGAGAAGTACTTTTAAAAATGCTCAACACAGAGCCTAGCTAGCACATAAAAGACACTCAATAAAAGATAACTGTGAGATTGTGGTGATTGCTATAAACCTAAGTTCTAAAAGCTGGCTCTGTGGCTTCTGGTAAAAGGGAGAATCCTATGATTGTGCTCAACATCAGTCTTTGGTTGGGATGAGCCACAGTCAATGGAAATTAAATTTTATAAAAATTTAGGGAAAAGCATGCTTCAGAGAGAATCTGGCCCGAGTTCCAGGGCTGGTTGTGTTGCTACTTACTTTGTGATCGTAAGCAAATAGTTTAGCTTCTTGGAGCCTCATTTACTTCATCTGTTTAATAGAGCTAATAATTCCTAACTCACGGGGTTGTACAGATTGAATGGCATAATGTGCAAAGCAGTTAGTACGTTGCCTGGCACATAGGAGTGCTTAATAAACGTTTTCTTCCCTGGAGACCAAAGGTCTATAAAACTGAACTAAATGCATTCTATTTAATTATACATCAAGTATCATTCCAATGCTGAATATTTCATCAGTGGCATCCCTGGCTGTTAGGATGCACAGCATGGAGAGGAAGAACAATTAAAAGGAATTTGGTGCAACCCCAAACAGTGATAATCTTGTTTTCCTGACAAATAGAGGAATAAAGTTTCTAGAAATTTTTCTTTTCTATTGATTTTAGAGAGAGGGGAAGGGGGAGAGAGAGAAACATCGATTTGTTGTCCCACTTTTTTATGCATCCATTGGTTGATTCTTGTATGTGCCCTGACCGGGGATCGGATCCACAACCTTGGTGGGTGTATTGGGACGATACTGTAAACCAACTGAGCTACCTGGTCCTGGTTAGAAATTTTTTAGAGTAACTGACCCAAAGCTTTCCAGAAGTCCTGAACATAGTTTTGCCACAATTCATTTCTCATCAGCAAGATAATACTGCTTTTCCCAGTCTAAGTGATTTGGGTTCTTTCTCCACGATGTTGTCTGACACTTTAGTGGAATTCATTGTTGGTTCATGTTTTTGCCTGCCCAGCGTAAAACATAGCAACAGGTTGTATTTTTAAATCTCTGGGCCAATCCTGGATGGAGGAAGATGGATAGATGAAAACCTGTCAATACCCTTTTCTGTGTCCACGCTCTCTTGGTAGAGGTTTTCTGAAAGATTCCGAAGCCCGAGTTCTAAAACATATTCCAACTGGCTTAGTATGTATCTATCCATACGTGTCCAACATCATGCCCGAAACAGCTCAACCTATTTCAGCTGAAAGAAAATCTCTCTCTCATATCATCCTCTGGCCTAACTGCTTTCTCATGAATCCAGCTCTGAAGGGAGGTGGTTTAATGGAAGTGAGACTTAGGATTCCGAAGCAAAAGTGGATGGAAGGCATCCTGGTCACGAGAACATTCCCCACCCCCAAATGGTAGAGGAGAGAGGGAGTTCTACGTAGCAAGCTGCACATACATCTTTAAGTGCATGGAAAACAGTCCTGGGACCCAGCAGAGCCACCTTCCTACGTTCTAGGGTCTGGAGCTCCTATCTTTCTCCTGCTCTCCAGCTCTTCTTAAAGGGCTAGTGACCCATTTGGGCAAGTTTCCAGATGACATGAGCATCCATCTCTGGCCTAAGGAGGATGAAATGCTTTAAGGATGTGGAGGAATAACGGGGGAAAGTAGTATTACATTTAAGACATCATAAAAATAAATACATGTCAAAGAAAATTTTCAACAGCACTCCCGTCCCATCATGGTTTCTACAAATTTTACCCATAGAGTTTATATCACCTTTAATTCTTATAACAACCCTGGAAAGATAGATCTGTTTACCCCCTAATTTATAGACAACAATTGGGACGCAGGTTAAGCGATGTGTCTCCATCCATATAGCTAATAACACACTGTTCATCGGACTCCAAAGCCCTTATTCTAGCTCAAGGCAAACTCTGTAGTCTAATGTTTCCATTTTACATCACTTAAAGAAGGCTTTTTGTGTTTCTCGATGCTTATATGTATTTTGCTTACGAGCAACATCACATGCCATTGTACCGTGATGCCATTGTTGCTCATTCACTCCCTATTCTTGGGCATGAGGGGTTGTCTCAGGCTTCTCGTGGTACTAAACATTTTTGTTGCTGTTGTGCCCTTACCTGCTTTCTTTATAATTATTTCCCAGGATAGTGGGAATAGAGTACAGACGTTTACATGACTTGGTCTATACGCCGCTGAATGGCACTGTCATTCTGTCTTGACTGGAGTACTAACTCCTTTCATCAGCACCCTGTGAGAGTACAAGGCCAGCCTGGGTGGGTGGGTTCACCAGTGAAAACAGGCCTTTGTCTCTCTCTGCGTGAGTACGCCCCAGGCTGGGTGAGACTGGAAATTGTTTGTAAGTATGCATACTTCAGAATGAGATCTCACATGGGATGGTGTGACTCCCCTTCCCAGAAGAGGCTCCCTTGATTGAGTTGTCTTTTTCTTTGTAGTCACAAGATCAGCAGCCAGTTTTTCAAGCAACTGACATTTTCCTCTTGATTCAGACGGTGGCTCTCGTTCCTGTTCAGAAAAGGTGTGGTAGCTGTTAGAAAGGAAACCAAGATTTCAGCTCATGATTGGCCATTCCAAACGAGGTGCAGAAGGGTTGGGATAATTTATACCAAGAAAGGAAGCCCTGGCAGCTAGAGCTGAAAAAAAGTATGAAAATTACTCAGGAGGAAGTAACAGTGAGGAAAAGCCAACCAGGGGTGGGGGGGGGCGGGGGAGGAAGCTCTGTTCTCACTGGTGGAAGGTAATTTTGAGATCATAAATTAATATCTCTGAATCTTAGTTATCTTACATGGCAAGAGTACCATTTGAGGGCATTGAAAGATTTAGGTTGAAATTATATGGCACATAATAGGCACTCAATCCCTAGGCAACACTGTGGTAGGCATTGTGGGAAAAGTACACACACTGAAGGCAAGCAGAACTGGTTTGGCTAGCTCTCTCGAACCACGTGAACTCAGGCAAGTTTTAATTCTCTTTGAGCCTCAGTTTCTTCAACTGTAAAATGGAGGTTACAATACTGAGCTACTAAGTTTGTTTTACAGACTAAAGTGAGTGTATGCTAGGCATACAGGAAGTGCTCAATGAATAGGAGATGGTATTAGCTCGCAAAACTATCAATATATGCGATTAACCAAGTCTTCTGCTACATCAGTGTTTCTCAAACTTCAATGTGTATAAGAATCACCTAGGGCCCTGGCCAGGTAGCTCAGTTGCTAAGAGCATTGTCCAAATATGCAAGGTTGTGGGTTCAATCCCCAGTCAGGGCACATACAAGAATCAACCAATGAATGCATAAATAAGTGGAATAACAAATTGATGATTATCTCTTCTCTCTCCTTCCCCCCCTCTCTAAAAATCAATCAATAAAAATTTAATCCCTAGCTATTTTGGTTCAGTGGCTGCTAGACCATCATCCTGCGGACCATCATCCATGGAGTGGAAACTTTGGACACTGGCTTTGCTGCTAGCTCTGCTGAAGCCCAGGCTGCACATCCTCCAGGACTAGTTTAAGGGAAATGGGACTTTACCAACCAAGGGATATAACTCTATGCAAATAAAAATCACTCATTCTCCCGTGTGAGTCTTGGAAAATTCTTTTTCTCAAGATATCATAACAGCCCCACTTCCATTAGCAAGGGAGAAACCCCACCCTTGCAACTCTGATAACACAGGAACCATACTTTGAGAAGCACCGCTTCTCTGTGGTCTCAGAGAATAAAAACAAAAGGTGTTTTTCCCATTACTAATATGCCATAAAAATTCTGTAATAGGCAGGTGTTAAATTAAAGAGATCCAAATACTGAATGAGTACATATTCGAGATGACATGTAGTTCTTGCCTACTTAAAGGCTTTCGAATCATTCTAAAGCAACATTTTATCCTTTTAACATGAATGACATGGATGAATGTGTGTAACACTTCTTCCTTAGTCTCCTTAATCCATCCCAGAGTGCTCTCTCTCTTCTCTGGACTGTGGTAGGTAATGACTGCTACCCCCTCACCCGACTCTGAGTGTTGACAGACATTACTAGTTCAACCCTGAGCTGTTGTTTTATGTTTCATGTGTGTCTCCTTTCCCCAACCAGACCTCTTTAATTTTTTTAATTGATTTTTTACAGAGAGGAAGGGAGAGGGATAGAGAGTTAAAAACATTGATGAGAGAGAAACATCACTGGGGATGTGCCCGCAACCAAGGTACATGCCCTTGACCGGAATCGAACCTGGCACCCTCCAGTCCGCAGACCTATGCTCTACCCACTGAGCCAAACCGGTTAGGGCCCAACCAGGCCTCTTTAAGTGCAAAGGCAGGGACCAATGACTTTTTTTGTTCTCTACCTTCCACAGGCATCTAGTAAAGCGTTTATACACATGTGTTTCATAAATATATTTGAATGCATGTCGGTATATTTAACTATAGACTGATACGCATTGATAACTTCTTTACCACAAGAGTGGCTCAGAATTAGTCGTGAAAAGGTGAGCTACAGGCTTTTAGGGTTCGAGTCAGGCAGGTCTCAGGCCTATGAAAGGGCTATGATCTCTCCAAGCCTGTTTCCTCTTTCGCAGTGTGAGAGTAGCACCTGCCTTTGCAGAGCTGCTGCGGGGATTAAGGGAGCGAGAGTTCACAAGGTTCCCAGCGAAATGCTTCACACCTTTCTCTGTAAATGGTAGCTGCTTGCTCTTATTAGATCTAAAAGTGCCGCATAGAATAGCAGATGAAACTGCCGTAGGTATTTATCTTCAGAAGTAAAATAATAAACAACGGATTTTCTCGGAGCCAAGCTGACATTTTCTCTCTTTCCTTCTTCCTTGTTTTTTTAAGGTCTAGCATTTTCAGCTTTAACTAACAGATTGTCCGGAGGTTTGTATGGTTCCCCTATAGAGACCGGGAAGGACACAAAGCAGCCATTTTACCAGTCCCAGGCTTCCACACAGAGCAGTATAATCAGGGTTTAAGTTTATGCCTCACAAACCTCCTCTGTTCATGGCCATGATTACTGTGACTTTTCTCCCATCACTGAGCAGCAACAAGCACCCAGAATGAGGAATATGCATCCTCCGGGAGAGGAGAAACAGAAACTTCCAGCTTTTTGTACTATAGATAGGAGAGTCACCACTCCAGGGACCAGCCAGACCCCGGAACCTCCCATACAGGTCTAGGGATGCTGGGAGCGCAAAGGTCACAAGAGGGGCAATCTGTTCAGTTTGTTCAGTCCTTTAAAACATCGACTGGTATCAGAGGTTTTATGCTATGGAGGAATAATATATACCATTTCTGAATAAAAAGAGTAATTATAGTTTATTTCTGAAGGTGAAAAATTGAAATAATTATCTAAGAATAAGGTGGTTAAACCATGATATATTCACTTGATAGAATGGTAAGCTGTCATTTTAGATGTTTACTTAGCATATGTCTAATTGCATATGCAGGAACATGGAAAATGTAATAACATATGGAAAATGCTCCTGAGTACATTTTAAATTAAAAAAAAAAAAAAACAGGATCAAATTTGTTTAGACACAGAGCCTTCTCCAACTCACAAGTGAAGCAGAGCCTTCCCGGTCCAGCCTGCCTTTTACAATAGCCAATAAAAACTGTGTACTGCGGTGGTGGGATGGTGATGTAATCAACACTCTAGCCAATCTCCCTGAGGATGATTTGCATAGTTTCCTCCTCCCAATCCAACAGAACCCAATTTATTTTTAAGGGAAAATGGCTATCTCCAAAGGAAAGGGAAGAAAGTTAGGTTAACAAGGGAATATTTGTAATGATTCTGGTATCAAAACACAGTGATCAAAATTATTATACCTAGTCTTTCTAAAGAATGCTTTCACCTTCTAAGAAAAGCAGTCTACTCAGTATGTTTAAAATAGCTCTCAAGCCCTAACTGGTTTGGCTCACTGGATAGAGCGTCGCCTGTGGACTGAAGGGTCCCAAGTTCGATTCCAGTCAAGGGCATGTACCTTGGTTGCAGGCACATCCCCAGTAGGAGATGTGCAGGAGGCAGCTGATCAATATTTCTCTCTCATTCATCTTTCTAACTACCCCTCTCCCTTCCTCTCTGTAAAAAATCAATAAAGATATATTTTTAAAAATAAAAATAAAGATACATAGTCTTTAAATAAATAAAATAAAATAGCTCTCAAAAACTACCTACCCATTTGATACATACGATGTTTTCTTTAATTAAAATAAAACTTTTTAAAATAAAATAATCTCAATAAAATTTTTTTTAAAGATTTCTACAGAATAGGAAACAATTTTTTTGGATAATCTACAAGCCTCTTGCTATTGGCAAAAAGAAGTCTTTTATTTCTCAGACTTAATTGATTTTACACACACACACACACACACACACACACACACCCTACTGTATGCTTACTTGTTGATCTCAGCAACTTATCCTCTATAATTAAAACTTTATCCGTTTATCAGGCTAAATGAACTGGCTGTGGACAAAGGAACAGGATTCCACAACCCTTATCTTTACCCTTGTTTATACAACTTCTTGGTTTAACTAATCTGATACCACCAGAAAAGCCCCCTTTCAAACGGGGATTTCCTTTCACAAAAATCATTAATCCTGGTGAGACAATTCCACCTTTCTCAT
The DNA here is from genome assembly GCF_000327345.1 of Myotis davidii. Taxonomy (NCBI): domain Eukaryota; kingdom Metazoa; phylum Chordata; class Mammalia; order Chiroptera; family Vespertilionidae; genus Myotis; species Myotis davidii. Next base: position 1,646,302 of record NW_006284328.1, on the reverse strand, counting down.
GTGGCAGACAGGGGCTTGGACAAGTTGATTATTTTTGTGTCCTTCAGGTTTACTGAGCACATCATGCCTCTTCACATACATTGTCTAGTTAACCCTTACAGTAACCATCTAGGATAGATATGATCAGCCCCTGTGTATAGATGAGAAAAGCAAGGGTGAAAGAAGTTGAGTGATTGGGTTGCCCAAGAACACACAGGGAGTAACAGAACCATAATTCATAAGTGGGTTTTCTAACACCAAGACCAATGTTCTTCCCATGAACTACACCATGTTACTTATTTGTAGTGAACTAGTGATGCCAAAGCAGAAAGGGGGAAATGCTACTCTTACCTACCAACTATAATTTCTTGCTTTGTAAATCACAAATTTTTTTGTCTTATCTTGGACATCGAAACATAGTATGTGCCTGTATTTTCCCAAAGAAGCCTAGAAAAATAGAATGATCCAATCCTTCAAGTAGAATTTCAATCAAAATACTTCCAGGTTCTATTAGTCTCCGGTACCCAAGAATTTACTATGGCTAATGATAATGTGCTACCAGCTTCCAACTGGCTGTTGCAGGTCACGCAGCTCTCTACACAGACTTCCCACTCAAACTTCCTTGGCAGTAGCATATTTGTTCTACAATATGACACTCAGTGGAAGTCAGAAGTGGGTGAGACACATTTAAATGAACTACCAGGGATAGAACCGTTGGAGTGGAATGTACAACACTTTTGAAACCAGATGACATCTCTGATTATAGGTATCGCCCTCACTCTGTGCCAGGCAATATCTAAGTGCCTTATGACAGAGGTGGCAAAAGTAGGTTTACAGCTGTGAGTGTATATGAAATATACATCCTTCTGAGTTAATAAAACGATTGTGATAATCATAACCTGCATGTCTGTTTCCATCCGAACTCCTATAAACCTACTTTCACCCACCCTATCACCCAGTACCCACTATGGTAGATATAGTTAGTATTCCCCCTTCCAAATGAGGAACCTTGGTATAAAGAAGCTAGAGAACTGGCCTCCAATCACATACTTGGTGGAGAGCAGAGCCAGGATTTGTCCCCAGGCAGTCTGGTCACAGACTCTGAAGTCTTAACTACCATGCTATCCTGCCTCTCCAAAACGGAATGTAAAGTATTCGTTGATTTCATGAAACACACCACAGACTTTTTGTTGATCTGCATCACACCTTGTTAAATATGGCCACAAATAGGAAATTTGGCTATGTGTACGATAATATAAAAACCAAGGCCCTGGCCGGGTAGCTCAGTTGGTTAGAGTGTTGTTCCGATATGCCACGGTTGCAGGTTTGATCCCTGGTCAGGGCATTTACAAGAATCAACCAATGAATGCATAAATAAGTGGAACATCAATGTCTGTCTGTCTGTCTCTCTCTCTCTCTCATCAACAAATAATTTTTTTAT
>NW_006284328.1:1641629-1644645 GCF_000327345.1 Myotis davidii | reverse complement strand
CCCCCCACTGGGGATTGAGCCCGCAACCTGGGCATGTGCCCTTGATTGCAATGGAACCTGGAACCTTTCAGTCCACAGCCCGACTCTATCCACTGAGCCAAACCAGCTAGGGCAACAAATAAAATTAACAAATTAAAAAAAAATCAAACTTAGGATCACTTCAACCTAGTACAGAAATGAGGCGTTAAGTCAAAATGATAATGGTCTCTGCTTCCTTAAAGCTTCACACCATCTCTCCACTTTTCTTCAGCTTAGAGTCAGGTCATGAACATGTGTCCATGTAGGTTCACCATTTGCTGGTCACTGTTTGCCCCCCCCCCCCAAGACTGGCCCAGGGTCTGTGGGGCCCCTGCACGTCTCTGGGGCCAGTCAGACGGGGGCAGTAGACTCCTCTGCCTGACATCTTGCACCCTGGGAATCTGCCCACTGGTTCTGTCTAGATCTGCCTGGGTCTTCATGGCATTCTGCCTTTCCCTCACCATTGGAAAAGCTACAGGCTTGCAGCTTGTGTTTCTTCTACATTGTGTCTGATACTGTGTAGTGGATGTGGGGGGTGGTTTTACATTCCCTACCCATCCTAAGTTCCCATCTTCTAAAAATGGAGCTGCCTAGTTTAGAAAGTAAACTCTTAACACCTTAGGCTCTTCTAGGATGTACATTAAGGTGAGTGATTAGAATGGGAAGCAGATGGAAGAGAGTCAAGAAACTCACAGGCTAGTAGGACTGACATGAGGCTAGAACAGTATGAAGGGTGTAAAAAGGATTGTTAAACTAAAACAGTGGAGATCGTCACTATGACTCACAGCGTCAGTGTCCCCTTCACTAACAGTCTGGGCCAGGGGTTCTCAATTGTGAGCTTGCATCAGAAATACCTGGAGAGCTTGTTAAAACAGATGTCTGATTCCGTAGACCTGGCTGGTGTCCAATAATTTGCATTCAATCATGATTCCATGGGCTGCTGATGCTGCTGGTACCAGAACCATTCTTTGAGAACTGCTGTTCTAGGCTGCTGGATGGGCAAAAAGTAAGCACACAGTAGGCATGCGGATGACTTTGTTATTACTAGGCTCTGTATATTGGTTACCCCAATATTTGCTCTCTTCTGCCTTCAGATTACTTGGTGCAGTTTGGCTGAGATTTATGGGGAAAAGAGATTGCATTCCTCTCCTTCTCTTCCATACGTCCCACTCTCCTGCCATTAATAGCCTTTCTTCTTTAAAAAGCTCTTTACAGTTTACAAGGCATGCTCACACTCATTATTGGGTTCAAATATGAAAGGCTTTGTCATTCCTGAGCATAAAGCTAAGACTCATGAGAGTTAAAGTGGGGGAAGGGGCAACGGGACAGAAGAAGCACCTTCCCCTTTGCGTTTGCAGCGCTGAATGTAGCGATGAGTTTCTGTTTCAGACCAAGTTTCCTAGGGACCAGGGTCTTCCACATTGAAGGGATAGCTATATATGTATAACAATAAAAGCGTAATATGCTAATTAGACCAGACGTTCTTCCGGACGACCTTCTGGATGAAGCTGGGGCTGCGAGGGAAACCCTGGTCCCGGGTGCCTGCTGGCAGCAGGAGGGAGGCCCGGATCCTAGGTACCAGAGGAAAGCTGGTGCCCGCAGCCGGGGGAAGGAAGGCCTACTCTTGCACGAATTTCATACATTGGGCCTCTAGTCTATATGTATAAAAGGCTAATATGCTAAGTGTCCAACTGTCCGACCATTCAACTGTTGACCAGTAGCTATGATGTGCACTGACCACCAGGGGGCAGACACTCAAAGCATAGGCACGGAAACATGGAACAGACTGATGAATCTCAGAGGGAAGCAGGGAAGCCAGTTTACAAGGCATGCTCACACTCATTATTGGGTTCAAATATGAAAGGCTTTGTCATTCCTGAGCATAAAGCTAAGACTCATGAGAGTTAAAGTGGGGGAAGGGGCAATGGGACAGAAGAAGCACCCTCCCCTTTGCGTTTGCAGCGCTGAATGTAGCGATGAGTTTCTGTTTCAGACCAAGTTTCCTAGGGACCAGGGTCTTCCACATTGAAGGGATAGCTATATATGTATAACAATAAAAGCGTAATATGCTAATTAGACCAGACGTTCTTCCGGACGACCTTCTGGATGAAGCTGGGGCTGCGAGGGAAACCCTGGTCCCGGGTGCCTGCTGGCGGCAGGAGGGAGGCCCAGGTCCTAGGTACCAGAGGGAAGCTGGTGCCCGCAGCCGGGGGAGGGAAGGCCTACTCTTGCATGAATTTCATACATTGGGCCTCTAGTCTATATGTATAAAAGGCTAATATGCTAAGTGTCCAACTGTCTGACCATTCAACTATTGACCAGTAGCTATGATGTGCACTGACCACCAGGGGGCAGACACTCAAAGCAAAGGCACGGAAACATGGAACAGACTGATGAATCTCAGAAGGAAGCAGGGAAGGGGGGAGGGTGAGAAGAGATTAACGAAAGATCTTATATGCATACTAGAGTCCTGGTGCATGGATTCGCACACCAGTGGAATCCCGCAGCCTGGCCTGCACCCTCTAGCAATCCGGGACCCCTCTGGGGATGTTGGACTGCTGGTTTCAGCCTGATCCCGCAGGCAGACTAAGGGACCCCACCGGTGCAATAATCGTGCACCAGTACTCTAGTATGCATATAATGTGCAAAGTTAGAGTGAAAAAGCAGTGATGATAAGCATACCTACTGCGCCCCTTCCCACCAAATAAAACTGGGTGGGTGGAGGGTAATCCCGAGAGTCTTTCCTGGGAGGTTCCCTGCAGCATCTGTCAGCCAGGTCCCGGTGGCCCGCTGTCCCCGCCCCTACTCCGCAGCCCTCTCCGCAATGCCAGGACGCCCCGGCAGAGCCCTCCAGACTTCTGGGGGCGCCCACCGTGCAACCAACCCTAAAACGTGGCCGCGCGACGCCCCCTCGGCCCTGCAGGCTTCCCATTGGCTCGTTGCCCTTGTCACTCCTTCCTTGCCTCGCCTTCCCCTGCCAGGCGGAGGCGCCGGGCCG
>NW_006284328.1:1637448-1641063 GCF_000327345.1 Myotis davidii | reverse complement strand
TGCGCTGCGCTGCTCAGCTCCCCTGCCCGACCCGCGCCCTGAAGCAGAAAGTTCGGGGGCCGGGGGCCACCCGCCTCCCCCTCCCGCTGCCATGACCGCCCAAGGACTCCCGCCGGCCAGCCTCCGCTGTGCTCCGCGCTCCAGGTCGTCGGGAACTATTCCAAGCTGTAACCAAGGCTCCCCTCCTCGGTCCTCCCTCCCTCTCCTTTAAAGATTTATTTCTCGATCCAAGAAATTGTATTCCGTCGACTCCTTCCCTCGTTGGTCATTTAGACCCTGGGCCTCGTGTCTGAGCGTAAGAGGGGGTGCGGTCTCCCCCCAAGACGGCTCCCCGGAAGGACAGATTCCCCGGGCCGACCCACATACAGCATGAAGAGGTGCAAATCGGACGAGCTGCAGCAACAGCAGGGAGAGGAGGATGGAGCGGGGCTGGAAGATGCCGTTTGCCACCTGCCCGGCGCGGACCCCCGGCCCGGGCTGGCCATCGCTGCGTCGGCGCCCAACCCGGGACCCCGAAGCAAGCCTCCCGACTTAAAGGTGAGCGCAGACCCTCCCCTGGCCGGGCCAGCCGGCGACTTAGCTCTCCCTGCCCAAGTGCTTTAACGGGATGCGAGTGCTGGGAAAGCCAGGCAAAGGTCAGAGAGGATGTTGGGCCAGAACCCAGGGCTGGACTTCAGGTACCATTTGTGCCTCTTGTCTTTCGGCTCCATTTCAGGCTTCTGTGTTTGTTCCTCATTATTCAGCAGACCTTCTAGTGACTCACCCATAAAGATTGTTTGAAAGATATGTGTGAAGTGCTTAGTCTCAGACAAAGGGTTGGAGAAATCCAAGATGCCAACCAAAAATGTTGACACCCACATTCCGTCCTGTGAGATGGCAGGGGGAGGAAATGACAGCGCGGAAGGCCAAACAGGACCGTTGGTCTTCTTCGCTGAATTAGTTTCCTCCTTTGGAGACCGTTCTGGATGAAGCTCAGTTTGCCCATCTGTGAAAGGGGAGTGTGGATCTCTTGTCGTTAGGTGGAGCCAGAGGTTAAGCTAGTGCCTGCTTGTGGAACCAACCCCCGGGTGGAGAACTGACAGGTGGCCCAGCACTTGGGCTGGTTTGGGGCCTCGGTTCAAGTTGCACACATGCTGAGCCGGCAGCTAGAACCAGACTCTGAGAGAGAGCTGATCACACGCAGCGGGGAGGAGTGGTTTATTTTCCAGCCTGAGGGTGCTGAGAAAATTACCGAGCGGTATTGAGTATGTCTCCGTATTAATGAAAACAGCAGCTGCGATAAATAAATGCACCTTCGCTGGAGCGGGGACTGCAGGCTCAGGCGTCTCCAACCAGCTCACCTCCAGACCGAGCGAGATGTCAGCCCCAGGGAGGAACTTAGATGCCTTGGAGGTTGATGCCTCGAGGAGATTTTCTCCGGACGGGGTGCGAGGTCTTGACTAGGGGAGTGAACGGACTCGCTATGTTCAGGAAAGCCTGTATCCTGTAGCAGCAGACACTGAGGAGCTCAGCAGAATAAGCCAATGACATTCCTCGTTTGGCCTGAGCGGCTCAGAGTCAGGAAGTCAGAGCGCAGGTGAGTGTGCTCTTACCTGTGTGTTACCTGTCTGTGTTCCTGGGGGGAGGGGGGAGGGGGGGACCGCTAGCTCCTTGTGTGTAATTTTAAAAAAATGGTAGTAGTTACTCGAATGTGACCTCTGGTTCTGCTGCCCGTCTGGGGCTAGCCTCGTGTCTGAAGATGGGCTCTGCTGGCTAGGCTGTGCACAGGATGCTGCGGCCTGGCCCGCTGTCACCCTTGAGCCCACCCTGTGTGCTCAGGAGGTGTGGGTCCTATTTTAAAGGAGATGGGGAAGGGACAGGGATGCCCGGCATGCTGTCGTGGGGAGGGGCCAGCCTTTTGCTGCAGGCTTCAGCTTCAGCTTCATTCCGGGCCGCTGTAGATGAGTTTGGCCAGCGAACTCTGATCCCTTAATCAGGTGGACCCTCAGCCTGAGTCCAGAAAGAGCAGCTCAGAAGCCCCCCACACCCTAGCTTAGGCCAGCAGTGGAAACTGTGGGCTCCGTTCATCCTCCATCCCCCCCACCCCAAGATGGGCTGTTTGTGGTGTGAGGGCTGCAGCGTCTGCCTCTGTAGATAAAGCTACTTTAAGAAGCTGGTTCACCTCACTCTATAACCCTTCTCTCTCTCCCTCCCTCCACCTTCATTCTGGTTGCGGTAAAAATAGCAACACCTCTACATTTGATATTGAATGCTGAACTCCCCTGAACCAAAATTAACACCAGGTGTGACAAAAGGAGTTGGATCCTCCCATTCCCACTCCCATCCCCGAGAAAACATACCACTGAGGCGGATCCCAGCCCTATGGACCCAGCTTGGCAGCAAGGAGTAGAAAACAGAGCTGCTGCCTGCTGGTGGGAGCACAGGGAGGCAGGCAGGGTGTTTATCTGTCTGCTTTCGCACATGTTTACAGGGAAGGGACCTCAGAGCCAGACATGAACTTGGGGGCTGTTGCAGTTTGCTTTGCTGTGTGATCTCGGGCAAATCACTCACCTTTTCTGAGCCCCTTTTCTGGAGAAAGGGACTAGAAATACTAAATGTGTCCAGACTTGTTTTCCCATGCTGGCACAGTTTCCCAGCGATGGAAAAATTCCACCATTGGCTCTGTCTAGCACGGGGTCGAAGCTGAGTTGTTTTCGACTTGATGGCAGTACCAGAAAGGGGCAAGTTTAATTTTAACACCCCCCGCTTCACACCTGTGCTTGGCCCAGGGAGACCAGCAGTTCCTGTTTGCTTTTGTTTTCATCTTAAACTTTGGGGAAAGGGCACTTTTGGTCCCTCAGTCCCACTTCTGTGTTCTGTGACAGCTGCAGGCATGGTGATGGGTTGAGTGCACTGGAGGAAGTCATCTTGAGAAAGGGGCAAAGAAAGTAAGAGGCCTTCTGTGAAGCACCTCCGCTGAGGTGAGAGGGTGGGGAGAAGAGAGCATTTTAGTCTTTGCCAGAGAGATCTGAACGATGCCCTGACCAGTGGCGGCCTGCGGTCTCCCTCCCCGTCCTTCCTTCCATCCTTCAGCCCTTCCGTCCTTGGGCGTTGTGGAGCATCTCTCTCTGCACTGTCAACTTCTGCTCCCGTGGCCTGCATCTGTGGTTATGGGGTGAGACAGGCCAGTGACAAGAAGGGGAAATAGTTAAGCAACGGTCTTAACGAGTTTAAGAGCCATCGTAAAGCCGTAACTGACAACCTGAAAATGAACGTTGTCCTACAGGAGGCTTATGCAGCTAGCGTGGGGGCCGTCTGAGCAACTCTTCTCGCCACAATCCAGAAGTCACATCCCTCCCCTTTGTGGCTTGGGTTCCTGTCGAACCCCTCGAGCTCATGTCTTGATTGCACGGTCATCCTTATCCAGTCCTTTGCTGCTCCCAGAAGCCCTGCTAGGAAATGCCAGGATTGCTGGCCACGGCGAGTGCTGCCTGACCAAAAGTACACTGGGATTCTCCAGCGGGGAGCCCAGCTCCAGGGAGAATGGGAGTGGGGATGAGCTCGAGAAAATGGCAGAAAGGGACGGTGCCAACACCTTCCTGTTACAAATATAGCAGGTGATAGATGATGCTGAAG
>NW_006284328.1:1637056-1637406 GCF_000327345.1 Myotis davidii | reverse complement strand
TGACCCCCACTCCTTCCCACCCCTCCCCCCCTCCTTCTGGTGTAGCAGGAGGAATTTCCGGAAAGGAAGGGTCTGGATGTGCCGGCCAGAAGCCTTTCCCTGGAGGTTCTCTTTTCCCTCACAAAAGCCCCTGCGAATAATTTCCCCAGGGATTTCTGGGCAGTATTTATATTTTTCCAGGAAGAAACAGGGGGTGGCTCCAAATTCCATTATTCAAAGTGCTTTTGACCCAAGACCCATTTGGGTTCCTGCTCATGTGCTTTCATTCCCACCATACACTGGTCCCACGCAGGAAGACCAGGAAAAGCAATTAGAAGCCGAGGGCAGGTCCCAGCCGCTCCCCCCGCCTT
>NW_006284328.1:1629675-1637037 GCF_000327345.1 Myotis davidii | reverse complement strand
CCAGCCCGCACCCCACGGCGGCCCTGTTCGCTCAGCTCCCCGGCCCGAGGGCCCACTGGAAAAGGGAGCACGGTCCACGGGTACTGAACGCCTTCAGGGGGAAAGGCACTGTTTTAAACTGTGAAATACGACATGCATATATACACAAGTGTCTGAAAAGATAGGTATGCTTTAAGTAACAATCGCAAAACAAACACCCCATCTCCCTGCTACCCGAGTCAAGAAAGAGAATGCTGGCATTCCCAAGAAACTCCGCTTCTTGTTCTGTTCTTTTGTTTGTTGTACTTTTTTTTTAAGGCCTTGGGTTTTGATAAAATTAACGGGTCTGGGTTTCTCCACTTTTTCAGTGGAGGAGACAAGCTATTATTCATAGCAATGTGGGCGGGATGAAGGAGTGAGCGCTCTGGGACTCAAGGGGAGGTTCCCCTGGCAAGCGTGTAGCTCTGTGTGACCTGGCTGCACCTTGAGACTCCTGGTTCTCCTTTAGAAGTGAGGTGCTGAGGTGTGGAGACCCCTGCAATCTCAGGTGGGAGCTGGGCCCTTGGGGGAGGCAGGATTGAGGTAGACCTAAGAGCAAGGCCATGGAAGATGAGTTCTTTGGCATCAGGCGCTGCTTCTGCCTCTAGGTGAGCTCCCAGTCAAACAGGATGGAGTACTTGCAAGAAAAAGTCACCCATCGAAGGACACATGAGTTTCAAGGTGCTTCAAGCATCATACGATGGAGTCAGAAGCACATGGAAAAGATGTTCTGGGGGAAGTAGACAGAGAGCAAGATGTTAAAGTAAGGGTGGATGTTAATTATCAAACAAGAAGACCGGGGCTTTCTGGATGGGGAGTGAAATGGCAGGTTCCTTTAGGGACAGCATCCTTTTTGGCAGGGATGGCGCTTGTTTTCCCAGCCCTGTAAGTAGTCAGGGCCGGTGGAGGATGTCGAAGAATGGTGAGGTCACCTGTTTGTTTGTTTTGTTGTTTGTTAATCCTCACCCGTGGATATTTTTCCATTGTTTTTCTTTAGAGAGAGTGGAAGGCAGGGGGAGAGACACAGAGAGAGAAACATCGATGTGAAAGAGACACAGGGATTGGTTGCCTCTGGCACATGCCCAGGCAAGGGTTGGGGATTGAGCCTGCAACCAAGGTATGTGCCCTTGACCGGAATCGAACACGGGTCCCTTCAGTTTGCAGTTCTGTGGTCTGGTGCTCTACCCACAGAACCAAACCGGCTAGGGTCAAGGGGCCAAAGAGCCGCATGTGGCTTGAGAGCCGCAGTTTGCTGACCACTGGGCAGGGCAAGATCCCCTGTTTTTATCCCACCTGCACTTAATGTGAGGAGGGCTGGGCTCCCGAGGCCTGGGATCGCCCCACTCCCATCCCCTCTGTCTTCAGTAATATTCAGAGCAGCCCTGTCCGTAGGCTCAGGAGGAACCAGTGCCCGATGGGAAAGCATGTGGCAAAGAAACTCTCTGTTCTCCTGCCACGTGTGTTCTAGATCAATTCCCAGCTGCCTGGTTCTAGTGGGAACTGTCCTGCAGGCTCAGTATTTACCGAATGTCCTTTCAGTGCATCTACTTGTGTCTTAACTGCCAATCCCATTACCAGGAATCTCTCCCTCAAGGAACGGAAACATCTGCTGGGATCTGAATTTGGGGTTGAAGTTTTTAAAAAAATGTGAGTGTTGGGGCTGGGAAAAAGCTCAGCTGGCTTCTCAGTGATGGTCCTGGAGGCCAACTTAGAACCCATCTCCACTTCCATCGCTTCTGTAAGACACGGCACCTCCTTTTGACATCCTCATAGACAAGGAGGGTCCTTCTTAGAACGGGGGCTTGACTGTTCCACCTCAGCCAGCCAAACGCGTCAGCCTCTCTCCTTATTAAGAAGTCAGAGCAAAGCCGTTGAGGGATAGCAGGTACGTTTCGTGATTATGTGAGAGAGACAGCCCTTGACTTTCCAAACCAAATGGCGAAAGGCTTCCTTATTTCAGCCAACTTAACTGAGGGACGCCTGCCCTGGAAAACAAAGCCGGCGGTGGGGACCGAGCCCCACCTGAGCCCCGGGTGGAGACAGTGAACACTTTGGGGTTCCTGGGTCTGCCATGTGCCTCCACGCCAGCTGGATCTTATCAGTTACTCAGACAAGGGTTTAAAATGCAGCAGGAGGGATCTGGGCTAGACACCAGAAAAAGCGGCCCGACTAAGGATGAAATGACCTTTTAAAGATACTTTTGTAGACTTGGATAGTTCCACTCAGAAAATAAACATAATTAAGTAGCACTCGCCATGTTTGTGTTGAGGTCTCTGCCAGGTAATATCAGGGACCCAAAGATACAGATGATATAGGTCCTGTCCTCCATTCACGCATATTCTCGTTGTGAATTTCGTCCAAAAGCCAGTGAAAAGTTGGGTGACTTTGAGAAAGCAGGGGAAGCCATAGCATGAGGCAGGACACGATTAATTGCAGATCATGTGCTCTCTAGAGCAATGGTTCTCAACCTGTGGGTCGCGACCCCTTTGGCGGTCGAACGACCTTTTCACAGGGGTCGCCTAAGACCATCCTGCATATCATATATTTACATTACGATTCATAACAGTAGCAACAGTACAGTTATGAAGTAGCAACGAAAATAATTGTATGGTAGGGTCACAACATGAGGAACTGTATTTAAAGGGCCAGAAGGTTGAGAACCACTGCATCTAGAGCAGTGATGGCGAACCTTTTGAGCTCGGTGTGTCAGCATTTTGAAAAACCCTAACTTAACTCTGGTGCCGTGTCACATATAGAAATTTTTTGATATTTGCAACCATAGTAAAACAAAGACTTATATTTTTTATATTTATTTTATATATATAAATGCCATTTAACAAAGAAAAATCAACCAAAAAAATGAGCTCGTGTGTCACCTCTGACACGCGTGTCATAGGTTCGCCATCACTGGTCTAGAGTCTGGAGTTCAGAGCAGGGGTGGGGGGCGGTGAGCTCACTGCAGATGGTGTGGTCAGAGAGGGCTTTACAGAGGGGGAGGCAGGGAGAGGGCACACCATGCAGGTAATTTGAATCACAATGCTGGTGGATGTTGAGTCTGTTCTGCCTAATGACTTGATTGGTGAGGTCGCTGTCCCACCTTGTGTTGGCTCTAGACAGAATTTTGTAAGCCACTAAGGCAGTGCTTCTCAACCTTCCTAATGCCACTACCCTTTAATACAGTTCCTCATGTTGTGGTGACCCCCAACCATAAAATTATTTTCATTGCTACTTCATAACTGTAATGTTGCTACTGTTATGAATCGTCATGTAAATATCTGATATGCAGGATGTATTTTCATTGTTACAAATTGAAGATAATTAAAGCATAGTGATTAATCACAAAAACAATATGTAATTATAGATGTGTTTTCCGATGGTCTTAGGCGACTCCTGTGAAAGGGTCGTTCAACCCCCAAAGGGGTCGCGACCCACAGGTTGAGAACCACTGCACTAAGGAACCGAGGAACCACAATAAAATTGGCGGTGGGGAAATCATTTGCCCTAGTTGAGGTCTGTTTTTTAATGTCAGCTCTGATGCTGGAGAAGAAATGATTCACAAAGTCTTTCATCACTGTGCTTCTAATAGAAACTCTTCCTTGTGCTCTTTGGTGCCAGACCTGGGGTGACAGCTCCTGCCCCCCTCCAGTCCCGGGGTCCCCACCCGAAACTTCTGAAGAGCAGTTGGAGACTTCTGCAATTCACTTTACATCCCAGATAGTCGAACTCTGTGGGTTTTTACAGCGATTAGCTCTCTAATGCTGGCCCCGTTTCCATAGAGACCCTATAAATAGAGAAACGTTGGCGACTTAGGCTCACTGAGGCTCACTGTGACCCAGTCACCCCCCTGAACCCTCACAGCCAAACCTTTGTGGGGGACAGAGGGAGTTTCAGACCCACGGGTGAGGAAGGGACATGCAGTCAGCTGCCAGGTGGGATACGTGAGCTGTAGGTTAGTGTGACTTTGCAAGATGCTTTCAGCTTTTCTGGGAGCTGTTAGGAGCACAGGGACCTGTAGGAATTAGAAGCCACTTCGGCTGCTTTTCATCAGACGGCGGCAGGGACTCTGTACCTCGAAGCATTTTCCTTTTGGCCTCATGCAGCTGTGTTTGCAGATTTTGGAGCGAACTTCCTCTTTGGGGGACCCACACCCAGGGAGGACAACAGATGGAGCCTGGCTGTTCAGAGACCACAGGCGTCTCAGGAAGGATCGAGTCCTCCCTTTCTTCCGGAGAGGATGATGTCACCAAAGAAGATGGGGTCCTTCCTGCCCTTAGAGAGAGTTCCAGGGAAGGAGGCCGCACCCTCCCCTCATTCTCTCCCCAAGCATAGGCAGCTGACGCCGGAAGCTCTCTTTCTGCTCACTTCCAGCCTCTGGGCTGTTTGGGGGTAGATCTTGCTTTTTCTTGTGAGTCAGGAAACCTCTGTTTGTACCCACCCCTGACTCTGAACCATCTCAGCTCTTTTCCTACTACAGGGCTTCATTTGGCCCCCAAAACCGGTGTCTGGCCGCTGGGGAAAAAGCAAAAGTCCGTGTGGAAAAGCAAGTGACATTTAGTAGCTGGAACCTGTTAATCAGAGCAGTTGGTGCCTTCTGCTGCGTTGGTGGCTAAGTTCCCTCCAGCTAGTCACCATGGTTTTCCTCGTTCCCCAAACTTAAGACTGGTTCTGTGGACGTGCTGAGTTGTTATTGTTGTTGTTTTTAACACATGTTATATCAAAACTCCTCCACCGCCTCCTCCCTGGCACCCACGTGCAGAAGCAGCCCGGCCCGCCACCCTGCACCTTGTGAGGAAAAGTCCCTGCGTGTGGAGCTCACCTGCCCCCCACTATCCTTGGACTTTTTCGTTCCTTTCCTTCGCGCCTACCACAGGCTTGAGCAGACTCCTCCACGCTGCTGGGCCAGAGGTCCCGCGTCCCTTCACCTGCCACACAGGTGGGGAGGTGTGACACGAAGCCACAGCGTCGAAGGTCTTGCCCAGGTCCTGCATGTGACACGGGTAGAGTTACCACTCAGTTCGGGGGGCCGTGCGCCTCCTGGCCCAGGCGTTTTTTTTGTTCTGAACCTGCCTTTGCCACTGTCCTGGGAGCAGATAGCCACCGTGTCCGCTCTAGGGTGGGGGTCAGTGTGTGAGCAGGGGAGTCCCTCAGAAGCTGGGGGTTTGTCTATGTGATTTGGATGAGCCACGTAGCGGTGCCGGCCTCAGTGTCTTCCCCGGCGAAATGGAGACACTGCTGCTGTATCTGTCACTCCTCCTTCCTGAGGGTAGGCTGGCATCAGGCTGCAATGACAGCATCAGTTGGACAGCACTTTGAAAAATGCTGTTGTGTAACATTAAAAATAAGCGGACCAAGGATGTTAGGATGCAAGGCCGTGTGGCAGGCAGCGCTGGCTGCTGTCCATGGCACCTCCGCCCATTTCCTGGGGCTGAGTGGGGGCGGGGAGAGGAAATGCCGGGCGCTGGGACCTTTGGAAGGGACTTTTTTTTTTCTTTTGCCTGAGTGGATATGGAAGGTTGGCCTTACTGCGGGAGCAGCCAGGTTAGGAGTGGTGAGGAGAGGAGACAGACCTGGAATAGGATGCTAGCAAGGCAGTTGGTCATATGTGATGTGACCCTTTGGCAGAAGCAGCTGGACAAAGGCCAGAGCCAGCTGGCCCATCCACGGCACTGGAGGGAGGTCTGGTATCGGCCTGGGCATAAGGAGGAAGGCGGTGTCCTGGCTCATGCCTGGTCTGGAGACGGCGAATCTGGCCCTTTCTAGCTCAGGGCCGCCTGTGCTCCCCAGTCCAGGCTGCCTTGGACGCGTTGGTTCTACCCAGACTGGATTCAGGTGGTCCTGCCTCGTCGGCCCGGAGGGATGGTGACTCCCGTGGGAAACCTGGCATTGTGTAGCCTGAACTCGGGGGCAGTCCCAGAGTTACATTCTTGAGAGGGAATGGTGGTAGCTTTAATTTACTCGTCTGAAAATGGAAATGTGACTGCTGTCACTGTTGTGAGTTTCTGGGAAAACCAGGTGAGATGATGCAGGAGGAAGAACACATTGAAACTGCAAAAGGTTAGTTTACAGTGAGTTCTGATGATGTAACCTATCTGGTCAGTAGGATGGGTGGGGCCAGGGCCCCGCCCTCCTGGAGGATTGCGGTGAGACAGGGAGGTGAAAATGAGAATGCTAACCTTTTACACAGCTCTGGGCGTGTGGTCACAGACCGCTGTCTGTGCGGCGGTCTACACAGACAACGCGGGGGATAGAGTCACAGCGAGCGTGGGGCAGCTGACTCAGAGCTACAGGCAGCGTCTTTTGGTTTCCACATGGTCTAAGTTTTCTGCTCTGGAAGTTTTGTTTCTAGAAAAAAAAAAAATCCAGGAAGTGTAATCCTTTGGGATGTTTTTAAAACAACGGAGGCTGCCTCATGCGATGAAGGGCTGCTCCTCCAGATGTGGCTCATGGGGCCCCAAATGGCTGGGTTCAGAGTTCCCGCCCAGGAGTTACAGAATGGGGGTTCTGACCTGGTCCTCCCGGTCCCGGCCCCCCTCCCATTGGCTCTGGAGCTCTGCTGAGGGCTCAGCCAGGCCAGAGAAACCAGCCCCGGACAGAACAGCTGTCTGGGATGACAGCACACGTTGTCTGGCCTGGCCCGGTGGTCCAGCTGCCTCTCTGGGCAGCCCTGCCTGGGAGCAGGTGGGGAATCTCAGCATCAGCAGAGCTGCCAGGGCCGCACTGGGCCCCGGGGCCTCTTGGGATTGTTCCAGTCTCAGGGGAAAGGCTCTCATTTGGACAGCACGTTTTGATACTTATGCTAAAGAAGTGGTCACATTACTGACTACACTAAAGGTATGTCCATAGGAGTTTATTTATTGATTAATAATATTTTTTTATTGATTTTAGAGAAGAAGGGAGAGGGACAGGGAGAGAGAGAGAAACATCAATGATGAGAGAGAATCACAGATCGGCTGCCTCCCGCATGCCCCCCATGAGGGATTGAACCTGCAATCTGGGCATATGCCCTGACCAGGAATCAAACTGTCTTCTCCTGGTTCATAGGTCAACCAACGCTCAACCACTGAGCCACACCGGCTGGACATACTTATTTTTTTACGTTGACCAGTTTGTTATAAGGGACACAGAAGAACAGCCGGAGGAAGAGGTACATAGGGTGAGGTCTGGAGGGGTCCCAAGTGCGGGAGTTTCTGTCCTGAAGGAACTGGGGTGTGTCCCACCCTCCTGGCATGTGGATGTACTCACTGACCTGGAATCTCCAGTGAAGTTTATTTTATTGTCAACAATACCAGGAACGAGAATGGCTCCCAATAACTAGCGTTGTATAGACAAAGCGAGGTTTATTTA
>NW_006284328.1:1600494-1629634 GCF_000327345.1 Myotis davidii | reverse complement strand
AGCAGGAATCCCAGGATAGGCACTCACAATTGGTTTGGTGGCTCCGTAGGGCCCTCAAGTTCTCAGGCTCTCCTGTGTGGAAACAGACCTTCATATCATACCAGTCACCTAGCGGCAAGATGACTGCTGCATCTCCAGCCATTACCTCCACATTCCAGTCGGGAAGAAGTAGGAAGGCCAGGGAAGCAAGTCTTTCTAGAGAGTCTCACCTTGTTTTTTTTTGTTGTTGTTGTTTTTGGCTAAAACTGTGTCATGTGGCTACTCTTAGCTGCAAGGGAGTCTGATGAAGCAAGAATTTTTAGCAGGGCGCATGAAGGCTACGCAGTTTGGTGGATAAGAAAGAAAGGGGAAAAGATATTGAGTGGGCAGTGAGCAGTGTCTGCTACAACAGCATAGCCTGATTGAATGACTGATTTTCCCAGAGTGTCACACTGAGGCCTCTTTGGAAATGGATGCCTGGTGGTCTGGAGGAGCCCGTGCAGCTTGAAGGACGACCTACCTTAGAAAGAGGCAGGGGCTGAGGGACGGGGGAGAATCAGACCAGAGGGAAACCACCTCCGTGCTGCCTGCGTGTGCCCCAGACTAGCCACGAGGATCTCACCAGTAACCCTGACCCCACGTGGGGGTTGGGAATGTCCTGTGGGGAGCCATGGAGGTGCATTTCTTTGGAACGAAAGGAGCAGGTCTGGGCTGCCACCTTTCTGCAAGGCGTGACCTTAGGTGTGAAGGGCCCTTTAGAGGGTCTTCCAGATTCAGACAGCTGTAGGGGCTACACTGATCTCCTAAGAGCAGACGCCTCACTTCTGCCCACCAACTGGGCTCAGGAGCTGTCCACTCACCAGGGCCCTTTGTCTCTCCCTCTTAAGAAAACCCAGCAGCTCTCGGAGGGCTCCATGTTCAGCCACGGCCTGAAGCACCTGTTCCACAGCCGCCGCCGGTCACGAGAGAGGGAGCACCAGGCGTCTCAGGATTGCCAGCAGCCGCCACAGCAGCAGCAGCAGGGCGTGTCTGACCATGACTCCCCGGATGAGAAGGAGCGTTCCCCTGAGATGCATCGGGTCTCCTATGCCATGTCCCTGCACGACCTGCCCGCCCGGCCCACCGCCTTCAACCGTGTGCTCCAGCAGATCCGCTCCCGGCCCTCCATCAAGCGGGGTGCCAGCTTGCACAGCGGCAGCGGGGGCAGCAGCGGGGGCAGCAGCCGGCGTACCAAGAGCAGCTCCCTGGAGCCCCAGCGTGGCAGCCCCCACCTGCTGCGCAAGGCCCCCCAGGACAGCAGCCTGGCCGCCATCCTGCACCAGCACCAGTGCCGGCCCCGTTCCTCTTCCACCACTGACACGGCCTTGCTGCTGGCGGATGGTGGCAATGTGTACCTCTTGGCCGAGGAGGCCGAGGGCATCGGGGACAAGGTGAGGTGGGACAAGGTGAGGGCCTTTCAGGTGGGGGGCTACTCAGAGGCAAGGGCGGTTTCGGGGCGCCGGGGGTGGTTCTGCACCTCGGGGCTGAGCTGGGGGCCCCCCCGCACAGCGGGCTTGGACACCTGTTGCCTGCAGATCAGTCTGCCTGCCTGAAGGAGGCAGAGGTAGACTGAGCCAAAGCCAGAGATGATCCCAAAGGCTCAGGCTGATACTAATTTTGGTGTGTTTTCCTCAAACATGCTATTGAGAGGAATCACGTGCAGTGGCTAAGAGCACAACCCTGCTTCTGCCACTCACCAGCTCCATCGGTCACTTAACCTCTTTGTACCTCAGTCTCCCCAGTTGAAAGTGGGGATAATAATAGAGTTGTTGTAGGAGTAAATGGCTTCATATGTGTAACATACTTGGAATGGAGCCTGGTACAGTGGTGTTTTTTATTATTATTACCAACCAAAGAAGATAGGGGCGGGATCCATGAAGTGCCGTTCAGCAAGGAGACAGTCTAGTTTGGTACTTCCTGAACTTATTCATGTAACAGGTATTTATCGAGTGCTTGTTCTGTGCTATAAGAGTGAACAAGCCAGAGGGAGCTAGCTCACTGAGTAGCGGGGAGACAGCGGGGCGAGTGGACCGATGGGGTGATGAGGCTGTGATAGAGGCTGTGGGAGCTTCAGGGTAGGGAGGCTGGAGGGAAAGGGAGAGTTGGCAAAGACCTTCTGGAGCAGTGGTCGGCAAACTGTGGCTCGCGAGCCACAGTTTGCCGACCACTGTTCTGGAGGAAGCCTTCGAGGTAAATCTTGAAGAAGGCATATAATTTAGGCAGCAAAGAACTGGGTGGAGGGGACCAGAGAGGGAAGGTGCAGTGTGTACAAAAGCAGGGTAGCTGGTGCCAGGGGCTCCTAGGGGCTCATTGTGGTTGGAGAGACCAGCACTTTGGGGGACTGACAGGTAGACTGAGGCCAGTGAGACATGGAGAAGAAACCCAGTCAGAAGACACTTGGCATTAGAACCAATAGTGCAAGTGAAGACGTGGATATGGAAGACGAAGAAGGGAAGGCTGAGAGGCTGGCTCCAGGGTTTAGGGACGGGCCTTTCCCTGGTTAGGAAACACGGGCGGAAGGAGCATGTTTGGGAGGAAAGTGGTAAATTCAATTTTGCTGTTGTCTGACTGCAGAGCTCCAGTTGGCAGCCAGGCTCATGGGGCGAGGTCTGGGCTGGGTCTAGCACCCCGGAAGTCAGCACTGAGCTTGAAGTTGGTGTAGATGAGACTCCGGGAGGGCATGTGTTGAGTGAGAAGGAGACTAAGGAGGGATCTGACGTACAGGGACAGAGCAGCCATACAGTATGTAGGAGAGAGGAGGCGGAAGCCAGAGGAGAAAGGCATTTGGAGGAGGAGGAAGTAGGCCACAGAGTGAGTGTGGCCGGGGTGCAGGCCAGATCTGGGTTTGGGAATGTAGATGGGTAGTAAGTATCAAGGTGGGGCTGCGGGGGTCACTGGGAACCAGCAAGAAACCACTTCCAGGCCATTGAGGAAGATGGTGGAAGGGGTGGCACCATGTGTAGTCTGGGGGAGGAGACAGGCCAGTGATGTGGGGTTGGGGCAATTTTATTTTGAGTGGTTTTTATTTTTATTTCATTTTATTTTTTTGAGCGGTTTTTAAAAGATGGTCAGGGAGGATTGCAGATCACATAGGGCCCAGTAGGCCAGGAAAAAGGCTTTTGACTTTTTTTTCTTAAGTGAGATGGGAAGTCATTAGAAGGTTTTTATACAGATGAGAGACACCTTTCAAGAAGATCACTCGGCTGCTGGGTGGAGAACGTGCTGTGAGCCAGGGCATGAGCATGGAGCCAGCTAGAAAGTGCTGGAAGCCTCTAGTGGGGAGATGATGGCTTGCCCCCGGGTAGGGGTAAGAAGTGCGGGTTCTGGATTTGCTTCAGAGATCAAGCTACATCCATTTCCGACAGATGTGGGGCACGACAGGGAGCAGGCAAAGATGGCTTGCGTGGTTTTGGCCTGGCAGTTGGAAAGAAGAAATTGTCCTCAACTGAGTTGGGGGAAAGTGGCAAATGGAACAGATATTTGGCAAGGGCTGTGAGGGTAGAAATGGAGCAGGGTTTAGACATGCTACATGTGAGATGTCTATTAAATGCCCATGAGGAAATGCTAGCAATCAGACGAATAAATCTGGAGTCTCGGGGAGAGGTCCAGGCTCGAGGCATACACTGGGGAGTTGTCAGTGTGTAGAGTCTACACTGTAGACGGTGCTTAAAACGGTGGCTCTGGACCATTTGCAAGCAAAGTTTCAACTATGAAGAAGTCTGTTCCGAGAGTGAGATCTGGACGTATCTCCAGAAGGGTAGCATGGCCTTGTGTGTGTGTTGGGGGGGGGGGTGATCAGGAGCTCCAAGGGGCCCAGCACAACCATCAGCCCTGCATGTGAGGCAGCCAGGCCCACAGCTCACTGCTGAGTCAGCGAATACATTTTAAAAATCAAATTAGAACAGGCCTGTTAAGTGAAGGTCTCTGGTGCTACAGCGACTGTACTTTCACAAGAGAGAACATGGACCGCGTAGTCTCTGCCCCTGGGGCAGATGGAGCGGGTGGGCGGTGCGCCCCAGGGGACGCTGGGAAGGGTTGTAGATGTTTGCCGACTGGGAGCACCGGCAGGGGAGCTCTCCCCAGGGTTTTCCATGTGGCTCGTATTTGGCCTTCACAGTGCCCTGGAGATACCCAGAGGGCAGGCAGGTTCTCTTCTTGCTGCCGGCCAAGGCCAGGCCCAGAGACTCTTGGGTGAGCTGACTGGGGTCAGGGTGGTGATGGGGGAAATGGTTGTTCCGGTGATCGTTTTCTATCCTTACTGAAAGCTTTCAGCTCCCCAAAGCTTTGTCACGTGCACTGCCTGGTTAATCTTACTAACATCCCTGTGGAGCAGGCATCATGATCTGCGTGTTACAGCTGGATAGACTGAGGCTTAGAGGGAGGAATCAAGGGGCTGCTTGTCTGAGGGTACCCAGCTCGTTCATGGCAGGGAGGAGACTAGATCCGATGTTTCTACGCAAGATCTGCCGTGAGCAGGTTTGCCTCGGCCCAGGGAGGGTGGCTTGATCTCCGTGTTGACATTTCCCTCGGTTACTCAGCTGCCGAACCTGGAGCTGCCCCTCCAGGAACTGGTGTGGCCCTGGGGGGGGTCCTTCCAGGTCAGGGAGGGGGCCCTGCTCTGTCAGCTGACTTGCCCAGACCCAGAAGCCATTGGTTGGTGTGAGAAGCTGTGGTGGTTCCCCCCTGGTCTCTGGCATGAATAGGAGGTATTCTTCTCTCTCGAGTAAACACAGCCCCACATGCTCTCTGCAAGCTCCCTGGTGATTACTAGCATCTATTTTTAATTCATAAGCCTCCCTCACTACAACACCCCTTGCCATTGTTTAGAATGCACCAGCTGGCTTTCGGACCAGAGCCCCATCCAGAGTCCTCTCGGGGGTTGAGTTATCAAAACACCCTGGAGGCAGCCAAAGTTCCTGGGCTGCCCTGGAGAGGCTCACCCGACCCCAACCTAAGAAAGTAGGGGCCCTGGAGCCCCGAGGAGAGCTTGGGCTCCGCAGAGGGACAGGATGGGGCCCCCAGCCCCAGCCGCAGTTCTGCCCTGGTGATACGGTCTGGCTGTCATTTGTTCTCTTCAAACCCAGTTAGCTGTCTTTGAGGCTGTGCCTTAAATAAGTCCCTTTAAAACAACAACAAAGTTGTCATCTCAGCCTCACCATTCTGCTTTCTATTGTTTGTGTGACACTGAGCAAGGTAACTACTCTGTCTTATATCTATAAAGTGGAGAAATATTGTCAGCATCCGCAGGCACACTGGGGCATTGGCAGGCAAACAGAGAAGGCAGGTGACACGACTTCTGGGTCCCCATCGGAGTGTGGCCTGCTCCTGGGAATCCCCGTGGCTGCAGCAGGAGCCGCTGGTCATAGGTGCAGTGACAGTGGATATGGGCTGCCTCAGCGGATGAGTTCCTACCCTCTGTTTTAATGTGTTCATTGCTGAGCAGCAATTTCTAGAAAATGTGTACTCAGGAAAATTGAGTAACTCTTTCGTCCTGCCTTCATTACCTGGGAGCGGATTGGCAGGGGTCAGCGGCCCGTGTCCCTTTTCTCCTGTTCCTTCCTGTCTGGATCATTCATTGCTTCCCTTTCAGCCTTGTTTACAACCTCTCCCCTGCCCTGGCCGGTGTGCCTAAGTGGGTAGAGCATTAGCCTGTGCACCAAAGGGTCCTGGGTTCCAGTTCCAGTTAAGGGCACACACCCAGGTTGCAGGTTTGCTCCCTGTCCCCAGTCGGGGTGTGTGCAAGAGGCAGCTGATTGATGTCTCTCACATCGATGTTTCTCTTTCTCCTTCCCTCTTTTCCTCCCTCCTTCCCTCCCTCTCTCTCTGAAAAGCAATGGAAAAAATATCCTCAGGTGAGGATTAAAACAAATTTTTAAAAAACCACAAAAACCTCTCCCCAGCTGTCACCACATTCCTCCCGCCCCTCTGGGCTGTGCGCGGTGTCCCCGGGAGGCTCTGTGGAGAGGCTAGCGCAGGAGTGTGGGTTACAGCCAGTTCTGCCCAGCAGCAGCCCCGGACCTTGCCCTGCTCGCCCTTTCCCCTCTGTGCAGTGTGCTCCGTCCCCTCTGAGCACAGGGAGCAGCATGGGGGGTGGGGAGCTGGGAGCTCACAGAGGGTGTCTGGGCAGCCTTCAGACACCAGCAAGGAGGGCCCAGTGGCAGGAGGGCTTTTATGGACAGGCCAGCCTGCTGCCCCCCCCCCGCCCCCCCTCCGGCTTTGAGGGCAGGCAGGGTGGGAAGAGGACCAGGTGCTGAGGAGTGAGGAGGAGGAGATGATGTCATGACTGGACAGTTCCCTGCGCCTGTGGAGGTGTTATCTCCAGGCCCAGCTGGGGAAACCAGTGGCTCATCAGCTAAAGCAGGGCCGGCTCCGGACACTCCTCCACCAGATTCAGCAGCAGGACTTCCCCTCCGCCTGGCGTAAATAAGCACCCCTCTGTGCTCCGGGGGGTGGGGGTGAGGGGCCGCCCTCTGCCCGAGGCTCTTGCCAAGAAGACAGAGCTTGGCAGGCACAAGGGCTCTGGTTTATTTATGTCTGGGAGCCTGCTGGTTCAAGGTGGGTGGGGTCGGCTCTGCTGAGAGAGGTTTCCAAACAGGTCCCCTCGGCAGCTGGGGGAGGCCAGGCCATTCATCTGTGCGGCCTGCCGATGGGTCTGACTTGTAGGCAAGTTACACGGGAGGCCCACGGGGTCCCTCGGCCTGTCCGCACAGATGCGTGCGCTTTGGAGCCTGTGGCGCTGCTCCCGGTCAGTCACTCTGTACCTGCTCGAGTCTGTGCCGGTTGCTGGGGAGGACAGCTGCTGTCTCTCCTCCCTCCTCCACATTTCATCCTATTTCCCTTCTCTCTCCCCCACCTCCTGCCTGGAGAGGCTCCTTAGGCGGAGCAGGGCCAGAGGCAGCCAGCCCCGTGGCCTCAGAAGAGCCTCCGCGGCCAAGGCAGGCAGCTCTGTGATTTGCCACAAACTCTTGCTTCCAATCCCAGTGATTAAAAGCCCGGATTTCCCAGCGGCCTCCAGGCCCCACCACAGCAGTCTGCCTTACGGTATCTGGCAAGCCAAGTCGTGCGCAGCACAGGGAATAATCAATAGTGTCGTCATAGCTTTGCATGGTGTCCGAGGGTCACACGTATTGCGGGGGTCCCTTTGTAAGTTACATAGATGTTATTGTGGGGGTCACTTTGTGAGGCATATAAATGCTGCATCGCTGGTATGCACCTGAAACTAAACTAATATTGTATGTCAGTTGCACTTTCACTTTTAAGAACGTTCTTTCTTTAGTCTGATTTGAATTCCAGTTTCAGGGGAATCCCCTTTCCTTTTAGGGTCTTGCCCAGTCAGGAGAGGGGCCAAACATGAGGACTCTGCCCCTTACCCAAAGCTCTGGCCCCAGAGGGCATGAGTAGCAGCTTCCTCTCGACTTTTAGAACTGATCGTGGGCTCAGGCAGTGTCCCCACAGGCACCTGGCCCTGGAATTTGGCTTTCTTCATCCTTTCCCCGCTGACATCCATGACTTTCTTTCTAGATAGAAAGTTCCCAGTGCTCCCAGATTAGCTCTGGCTTCTGAGAGTACAGAGTCCCCGGGTGCAGTTAGGTAACATCACATTACCTCGCCCAGACCTGATGTCATGCGCTCGCCACCTGCTTGTCTGTAAGCTCAGGCTCAGCCCCTGAGGGCTGAGATGATGCCGGCCCAGACACAGGTGGGCGACACCAGTCAGGCCCCCAGCCTGCTCCCTCGGGGTCGTCGGCCTCAGCCTGGGCCTCGGCACCCTCTGACACGCATGCCCCAGCGCTGCCAAGGGAAGTTGCGTGGAAGGGTCCGGTGTCAGCCCCCATGCCCACGTGATAACAGTCTGCAGCAAGAGGAGCCCTGTCATCTGGTTCCAGACAGCAAGGAGCCGGCGCTGGTGATATGGGCATGGGGCATGGGAGCTGGCACAGGTCTCCCAGACATAGGCACATTCCTCCCTGATCCAGCACATCCCTGAGATGTGAAACATGACCCTCGCCCCCTCTGGTGCCAGATGAGGCAATGGAAATACAGTATCACGAACCTGATCCCCGCCTCTGCCTCTTCTTTCTTTTCATAGGCACAGTTTGGGCTTTCTCTATTTATACCCTCTGAGGCAGAGGGCACTGACATAGGAGCAGAGAGGAGTGCACACCACCTATTGCCTCCCTTCTGGGCTCCCAGGGGCTCCCCGGTTTTGCAGTAGGGGAGCTGGAGGCAATGAGTGAAGTTTCTAAGAACAGTCGCCTTCTCTCCTCTCTCCAGCAACAGGCGTTGGGGTGTTGCAAGCAGCTTGTCTGACTGTTCTTGGTGCCCCCGGCCCACTTCCCACCTCCTGCAGAAGGGGATCGGATACCCCTGACTCTTTTGTCCTTTTCGACCTTCACCCAAGTCTGGATTTGGAGGATTCTCACTGCATCCTCTTCCATCTCTCCAGATACCCCACCCCCGGGACCCCAGAGCGAGGCCAGTATCCATAGCTAGTGAATAATTCAACATGCTCACAACAGCGAGCCCGGATCCAAAGTGATACCGCGCCCAGGAGGCCTCCTCGGGGTGGCTGGAAAGGCGAGGCCTGCCCTGGAAAGACCAGAGCCTGTAACATTAACTTCCTGATATAAGGTTTCTTCCCTGACTGCAGAGGCAGCTCCACACCCTAATACTAGCTGGGTCGCAGACTCCTCGGGGGCTCAGGGCCATGTGGGCCAGCCCCTGGGGCATGCTGGGCACGTCCCTCTGCGCCTCCCCGGGCAGCACACGCTGCAGGGGCAGAGCGCCTTCGCATTCGTTACTCCTTCGGTCACTCACGGCAGCTCCCGGGAAGCTCTGAGCCCTTGAGGCAGCAGGAGGCCTGAGAGTTCTGTGTTTCAACCCTCCCTCCGCTTTTGGTGGAAAGGAGCCCTTTGAAATTATTCTTGGCAAATAGGGTGGAGTGGAGGGTGCTTTGTTTCCTAAAAATTGCCCCCAGATAGTGCTTTCCTCGGGGTCACCTTCTCTTAGACCTGTCAGGGTCCCTTCCCCCAGGAGAGTAGAGTGGCCAAGAAACACTTGGCATCGTCCCTCTCTTTACCTGCCTGGCACCACTTTTGACTTTTTAAAAAGCGACCTAGGTGCATGGTTCTCTCCACTGCCCAGCATCTGGCTCATGACGGTGCCCCAGGAGGACTCCGGAAACAGGAGTGTCTCTGGCATCAGACGGGCACCAGTGGGTGGCAGAGATGGCCTCCTCCCTCCCTGGAAGCCGCGGAAAGGTGGCGTGGCGTGTGCATGCGATGCTGCCTCATGGCTCTCTGGGCGGTGGCCTCGCTGCCTGCTTCTTCAACCCCTTCGGCCAGGCCTGCCCACGTGCGCCTGGGAAACACCCCTGCCCACCCTGGTTCCTCTGGTTCATCCTGAAGAATGTGAACCCCCTCCCGCATTTCCCCAGAGGGAGGCCAGGCTCCTCGCTAACTGGGGTTCCTGAGAAAGTGCACTTTCCGGCTGCGGCTAAAAGTGAGTGTTAGGTGGGAGACCTCTGAATACTGACCATTTCCCAAGCCCCGAAGTCTGTGAGCCTTAGAGACCAGAGCCCTTCACGGAGCAGTGCTAACAGAATTGTCATAACTCGTCTGGAACCTGAGATTTTTTTTAAGGCCTCACCTTGTATTCCGAGCTACTAAATTTAGTTGCTTTTCAGCGTTAGACTTTGCTCCTACAGACTGACTTCTCAGGTTCCCCATCTTTCAGAATGTGTGGTTCACGCTTTCTTTTTTTTCTCCCAAGACAAAAAAATAAGTAGGAAGATTTAAAAAGGAGGGGACTGAAGAATGATCACAAGGGCAAAGGGAGAGACAAGAAAAAATTAATACTTAGAGTGTTAAAGAAAGAAGGGGCGCGGCATGAAAATTAAGGGTCCGGAAGAGAAAACGAAATGAAGGGAGCCCAGTGGGAGAGGGCTGGCACCCACCGGGCATGCAGAGCGGAGAGCCTGTGAGCAGGACCTGGCTTCCGTCCAGGGTCCCCTTCCAGGGTGCCAGGAGCCCACCTGTCGCCCCCGGACTCAGGCTAACTTGCAGAAGTGGCGAGAGTGAGGCCTGCCACCTGCCACCGCGCAGCTGCCTGGGCCTGCGCATCCCCAGTGACTTGGCGAGGTGGGGCCTGCGTCTGTGCCAGGCCCTGGAGCAGGTGGCAGGGCAGCCAGCGGACGGCCAGGACTTACCAGAAGGACGCGTAATGGCACTTACCGAGCTCTGTGGCGCCTGTGCTTTCAGAGCCTGTGGCTTTAGCACCCACTGCAGCTCTTCCTGTGTCCTTCGGCCACTCTCAGCTGTGTCCTTACAGCAGCCACTTTCCTGGCTTTTTCTGTCCCAGGCAAAGTTGTCCAGGGGCCTTCTATACTGACCGTGTGTGTGCGTGTGCATGTGCGCGCGCGCATGTGTGTGTGCGTGTGTGCGTGTGCGTGTGTGTGTGTGTACATACACAGGTGGTGACCAGTCATCTATTCAGTAAAACCTATGACGTGTCATGCTCCCATTTTACCTTCACTGCAGCCTGGGAGCAGCTAGAAAACCAAGGCTGGGCTTCAGAAGAAGTCTCCAGGGTTCAGTTCATCCCCCTCATCCCTCGGATGCCCTGGTCTCGTTCCCTAAGGCCTCTTCCTCCAGGCAGCGACTTTGTAGGTGCTGCTGCCTCATGCAGTTGTGAAGTGTGTCCGAGGCCACAGAGCCTGAGCGCCAGGGCGAGGACTGACAGCAGCCTCTGGCTCCTCCAGCAGCCTCAGTCCCAGCCAGCACCGGGGCCCGCCGTGCCTTCCTGCCCTACGCCCACTCTCAGCCAGGGCCTCCCCAGCCCCCCGCTCCTCTCGGCCCTCCCACTGCTGTTGTGGACGCTGAGTATCAGAGCCTCTGGTGACTCGAACAGGGTCCCTTAGCAGGTCTGGACCCCCGACCCAGGCCCTCACCATCCATCCGGAGGCCTTAGGCGCCTGCTTCCCCACCCAGAGCAGGAGGCAGATTTGAGAACAGTCCTCACATGCAGACAGAAACTGACTAGAGGTTCGGGGATCGCCCCTGCAGGCTTGCCCAGCAGGCACTGCTGCTTCCTGTTTGCTGCTTTCCTCTTAGCAGACTGTTGCTTCACCCCTGAGCTCCCCCGGCCCTTTCCTGCGTTTGTTAGTGTGCTGATGGGTAGGTGTGTCTGGAGGGGAGCTGGATCCTCTCATCAGGGGATGCCAGCGGCCGTGTTGGGGTGACTCTCCTTAGGGTCATCTTGGTGGTGCCGTGTGGTCCGGTAGAAAGCTCTTCCGGGTGCTTCTGAGCCTTCATGATCCTTGGCAGCCTGGGGAGTGGGACCTGTGAGGGGTCCTGAGAGAGCCCCAGGGCTCAGCTCATTCAGCCCCTCCCACCTCGGGGCTCCTGGAGGAGAGGTTAGGAATCCTAGCCTCGGGGAGCATAGAGAGGAGGGGCTGGGGAGGGTCGTCTTGAGTGTGAGGACCAGGCCATCTCCATTGCTGCTGCTTTAGGTGACCGTCTCCCATGGCAGCCGAGGGAGATGACACAGTCACTTTACAGACATAAATACTGAGGGAGGGTCGGTCTCATGCTGGGCGCAGCGCGGGGCCTGGTGTATTTGCCATCTGACCCCTGCCTTCCTCGGGACAGCAGGCCTGTTTATACATAGACATTATGCAAGAGGACAAGTGCTCAGTGCCAAGGCGTCAAGTGAAAATTGAGAGAGCTCATCCTTTACAGACGGGGGGCTGCCGAAGTGGTCCCTGACCCCTGACCTCAGGCCAGAGCTGGCCCCAGAAATGAGAATCTGTGTTTTTGTTTTTGTTGGGCCCCTGACCTCACAAACTCCAAGTCATCGGCCACCACAAATATTTGTAAGGTTTTCACAAGCCCAGGGTGGGGATTCCTGCCCCTGGTGTTTTGGCTGCAGGACCTGGCCCTGGGCCCCAGAGATAACACTGGGCCCTTCTTATCTCCTCACACCGTCTTGAACTTGGAACCACCCCATCAGCACGATCCATGTTGACCCTCAGTATTTAAGCTTTGAGTCCCTCACCAGGCTCAAGTGGGTGCGGAATCCATGTCTTCTCTGACTGGTGACTCTGCCATGGGAAGCTGCCCTTAGAGAGACGCAGCAGAGCCCAGAACTGTGGCCTCCCACTACCCTCCTCACAGCTTGCTCTCCTCAACTGTGAACCTCTGGCCCCCTCTGCTGGCCATTCCCAGGATTTCCTGCCGGTACTGTCAAGATGAAGGTCAAGGAGGAAGAGGCTGCTGTGAGTTTGCCATTAAGTTTTATCTTAGATGTTTTTGCCTGGGCGGTGCTGCTGGGGGCGAGGGGTGGGGGTGGGGGGAGCAGAAGCTAGCAGAGCAGTAGCTGCAGAGGTGTCCAGAGCACAGGGTGGATTTCTAGGAGAGGACCTGGGGCAGAGGAATTCCCCGGTGAGGCTGGCTGCAGTCTGGGTATTGGAGGAGGGAGGGTGCGTTGAGAGGGTGGTGCCTTAAGCCGGGGGCAGGACAGCAGGGAGAGGCAGGGGACTTGGCTAAGCTGGCTGCGCAGGGATCCAGCAAGGAGCCCTTTTGGGCTCTAGCCCTGTTGGCTTTGGAGAGCTTTCGATCCTGGAAGCCTGGCTAGGAGACCCTCTCCCGTTGGGAGGCTGAAGAAGGGTGGACTGTACCTCTGTTTGTGAGATGGGCTGTGATGGTGGAGGGGCTGTGATGGTCCAGGCATGCACGACGGCAGGGAATGATGAGGTGCACGCGTTAGAGTTGCTTCCTGTCACACCTGGGTCTTCCGTGCTCACTGAATTCACATGGCAACAGCTGGACTTGGGGACAGGCAGGGTGGGTTGGGCAGCACCTCATCAGAGCTTGGTCTACCGGCCTGGTGAACGCTTTTGTCTCCTTCCAGATGGGAAGGAGCAGTGCGAGAGCCCCAGGGGACGGGGAAATCTCCCAGAGCAATCCACCACTAATCCTTGGGCTGGGCCTCAGGCGAGATGGCGGCTGCAGAGCCTGGGAGCGCAGGCACACCTGCTCGCAGGCCCCAGCTTCCCTTGGCAAGCCCAGTGCTGCCCAGGGACTGTGACCTCGGGGGTCCGGCACGGCCTGCAGAAAGCTGGGGCCCTAGAGCCCCCGGCACCCCGGCACCAGCACAGCTTCGGGAAATGGTACCCACACAGGTGAGGCCCCTGGTGGGTGGGAGGAGAGTAGCTGATGGGTGGGGCAGGGTGATGGAGAAGGCCACTTGGGCAGTTTGTCAGTCGGCTGTGCTCTGGGCTCAGGGTGCGGCTCCCCTCCTCTCCCTTATAGAGAACTCTTTGTGGAGGGAGAAGGGAGGAGGGGGGAGCACTGGGCCTCCAGGCACAGGCTGCCCAGTGCTGGGAGGGCCTGTGAGGGGACCTTGTGTGGGAGGCGAGTGAACCCCGGCACTGATGCTTCCAGAAACCAGTAGCCACGTGTCCCTCCACCCGGGGCTGGAGGAGCTGACGTGAAGTTACGTAGAAGGGCGCTCCTGGTTGTGGCTGTTTATGTCCATGGAGACACAGAGACAGGCAGAGGGGAGTGTGACGGTCCATGAGCACTGACCCAGGGGGCCAGTGGGAGAGTCTAGAGGGAGCAACATGTTGGGCGCTGGGAGCTTTGGGAGAACTCAGAGGAGGCCCCCAGGTGGGAGGGCAGCTCGGGGCCTCATCGGGCCTGTGGGAGTGAGGAGAGAGGGGACTATGGGACTTTTGTGTGGACAATAGGGTGTGGTTTTGACCAGAACCCAGGGGGGGACCTAGGGAAAAGGCCTGGCAGCTGAGGGCTAATGAGGGGTGTCCCCTAGGGGCAGGTGGGGGAGTGCCGCTGGCTGCAGGAGGAGGCTGATCAAAGCCTCAGCCAGTGGCGCTGCCTTGAGATCGTGGGTGCAGCATGAAGGGATGAGCGTGCCTCCTCGTCTGTGTGTACCCTGCACCTCGGAATCCTGTAGCAGCATGAGGTTGCTTGTAAACCACAGAGGCCGGGAGAGCCCGGAGCCTGCGCATCGGCCCTGCCCCTCGAGGCCCCCGTGTGGAGGTGGGGATGTTACTGCAGTTTTTCACCCCACTTTACCTTGGTGAACAGGCCTAGTGTACAGACCTGCTGCCCCCTGTGTACCCCGTTAGCTAAGCATTTGCCTCCCAGCCCTCTGGAGAAAAGCTTAGGCTCTCAGGCACCGGTGGGACCACTGGCGGGCTGGTGTGCTCCCCTCCGCTCCCCCATTCCTGTCTCCACCTGGAGGTGCTCGGATCAGCTGTGATGCCGCATGTCTCAGGAGGAGGGAGCCAGCAGCCCAGCAGCTGTGCCCGCTGATTTGGTGAAAAGGGGGCAGCCCCTGATGCCAGGACCGAGAGCTGGGGTAATGATCCCGCCTGCCATGGCTGGAGTGCCAGTTTGGAATGAGAGATGTCCGGTTCCCTCCCTCCCAGCTGCCTCTTTGCGCTGAAGGATTGTAGCCGGCCATGGATTTTCCTCTCCGCCTGGCCTGGCGTCCCTCCCTCCCTCGCCCTCTGGGAGCTCATAGGAAAAGGGAATCTGGGGGTTCTCCATCCTGGGAGGGGTGCTCCAATCAGTCACGGGGCCAGAAGTGAGCAGATGGAGGCATCTTGCTGAGTCGCCTGGGACAGGCAGCTCCTGACTCACTCGCCTGCTGGGCCTTTAGCCACTGGAAGCCCAGGCCCTGCTCTGGGCCGTGTCCTGAGAGGACCTCGACCCACTTGGCCAGGCCCACCGACAAGGCAGTTCCGAACCCCTTTTCCCGACCCTGGGAGGGAACCTCAGGGCCAGCTCTTCCCGAATGACAGGCTGCCGTGTCCTCTTAAAGGGAAGCACAGGAACCCGAGAGCTCTTTTCGTGTGTAAGAGCAACCTACCTTCGTGCTGGCTTTCCACCCTGAGCAGGACTGGACGCCCATCTCTGTGTCAGCGGCTCTGGGGACCCTCCAGGAGCTCTTTGTACATCTAGGAAGGCACTGCCTGTCCCTGGGGGTGGGGGTCAGTCTAGAGCAGTGATGGCGAACCTTTGAGCTCGGCGTGTCAGCATTTTGAAAAACCCTAACTTAACTCTGGTGCCGTGTCACATATAGAAATTTTTTGATATTTGCAACCATAGTAAAACAAAGATTTATATTTTTGATATTTGTTTTATATATTTAAATGCCATTTAACAAAGAAAAATCAACCGAAAAAATGGGTTCAGAGGTGACACACGTGTCATAGGTTCGCCATCACTGGTCTAGGCCCTCTGCAGTCTCCTGGGAACTGGGAGCTCAGGTGTGGAGCACACACCATAGTTAGGACCCGTTCCCTCCCACACAGAGCTCCACGTGAGCCGGGATCTTTCTGGTCCACAATGTCTCCTGTGTGCTCCCTGCCTCGGGTCCAGGCTGCTGGGCTAGTGTGCGGAGGAAGGGCCGCTGTCCCGTGCCTGGGCCGGGTTAACACGAGGACATGAGCTCAGGCCTGGGAGGAGGGAGGAGGCCAGGGAGCCAGGGCTGGGGAGCTCCTATAATCGGGCCCAGTGCCTAATCTGGTTTTGCTTAGAGTGGCTGGGGAGGGGGGGGCGGGGAGGCCAGGCCCTGTGAGCCATGTGCAGGGCTGCTTCCAGGATCTCACAGGGGCAGGGAGAGGAAAAGGGCAAGTAGGGCCCGGACACTAAACACAGCGTCCCGGTTCTGGCTCTTCCAGGACGTTCATCCGCACTTCCCAGAGCTCAGTCTGTGAAGAGTAAGGGCTTTGACGCGGGCCCTGGCTGGTGGGCACCCTGCACAGGGAGCATGGCATGGCCTCCCTAATGGCCTGGCATAGAAGGGGCTCATGGAAGAGGCATGGCCTCCCTCCACAATCTCCTCTTAGAACTTGCCCAGCCTGAGCGCAGGGGTTAATGCTGGGGTCAGGTACCTGTGGAGTGTCCAGCCCCTCTCAGGCCGGAGAGAGGGGGGAGGGCCCTGGGCTAGGTGAGCCCGTGACAGTGTTGAGGGAGGAGCAGTGATGCCTCTGTAGCCGACACACTTTGTGCTCTGGGCCGGGGGACCCTGGAGTTCCACCCGCTAGCGTCTGGGAGTTGAGTGACCAGTATTGCTCTTCTTTTTACTCACCCAGCCCCAGGAAGGGGGTTGGCAGGGAGTTAGAAACAACCTCTGCTCTACTGCAAATGGGGCTATAAGATGAAGGACCCACATACCCTCCACAATAGGACATTGGTTGGACCTGCAGCCCAGGCTAGCAGGTGGGAGGACCCTGGCCTTCCACACCCAGGTGTGCAACCATCACCTCTAGTTCCAGAACATTGTCCTCACTCCCAAAGGAAGCCTGTATCCATCAAGCAGCCACTCCCCATTTCTCCCTCCCAGCCCTGGCCACCACTAAGCTGCCTTCTATCTCTGTCTCTATGGATTTAACTGTTCTCGATGTTTCATATAAATGGGATCATTTAATAGTGACCCTTTGTATCTAGTTTCTCTCACTTAGTGTAATGTTCTCGAGGTTTGCAGTGTTGTAGCACGTGTCAGTACTTCATTCCTTTTGTGGCCGAATAACATAATATTCCACTGTATAGATTGACCAATTTTGTTTGCCATTTACTATTTGATGGGCATTTGAGTTGTGTCCACTCTCTGGCTATTGTGAATAGTACTGCGATGAACAGTATGCACAAGTATTTATTTGAATACCCATTTTCAATTGTTTTGGGTATATACCTAGGAGCGGAATTGCTAGGTCATTTCATTTGGTAATTCCATGTTTAACTTTGAGGAACCACTAAATTGTTTCCCACAGTGGCTGCACCATTTTACGTTCCCACCAGCAAGCTATGAGGGTTCTAATTTCTCCACATCCTCGCCAACAGTTGTTATTTTCCTTTTTAAAATTACAGCCATTCCAGTCGGTGTGAAATGTTGCTTAATTTATTCTTACTTGTTTTTGAGCGCCTTCTGTATGCCCTGAGGTTGTACTGCCACTCTTGACTTACTCAGAGTGACTTGTTTCATCTTCCTGATAACCCTTTGGTGTAGGTAGAATTACACCCCTTTTCTAGATGTGAAAACTGAGTCTCAGAAAAAGTTAATGACAGATCCAAGGGTGCACAGCTGCTAAGTGAAAGCCGGGATTCTAAACTGGTGTCTGACCGCACGTTTAGTGCCCTTTCTGTTCCCAGCATGGGTCCTGTCGCCTGTCTCATTGCTTTTGCTTTTTTTTTTTTCAAATCTTTCTCCTTTCCTCATTCTCTGCTTGTTCCATCCCTCTTAACAGCTTTCTCCTTCTGTGCTCTCGTTTTCCTTCCTTAGTTGAAGCACCCTCCCTCCTTGTCCCTCTGCCTGTCTTCTGCCACCTCCTTGGCTCTCATTCGCTCAGCCACCCCCTCTCCCTTCAGTCCTTAAAGGACCCTGCTGCTGTAGCGGGTGCCTGGGGAGGCCAGGGCGTGGAGAGCCCCCCCTTACTCCTGCGTGCTCCCTTCCTCCATGGTGACGAGGGCGAAGGGGATGTTCGGTGACTGGAGATGACCCGCAGGACCCAGGCATGGCAGACCTCAGTGAGTGGGGAGTGGGGGAGCCGCGAGGGGGCTGGTGTCCTGCTGCAGGACCCCAGGGCAGAGAAGGGGGTGGGCGAGGGGGCCAGGGTCCCAGCCCCGGGTCACTGCAGCCCACCATCAGACTCCAGCTGGTTTCACCGGTGTTGTTCTCCTCTCGTTCCTGGGGTTTCACAGCCAGCTTCCACTCTGCTCTCCACGTGTAAGCTAGCTGGCCTCCAGCGGGGGCCGGACTCCAGGCTGCCAGAGCAGAGCTGCGTACACTCCCTCGCCGTCCCGAAGCACCTCCACTTTCACAGCTTCTCGGAACCCGCGTCTCATTAGTGCCTCCCACGCTCCTCAAGGCGCTGGGACCGCCGCCCTCCCTCCTCGTTATGAGGATGAGCAAACGGCAGTGCTGAGCCTCAGGCAGCAGCCAGATGCAAGCTCGTTCTCTGGGAATTCTCTCTCCAGGAAGAGGGCGGAGCTCACAGGGGCCTTATGAGAGGGTCAGGTTCCTTCATTGTAAAGCTACGCGTTGCAGATAGAATTTTGTATCGTTCACTTCCTATATCGCCGCATCAACACTGAGTAAACTTGTTGGTATAATCTCTTAAATACATGTCATTCCTCCCCTAAAGAACGGTGCTGCGTAGACCCCACAGCATTTTGAGTGCCTTCTGTGTGCCCTGCAGAAGAGCAGTGCTGGTCACTCAACGCCCGGTCCTATGTGACCCTCACCACAGGCCTGAGAGTAGATCTGTGTCACCGGTGGGGACACCGAGGGGCAGGACAATTGAGATGGGCTGTTGGCCGTCACTGCAGGGAGCAGCGTAGGAGGAAGGGTCTAACTGCAGGCTCGGTTTTAGGTCAGACTGGTGGGGCCATTAGACCTGGGGACAGACCTGTGAGGGGCTGTGGCCTAGGCTCCTCTGCTGTACCAGGCCAGCAAGTCAGAGGAGCAGCGTCCTGCCGGGATGAGCGTGTGGCAGGAGGGCCAGGGGAGACCCAAGCGAATGTAAGAGGGAGGTCCTGACTGCAGGAGAGGTGGGGAAGGGACCTCGGTGTCCCCAGCATTCCCAGGGGAACCCCGACCTGAAAAGGCCCCAGAGGAAGCCCAGGAGGAGCCGCCCTCCCCTGGCTCCTGAGGGTGGCGGGGCCATTGTTTGCAGTCGTGTTTTCACTGCTGGTATCTCGGCGGACCTCGAGGTGAGTGACTTCTGCCTGTAATTGGCATGGGCTGTTTCCAGTTCTGGAGCATGTGACTGGGCCACTTGCTTTGTGTTTGACCCCTTCCCCCACATAGACCTCACCCCGCCCCTGCCCCCAGACATATAAAAAGCGGTGTGACCCAGCCGGGTTGGGGTGTGTAAAAATACATGGGGTTGAGCCATTTCCTGCTGCTTCCGCTGTTGCGTGGCGATAAGACACCGAGACTCGGTTGTGGAGAGAGATCTTCCAACCAGCTGGGGGGAGCCGGCCCTGGAGGACAGGGCTCCAGGCCTACCCGCCCTCATCTGACCTGCGTTTCCCATCTTTCCTGTCCTCTGTGACCTTCCCTTCCTCCCTGCTCTCCCCCCACCCCCTTATCAGTCTCTCTTTCCTTCGTGCTAACCCTGACTCACTGAGGGTCAGGGGCCTGCTTGCCTGCTGGCAAGGAAGGGCTGTCATCTCTTTCCTGCACATCCAGCCCCTTCCCAGCAGGGCAGCTGGTACCTCTGGGCCCCAGACCGCTGCCTGCTTCCCTCGGCCTGTGGGTTACTTCTGGGACGGAGGCTTTGGGGACCTGGCCAGCAGGGTGGCAGGGGGCTCTCCCCTCCCAGTTCTGGGAGCCTGGGCAGGGTCGGGTGCTCCCACCATCATGAAGCGGAAGAGGTTGCTGACAATTCCAGTGACCTGGAAGGTAATGGGCAGGGAGGGTGCAGCAGAAGTGGGGTGACCCGCTGAACTGCATTAGAGAAGCTGGGGTGGGGAGGGCGGGGAGCTTCCTGTGCCAGCGCTGGGGCCAAAGTGTGGGCTCCGGTCAGGTCTGATCAAGAGGCCGCTCAAGGCAGGAGGTGGTGGGGAGGTTGGGTCCGGAGGGACAGCTTGTCTCATCCCTGAGAATTCAACCCTGTGGCTCCAGTGAAGCCTCAGCCCGCGTGGTCCATGTGGGCAGGAGGCCTGACTGCTCATAGTCATGTGAACTCTGTCCCGAGGAGGCACCCCTCTGCCTGGGCTGCACTCATGGCCGTTGTGGGATCAGGTGGGTGAGGGCGGCCGTAAGAGATTCTGTTGTCATGCTGAATCTCTTCCTGAGGTTCCCCGTCACCTGCCTCCACTTTGTAGGTAGAGAAGCCAGGTCCGCAGGTGTCAGGGGCTCCCTCCCGTGGTTTCCTGGTGGACCCAGGCTTCCTCTGCTTGCCTCTTCCCCTAGGTTGACAAGGGGGACCTCGTGGGCCTGAGCCTCTCCAGCGGCCCCGGCCATGGTGACACCGACGGCCCCATCAGCCTGGACGTGCCGGACGGGGCCCCCGACCCTCATCGGACCAAGGCCGCCATCGAGCACCTGCACCAGAAGATCCTGAAGATCACGGAGCAGATCAAGATCGAGCAGGAGGCGCGGGACGACAACGTGGCGGAGTACCTCAAGCTGGCCAACAACGCGGACAAGCAGCAGGTGTCGCGCATCAAGCAGGTGTTCGAGAAGAAGAACCAGAAGTCCGCCCAGACCATCGCGCAGCTGCACAAGAAGCTGGAGCACTACCGCCGGCGCCTGCGGGAGATCGAGCAGAACGGGCCCTCGCGGCAGCCCAAGGACGTGCTGCGGGACATGCAGCAGGGGCTGAAGGACGTGGGCGCCAACGTGCGCGCGGGCATCAGCGGCTTCGGGGGCGGGGGGGTGGAGGGCGTCAGGGGCAGCCTCTCGGGCCTCTCGCAGGCCACCCACACTGCCGTGGTGTCCAAGCCCCGGGAGTTCGCCAGCCTGATCCGCAACAAGTTTGGCAGCGCCGACAACATCGCCCACCTGAAGGACCCCCTCGAGGACGGGCCGCCCGAGGAGGCGGCCCGGACGCTGAGTGGCAGCGCCACGCTCGTGTCCAGCCCCAAGTACGGCAGCGACGACGAGTGTTCCAGCGCCAGCGCCAGCTCAGCCGGGGTTGGCAGCAACTCCGGGGCCGGGCCCACCGGGGTGCTGGGGAGCCCCAAGTCGAACACACTGTATGGGGTGCCCGGAAACCTGGATGCTCTGGTGGATGAGCTGCGGGAGATCAAGGAGGGACAGACGCACCTGGAGGACTCAATGGAGGACCTGAAGTCTCAGCTGCAGAGGGACTACACCTACATGACCCAGTGCCTGCAGGAGGAGCGCTACAGGTGGGTGCGCCTCCACCCTCGCCTCCGCCCAGCCACCCCTGGCCTGAGGTGCCGGGCCCAGGGCTCAGGCCCAGGGCTCAGGCGCAGGGCTGTGGAGCAAGTGGAAGAGCATCCACAGGGCCCTGCACTGCTGGAAGCCTCCTCGGTCTGGGCAGGGAGACGGGAGTACAGGCCTATGGGAGGGAGGCTCTGCCTGTCTCAGGAGCTGTGAGCATCCCCACTTGATTGTATGTGCTCGGTATACAGAAGGGGAAACTGAGGCAGGGACCAGCTACATGGCCTCTCCTCTGGTTAAGAGCACTGACTCTGGAGTTAGGTGACCCGGGTTCAAATCCCAGCTCTACTCTTTACTGTTTACTATTTACTATTGACAAAGCCCTTACTGCACTCAGCACCTGGTTCCCTTGGCTGTGTGCAGGAAGAACGTGAATCCCCACTCAAAATGTCTGTGAGGATTAAATGAAACCAAACCTATGAAGTTAAAGGGTGTCAGTCTCCGGCACGTCAGTGTGCATTGAGCTGCAGCCCTGGTCCCTCCTCCCCTCTGCCCACCTGCTCTTCTGCTCTGTGCCTCTCGTGTGGCATTGGCACTCGCTCCCTGGGATTCTTGGGGATTTTATCCTCAGCACTTCTTCTTTTTAAAAAAATTATTTAGCCCTAGCTGGTTTGGCTCAGTGGATAGAGCATCAGCCTGTGGACTGAAGGGTCCCAGGTTCGATTCCAGTCAAGGGCACATGCCCAGGTTGCAAGCTTGATCCCCAGTAGGGGGCGTGCAGGAGGCAGCTGATCAATGATTCTCTCTCATCATTGATGTTTCTATCTTTCCCTCTCCTTTCCTCTCTGAAATCAATAAAAATATATTTAAAAAAATATTTATTGTTTTGAGAGAGAGAGGAAGAGAGAGAGACATCGATTTGTTCTTCCACTCACTGATGCAGTAATGGGTTGATTCTTGTATGCGCCCAACTGGGATCAAATCAGCAACGTTGTACTGGGAGCGCTCTAACCACCTGGCCACCTGGCCCTTTTCTTGTTTGTTTATATGAAGGAGGTTTGGAATCCTGCCTGACAACTAACCACCTCCACCTAAGAGTCATCTTTCAATATCCGTGCCTTCAGAGCAGGGATTGAGACTCCATATCCCGGTGTGCCCGGTACCCAGGAGAGCATCTTAGCTCAGGGCAAATTCCTTAACCCCTCTGTGCCTCAGTCTTTTTATCTGCAAAATGGGGGTGACTAGTACTTGGCTTGTGGGTGGTGATGATGATCCTATGAGGTAATCTGGGTGAAGTGCTTAGCACAACACCTGCTCCTGAGAAGTGCTGTGTAAGTAGTACCTTTCACTGGTGTCGCTGAACACAGGGGGCAGGTTGAGTGACGGTTGAGAATGAATGGAATTGATCCCGGGGAGAGAAGGGAGGCTCGAGAGCCAGGCCTGGTGTCACACATTCTCCCTCTGCCAGGTACGAGCGGCTGGAGGAGCAACTCAATGACCTGACCGAGCTTCACCAGAATGAGATGAGCAACCTGAAGCAGGAGCTGGCCAGCATGGAGGAGAAGGTGGCCTACCAGTCCTATGAGAGGGCTCGGGACATCCAGGTACAACCAGGGACCCTTCTGAGGAGGCCCCAGGTGTGCTGACAGCTGGCAGCAGCCAGAGGGTGCGGCTTTACCAAGTGGGGGATGGTGGGCATAGTCTATTGCATCAGCTGGGACAGACGGACACATGGGTGAAGCGGGTAGTGTGGGGTGAGGTGGAGATCAGAGCGGAGCGGCCTGGGCAGAGTATGCACTGTGCAAAGGCAAGCTGACTGGCGAGGGCCGCCGGTGCCCCCGGCTCTGTGATGGCAGCCTGGCCCATGAATGATGGGCGTTCCCAGTGCCTCAGAGGAAGCTGGGATTGGGCCGGCTCCTCCCCTTCCCACATTAATCAAGACTCCAGTTTGCTACCAGCCTGCCCAGAAAGTCATAAGTAAAGGGCTCTGCCCACAGCTGCAGCTGCTCAGCCTATACCTGTCCCTCTCTCATGGGCCTACCCTCTGTCCCCACAGGAGGCTGTGGAGTCCTGCCTGACCCGGGTCACCAAGCTGGAGCTGCAGCAGCAGCAGCAGCAGGTGGTGCAGCTGGAGGGCGTGGAGAATGCCAACGCAAGGGCGCTGCTGGGCAAGTTCATCAACGTGATCCTGGCGCTCATGGCCGTGCTGCTGGTGTTCGTGTCCACCATCGCCAACTTCATCACGCCCCTCATGAAGACGCGCCTGCGCATCACCAGCACTGCCCTCCTGGTCCTCATGCTCTTCCTCCTCTGGAAGCACTGGGACTCCCTCACCTACCTCCTGGAGCACGTGCTGCTGCCCAGCTGAGTGGCCGGCTGGTCCCCACCCCGTGCTCCCCTGGCCCCCATCTGGCCCTGGCTCTCCAGGAGGGATCTTGGGACTCCCCACGCCCTTGGACTTTTTCATGTGTCTGGTTTGGCCTCCTGACCAAACTGTTCATTCCAGCAGCTCCTGCCCCTTCTCTGTTCTTGCTTCTGTCTGTCACCTTCT
The DNA here is from genome assembly GCF_000327345.1 of Myotis davidii. NCBI lineage: Eukaryota > Metazoa > Chordata > Mammalia > Chiroptera > Vespertilionidae > Myotis > Myotis davidii. The sequence continues at coordinate 1,606,185 of NW_006284328.1, read as the reverse complement.
CCCTGTTGGCTAGAGGGGGACCTCCAGAGCAGCCCTGGCTGGAGGGGGTGGGGGCATCTGTGTCAGATGGAGCGGAGGAGGACACCGGCAGGGACTGTTTCGATTGCTTACATTTGCACAAGGATGTCTCCCAGCTGACTGGGATGCAGCCAGGCAGGAAGGCCCGTGAACATAGGAGCAGGAGAGGGCCGTGCCTCAGCTTCCCCAGGAGCCCACCTGGTGGCCATCGCTGCTCCCTCTGAGGCTTTGCTGGCCTGAGAGAGAGGGAGGGCCTTCCCAGCCTTGGGCACCTGCTGGGCTGGGCCAGAGAGAAGGTTCGGCCCACCCCTCCGTCCTCCAGAGCTGGTTTGAGGCTGGGCTCTGGGCTGGCCCTTTTGGGAGCTGGAGGATGCAGGCCCTGGAGGCCTGGTGGGTGTGACTTTGGACTGGAGTTTTCCCTGTTCTTCTTTCTGCCTGTCACTGGATCTGCTTTTTCAGGGAAACAGGCCCCAGGGGCCCTGAGCCTCAGCCTAAGCCCTTAGGCCCCCGGGGGCGCGCTGGGCTCTATTTATTTATTTATTTGTTCATCTGTCCCTGATGCCTACAGAGCTGAAGCCAGGGCTTATTCTTGGCTGTCAGGCACTTCCATACCATTTAGCCTCTGGATCATCCTGGCCGGGGGAAGCGGGCATCGCCACCCAGCCCCTCTCCCAAGCAGCCTTTCGAGCCAGGACAGGAGGAGCGAAGCTTCTCTTTTATGTGTCTATTTATTTTGTGTGTGTGTACTTGTGTGGAGGAGGTTGTTTGTGGCTTTATTTTTTTAAGGCTCTGGAGTGTTGTGTATGGTTTCTCTTCACATCCCAGCCTCTCTGTGAGCACTTCCAGGAAGAGAGGAGATTTCTCAGAAAAGGAGAGAGAAATCCCCTAGAACGGGAGGGCAGTGGCTGCCAGCTGTGGACCGTAGGAGAAATAAATAGCCTCTAAATTTTCAGCCTTCCTGTCTTGTGTTGATTGATTAGGCTGTCTCCGTGGAAACCGGGAGTCTCCCCGCTCTCCAGCATTGTGGTGGGTAACACACACCGGCCTCACCTGTTGGCCTCAAGTCTTCTTCCTCTAGGTCCTACATTGAACAAGGGACCAGCTACTTTGCTCAGCCTACGAGAGAGGGCACCTACCTCCTCCTGCCCTCCTGGAGTGCTGTCCAACAGAAGGGGAAGGAAATTTTCTTAGCTCGGAGATCACCAGCCAGAGGCCTGGACAACAGCAGTCCTGCCCAGAGGTGGCCAGGAGAGGGCAGCATACTCCTTAATTCTTAGGTTCAGTCCCTAGGGGCCTCTGTTGGCCTTAGTGTGGCCTTATCTGCTCTGTCCAGAGCTGGAGCAGGGCCTTAGCACAGAGGCCAGTCCCTCTGGCTGCGTCTCCCACTCCTGGCCGTTAAGGGCACCCGCAGAAGGCACCGGGTTCCTGGCAAGAACACTGTGGGAGCTTGAGTCTCCCTAAAAGGAGGAAGATGCTGGCTGCCAGCATTTTAGAAGCAAGAGGGTGGAGAGAGCACCTACCCCGAAGTCCTGGCCCGTAGTGAGTGTACCTGTGGCCAACTCCCATCCTTCCCGCCCCCTCCCAGGGCATCTGTTTCCATATCTGTAATACGGGACGGGTGCAGTAGCTGCTAATTTCAAAGGGCTCTGACATTCTGTGGTTCTGTAGGTCTGAGAAGTCAAAAGTTTAGCTGCCTCCATGAGGGGACTCCAGGAGCAGGGCCAGGCCCTAACGAGCCCAGAAAGGGCACTATGCTGGTACCATGAGCAGGGCAACATTTTTGTTGTTGCTAATCCCACTGGAGGATATTTTTTCCGTTCCTTTTTCAGAGAGAAAGGGATGGAGGGAGAGCAAGAAACAATGTGAGAGAGTCGTATCCACTGGTTGTCTCCTGCACTCCCCCTGACCAGGGCTAGGGATCAAACCTGCACCCCAGGTACATACTATCGATCAGGTGCGTAGGCCAATCTCTAACCACTAAGCCACCGGCCAGGGCAGGAGTTTCACCAGGTGACCTCACAGGGCCTACAACAGTGTCATTCCTGGACCCTGCTCCACTGGCTTCCCTTCCAAGCACATGCACATCTCCCTGGGGGGGACTGGAAGGGAGGCTTCCTGGCTGGGAGCCCACATTCCTAGGCCCTAGGTGGGGGTTTTCCGTTCCAAACTGCAGACATTTTCCACATTCCTCCCCAAGGTCAGGTGCCTTCTCTGTGCTGGCTCTTAATGTCACTGCAGCCACAGTCCACCCTGAAAGGGAGGGGGCGGGCAGAGGGGGCAGGCTGCGTTCTCAGCCCGTCCTGAGGCTGCAGGCCCAGGAGTTCAGGAAGAGGGGGGATCAGCCCCAGCTCTGGTCACCTGCAGAAAGGACCACTGGGACCCTTTGCCTCTTTGGGATAACGGGGTGCCCAGGAAAGCCCCGCCCCAACTGGGAGCTGGGTTTTGCTCCTCTGATGATCACTGATGCTTCCTTGTTTGGTCAAAGCCTCCACCCTCTGTAAAGAGGGGGTGAGCGGCCCCCATTCTGGACCTGCCACCCTCTCCTGCCAGAGGTTCGCAGGGTGGCCTCCTCTGGGGAGACCATCTCCCTCAGCCGCAGGACCCACAGGCAGGCTCCTCCCCCGAGCATCTGTGTGCTGGTCCTGGCCCCACACCTGGGGGCTCGGAGGGCTCAGTTAGGCCTGCACATCCTGCTGCCTTGGCCTGCCCGGGGCGGGGCTGCCCGGGCTTGGTGTTTCCTGTTCCAGCAGCACCTGGGCAGGTGGCTGGCTAGAGCCGCACGCTTCCGGGGCCCACGCAGAACTTGCGCTTCCGCCAGCCGTGTGGAACCCGTGGGGCTGTGGCAGGTGCAGGCTGAGCAAACACACAGTCAGCGCAGCACCGGCCGAGGGCGTGACTTCCCCTGCTTGCAGGTTATTCCGGGGATCCCAGGAGAGGAGGGATGGAGGGGAGGAGAACAGACCCGGATCACAAGGTGGGAGAGGAGAGGCGCAGTGGCTGGGGCAGCTGCAGGGATCCTCATGGCTTCATTTCCCGGTGTGGTGGGGCCCCCGAGTGAATTCCAGACCCCACTGTTAGAGCATGGGCTTTGGGGCCCGCAGACCTGGGCTCAGATCCCAGCGCTGCCCTTGCCTTAGACAAGGCTCCAGCTGCTCTCACACCAGCCTCCTCATCTGCCAGTAGGAAAGCCAATGACGGGCATCGCGGGTTTAGGGGGCAGGAGAGAGGGCATTCGAAGGACTTGAGCATGTCGCCTAAAACCTAGTGGGACTAACCCAAGGCAGTTCTGGCTACTCCTGCTTCCTGGGTCCAGGCCCCGCCCGAGTGCTGAAGAACCGCTCACAGGAGTCCAAGGCAGACCCTGCAGGGCCATGCAGGCTGAGGGGGACTGAAGATCTTGGCCTCCGATGAGCTTGCTTATTCCAGAGCTGTTCCCTCAGTCTCAGAAACAAGGCGGCCCAGTCCCCAGAGGTCAGCCCCAGCCTGAGAGAGGACGCAGGAAGCCTGCCTGGCCCAGGCAGCGGCCTGTGTGCTGGCCCTGGAGTGGATCAATGCACAGCATCGAGGGGCCTGGGTTTGCACAGCTGGTGTAGCTCACTGGTTGAGTGTCGACCTACGAACCAGGAGGTCACGGTTCGACACATGTATATACTAATATATATATAATTTATTTATTATTATTATTTTTTTAGGAGGCCTAGGCTCGAGTGACTGAGACTCAGCCACTTGCTGGCTGTGAGGTCCTGGGCCTCCGTTTCCTCGTCTGAAATGATAATGATTCCAGTGCGACCCAAATGTCAGGCTGTAATTGAGGCTGAGGAATCTCGGGTACTTGGCTATGGTGCCTGCCCCACCACACCCAGAGCTCTCCCAGGGGAGATACTGGTCAGGAGGCCGCTGGACCAGCTGAGCCCCTGGGAGGGATCCCACTGCTCTCGGCCTGAAAGGTTGCAGCCAATCTCCAGATGGAGAGGGAGGAGGAGGTATGGCCCCGCCAAGCATGCCGGGACAGCTGTGGGGAGGGCGGGAAGGCCGGGACTGACCTCAGCACATCTGGACCTGCCAGCTGGGAGATTATAGGGAGGTGGCTTCTGCCCAGCAGGTGTGGCTCAATGGTTGAGCGTCAGACCAGGAACCAGGAGTCACGGTTTGATTCCCCGTTCAGGACACATATCGGGTTGTGGGCTCGATCCCAGTAGGGGGCATGTAAGAGGCAGCTGATCAATGATTCTCTCTCATCAGTGTTTCTATCTCTCCACACCTCTCCTTCCCTCTCTCTAAAATCAATAAAAATATAAAATAAAATTTAAAAAATTACCTAAAAAAAGAGAAAGGAGGTGGTTTCTACGCACAGCCATCGTCTACTCAGGTGTGATTGAAGGGTGTGGGAAGGCCTGGCCCAGACCAAAGTTATGACAACATCAAACCCTCTTTCGGTCCAGAACCTTACAGCTAACACATGCTCTGTGCGAACACGGATCCACTTTCTCTTCACTACAGCACTAGGGGATGGCTAAAGAGATGCCATTAAATCCCATTTTTACAGACAATCAAACTGAGTCTCAGAAAGATGAGGGAAAACTACTCATGGCCACAGTGGTGAGCGGCAGGCCCAGCACAAACCCAGCCTTGCTGGCAATGTCACTGCCTTAATAAAGCCCGACACCCACGTGAGGTGAATGTTGCTTCTTCATGGACAAATGCAAGTGCTCTCAGGAGGGTAAACCTTGGGCCATTCGCACCTTAGTGTGTGGTTAGCCCACACCGCCAGGGAAGGAGGAGGTTAGGGCTTGTGGGGCGAGGAGAAAGCACTTTCAAAGGGGCGGAAAGGTGCTCGCTCTGGCAGCACATATACCCCTAAAATTGGAACTTTGCAGAGAAGATCAGCAAGGCCTCTGCCCAAGGATGACACACACATTCGTGAAGCGTTGCTGATAAAAAAATTAGAGAGAGAGAGAGAGAGAGAGAGAGAGAGGAGAGGCAAAAGGGAAGACAAGCCCTAACTGGTTTGGCTCAGTGGATAGAGCTTCGGCCTGCGGACTAAAGGGTCCCAGGTTCAATTCCGGTCAAGGGCATGTACCTTGGTTGCAGACACATCCCCAGTGGGGGGTGTGCAGGAGGCAGCTGATTGGATGTTTCTCTCTTATCAATGTTTTTAACTCTCTATCCCTCTCCCTTCCCCTCTGTAAAAAAATCAATAAAATCTACACTAATAAAAGAGAAACATGGTAATTGGCATACGACCGCTACCCTTCCCATTGGCTAATCCCCCTGTCACTCACAGAGTAGGGCCAAGATATGCAAATTAACTGGCAGCCAAGATGGCGGCTGGCAGCCAGGCAGCTGATGCGAACAGGGAGGCTTGCTTGCTGCAGTGACCGAGAACTCCAATGTTCCCCGCAAGTCTCAGCTGCAACTCTAAGCAACTATGTTGCGAATAAAGAAGCTAAAAAAACCCCAGAAACCTGCTTTACTCCGTGGAGCTTCAGCCAACCGGACTGCAACATTGTATCAAATACAGACGGTAAACAAAGGCCAGAAACCTGTTTTCAGCAGCCAAGGCCTCAGAGCTAAAGCTGGCCCAGAATAAAAAAAGAAAAAAAAGAAAAAAAGGAGCGGTTGGGAGCTTCAGTCACCCGCCAGCCTGAAAACAGCCCTCAGCCCCTAAGCCAG
>NW_006284328.1:1595956-1600364 GCF_000327345.1 Myotis davidii | reverse complement strand
CCCACCCCATGGGCCCTGCTCTGTGTGTGACAGGGTGGAGCCAGAACCTCCTCCTTGGTCCTGCCCTGAGTGTGACAGGGGGCGGCGCCCCAACCCCTGAACTGCCCTGCTCTGTGTGTGATGGGGCGGTGCCCTGACTCCCCTATCGGCCCTACTCTGTGCATGACAGTGTGGAGCTCCCTAACACCCTGTGTGACAGGGTCCAGATCCACAACCCCCTGGATGGGCCCTGCTCTGTCCATGAGAGTGGGTGGTGCTGCAACCTCCCAATCCGCCCTGCTCTGTGCATGACAGGGGGCGGCGCCCCAACTCCCCAATCGGCCCTGCCCTGAGCCCGACGAGGGGCTGCACCTAGGGATTGGGCCTGCCCTCTGCCACCCGGGAGCAGGCCTAAGCCAGCAGGTCGTTATCTCTGAGGGGTCCCAGACTGTGAGAGGGCACAGGCTGGGTTGAGGGACCCCCTCCCCCTCGAGTGCACAAATTTTTGTGCACCGGGCCTCAAGTATATATATAAAAAAAGAAAAGGGAAGATAACACTTCTACAAATTCCACTGACTTTCTAATTTACCCCCAGAACTGGGTCCTTTAAACCTTGAAACCTCAGGCCAATCCCAGAGGAGAAAGGCGAGAGGGTCCCAAGGAACCACTTATTCACCCGGTCAGCAGAGCTATATACAAGTCTGCTCTGCGTAAGACACGGAGGATGCTGAGGTGAGCTAGGCAAACCCTTTCTCTTCAGACACCTGGAGCTCTGTCCTGGAAGACAGAGATAAAAATAGGTAAATGACAAGGCAGCTGGGTAATTGCTGAAACAGCTGTGATCTAAGGAAGAGCAACCACTGCTGGAGGGGAGCTGGGTTGGCAAGGTTCTCCTCGCTTGATGACACACCCTTCATCATACATTTTTCACCCATCCCAGCGCCTCCTAAGTCTTCCAGCCAGAAAGTCCTGTTGGCCTCATGTACCTCCCTCTTGCCCAGCACTGCCCAGGACACCTGGCCATGCCCAGTGATGCCACCCTGTGACCTCAGCAGCTAGGTGAAGGGTTCTGGGGCCTTTATGGAGTCTCTGGCCAATGCTCCCATTATACAGATGAGGAAACTGAGGCCAAGACAGGGGAGATGACTTGCCCAAGATCACCGAGGTGCGGTGGTGCTGCAGGAGATGTCCCCACCACGACACCTGGAGGGGGGTGACTGAGGGCCCGGTGTTCTGTACGTCCTTGAAGAAGGAAGGTAAAAAGGCACCGGGGAGACCTGACTCCACCCTGAAGAGAGGACGCTCTGAAGCCAGGGGGAAGAGAGAAGGTGGGGAAAGCACCTGCCAGGACAGGCTCAGATGGTGACAGGGCCCGAAGCTCATGCTAAGACCTCAGTTTCCCTCCACAGATGGACTCCCCTGCTGCAGGTGTCTGCTCACTACGAACCTCAGTTTCCCTCTGTGTGCAACCACCCCGGCAGCCTGCCGTTCTGAGCTTCCGTGAGCTGCAAGCCCCGGAGGCATCGGGAACCGAGGCTTGGGCTTAACTGGGGGCATTGGGAGGCTCTGCCCCTCAGACCAGACCAGGTTGCTGAGGGGCAGGCGTGGCACCATCGGGCACTGATCCTGAGTTACCCTCACTCTTCCCAGGCTCCCCTGGGGCCCTGAGGTAGGGTGGGGTGCTCAACAGGCCTGCCAGGTGAGAACAGGTCTGCGGGAGGTTTAGGAAGGGTGTGGTGGGGAGGGCGTGCCGCTCACATCCCGGTGTGATCACTCCAGGGGGCACGCCTGCCAGCTTCCTCCGTGGTGCCAGACGGGGCAGGGCAGCTTCTCACATCTTAGCAAGGAGCGAGGGGAGTTGGACACCCGCTCCCTCACCACCCACCCAATGCCAGCTCACCAGCCCGGCCCTGCTTGGGTGCTGGACAAGGAGGGCCCGGGAGCCAAACCCAGCTGCCCAGAGCTGTGAGGACAGGAGTGTGGAACCTGTCCTCACAGGCCCAGCTGGCCAGAAGCCTGGCCTCCCTCTGCTGCCTCCCCCAGGAGGAGCAGGAGCAGACAACTGCCACAGGTGACTCACCACTGAGCCTTCTTGCCAGTCCCACTCCCGGGGCCAGCCCAGGACAGACCAGCCCTCATCACGGCCAGCTTCTCTGGGTGTCCAGCCCTGCTCCCCCACTCTGTGCAACAATCAGGGTCCATGGGGGAGGGGGTGTGTTTGCAGCAGATTCTGGCAGTCAGAGCAGATGCCTTTGTGAAAGCAGACAAGGCCACAGGGGCCCAGACCTGGCCGGAGGTTTGCTGTCCTGCTCCCTCCCCCTCCTCCACAAGGCAACACCCCATTCTCCCCGAGTCCAGGGACTGAGTGGTCATTGTCATTTCTTTTCTTTTCTTTCTTTAAATAAACATCAATGATGAGAATCATTGATTGGCTGCCTCCTGCACGTCCCCTACTGGGGATGAAGCCCGCAACCTGGGCATGTGCCCTTGACTGGCATCGAACCTGGGACCTTTCAGTCCGCAGGCCAACGCGCTATCCACTGAGCCAAGCCAGCTAGGGCATCATTGTCATTTCTTCATCTCCTTCCATAATAGAGCTTACAGCCGTGGGCAAACTACAGCCCGCGGGCCGGATCCGGCCTGTTTGAAATGAATAAAACTTAAAAAAAAAAAAAGATCGTACCCTTTTATGTAATGATGTTTACTTTGAATTTATATTAGTTCACACAAACACTCCATCCATGCTTTTGTTCCGGCCTCCGGTCCAGTTTAAGAACCCATTGTGGCCCTCGAGTCAAAAAGTTTGCCCACCCCTGGCTTAGACCCTGCCTCACATTGATTCCCTTCTGAACGACCAAAGATGTGTGGCCCTGGGGAGTCCCAGTCCACCCACGCCCGTGGGATAGAGCTCATGGTTGGAAAGTATTTCCTTTGGCTGAGTTACTGTCCACCTCTGTGGCATCCATTCCCAGCACTTCAAGAGCTGCATGTCCCCGCCCCATCCCCACCCCCATCCCCATCTAGAATTCTTTGTTCTGAGCCAAATACCTCAGCTTTTCCAGTCATTCCTCCTGAGACTGGTTTTAAGACCGTTTGTCAGCTGCCCTGTGTCCTCTGGACACATTTCCATTGATCTGCATTTCTCTTATAACACGGTGGGCACGACGCCTCAGCTGAGGCCAGGCCGGCATGGAGAGTGGTACCAAGACCTCACGTCCTAGACTCGGGCACGATGCGGATGCATGAGCTCCGCTGTCTTGCTGGCCTGCTCAGAACTCGGGCTCAGTGAGCATCTCCATTAGCTGTCTCACCAGGTCCGTGTTGGGCGGTATGCACAGGTCACCCCAGCCTGCGCGACTGCTGATCCTCGGAGGCCTCTGCCTGCCTTGTGGGCAGTTCCCTGGCAGATGACTCCCCATCGAGGGAGCCGCCCGAAGGATCAGGCCTCTGCATAGGTTTTTACTTGTGGATTCCTTTCAGGGTCTGATGGGAAACCCCATTCTCTTCCTAGAAAAATGCACTCGCTCAAAGTTCTGCAAATGGCAGCAGGACTTTCTGCAGGCCACCCCTCCACCCAGGTTAAGAATTCCCACCTGGAAGCTGATGCCTGAACAATAAACTTGGCGACAGCCTTCTGTTCAAACTATGGGCCCAGGGCAAAGTCAGGAAAATGACCTCCCAGACCAGTGCTGTGCTCAACAGCTCGCAAAGCGTGTTCACGTACATCACCCCAGACAGACCCTAGGGTACAGATTTTAACTGAACAAATGAGACATCGAGGTCCAGAGATGTGCAGTGACTTGCCCAAGGTCACACAGCCATCAGCGAGACTCCTCTACCCACCCGGGCCCTCAGAGAACAGTGACTTGCCCAAGGTCACACAGCCATCAGCGCAGACTCCTCTACCCACCCGGGGCCTCAGAGAACCCAGCACAGTGGGGAAGACACAACGGAGGATCCACTCCTGCCCTGCGAGTTGGTTGAGCATTGACCTGTGCACTGAAGGGTCGCCAGTCTGATTCCGGGTTAGGGTACATGCCGGGGTTGCAGGTTGGAGCATGTATTAAAGGCAATTTATTGATGTACCTCTCTCTCTCTCTCTCTCTCTCTCTCTCTCTCTCCCTCCCTCCCTCTAAGTGTGTCCTAGAGTGAGGATTAAAAGAAGAATCAGCTCCCCTTGGCTCCTGGGCACACTGGTCCTGGCCTGTGGTGAGCTGTGCCCCTAGCAGCCTCCCTCTTGGCAAAGGCAGAGGAGGGCTGTGTGTCAGGCTCTGGCTTGTGGGAGGGGAGGGCCAAGGGCAGAACCAGGCCTGGAGCCCGAACCTCAGGGACCAAGGGGACCGAGAAAGAGGCTCCGGCCTCTGCCTCTCCCAAGAGTGCGGACAGCTCTCTGGGCAGGATCATACCCTCGGGAACAACATGTGTTTGG
>NW_006284328.1:1573772-1595824 GCF_000327345.1 Myotis davidii | reverse complement strand
GGGGCGAGGAAGGGATGAGAGGGAAGGGAGTCAGGATACAGAGCACATCTGAGTGTATGGGTCTAACACAGGCACCAGAACTATTTGAGGTCAGTTTTTAAGTTTCCCGAAAATTCTTATTTCCTAAAACCCCCTCTACTTGACCCAGAGAACTCCTCAGCCTGTGAGGGCGGCCCAGCTCACGCCCTGCAGGAAGCTTTCCCCAGGCCCTGTGGCCCAGGGTCTTGCTCCCTCTGCAAGGTCTGTGTTCAGACCACTCGGGCCTGTGTTCAGACCCACTCAGGCGCTGTCTGGTCATTATCTGACCCTTCTGCTGGCAGCTGCGGCCCGAACTCAGTGCCTTACCCCACCCCTGCAAATGAACTCTAGACACTAGAAATGACAGGCTGTCTTTTGCCTCTACTTGTTCTGTGACTTTATTTTTTTTTTTAAATATTTTATTGATTTTTTACAGAGAGGAAGGGAGAGGGACAGAGAGCCAGAAACATCGATGAGAGAGAGAGAGAAACATCGTCTATCCACTGAGCCAAACTGGTCAGGGCTGTTCTGTGACTTTAAGCTGGATCCAAAGCCGCGGTCAAAGCCGCCAGGCCCCTCCACGTGTCCTTTCAGACCTTCTGATAGACACTAGAAATGACAGGCTGTCTTTTGCCTCCACTTGTTCTGTGACTTTAAGCTGGATCCAAAGCCATGGTCAAAGCCAGCCAGGCCCCTCAACGTGTCCTTTCAGACCTTCTGAAGGAGCCCCGGCCGCCGGCGTGGCTCAGTGGCTGAGCGTCGACCCATGAACCGGGAGATCATGGTTCAATTCCCCGTCAGGGCACATGCCCATCAATCAATGATGGAGGCAGCCCATCAGTGATTCTCTCTCATCATTGATGTTTCTATCTCTCTCTGCTCTCTCTTCCTCTCTGAAACCAATAAAAACATTAAAACAAAACAAAACAAAAAACACCCTCGGGAGGAGCAGCTAACAGCCGTTTCCAGGCTCTGCTGGGTGAGGGAGAAGGTTCCGGAAACTGTCCTTTCTGTCTTTCCTCCAACCAGGCGATTTCCCTTTGCTCCAAACAGTTGGCAAAAACGGGCAGAAGAGGGGTCGAGAGCTTGGAGCGTTGCTCTGCGGACAGCTGGATGACTCTCTGCTCTCCATTGGTTTGTGGCCTGGGCCAGGGCTGGGGAGTTGCTGGGAGAGGCGGGGAGGAAGGGGAGAAGGAGGAGGGAGCTTAGGTTTGTTGTGGGCGTGGGGGGGGAGGGGCAGGGTTGCTGCTCGGGCCTTCAATTATTCACTCTTATCGCAATAAATTCATGCGTTCCGATTGATTTTGTGCATCTGTCTCCCCCACTGGCCTTCCAGGCTCTGGAGGGCAGGAGCCATATTTTATTCCATTCAGGATCTCCAGGGTCTGGTACGGTGCCAACTACACAGCGGATGCTCAATACACATTGAAAAAAGCATCACCGCAACCTCCCCGCCAGTCTTATATCTGGGGCACCCCTGTTTCTCTCAGCGGGAAGAGCTTCTGAGAGCGTCCCCTGCAGGTGCAGGCAGCTGGCGCCTCTCCTCTGGCTGCTCCTGAGGCCAGTTCCTTGTGGCTGTTTATTTCCAGCCCCAGTCGTGTTGCTTAGGTTTCCCTGCCCCCTGGCCTGAAGCCCTGCCCCCAGCCTTGGCTGCGCAGCCTGCCCAGACGTTGATTCACCTCCCGCCAGCCCCTGGTAGACCTCCCCCACCGAAACCACAACTATTTTTAGCAGAATCTCGTGTTTTTGACATCCTCCTCCGCCCCCACCCACCCTTCACGGGTGTCACTTCCCTCTTAATATAACAACAACATTGAGGATGGTGTGTTCCGCTGGCCTGTTTGGCTCCTGGGGGCTGTCTGGATTCCTTGGGGGTGGGGGGTGGGGGTGACTCTTAGGCCAGCTCAGGAAAGAGGTTTGTCCCCTAGGCGGTCACCTGGGCCCTAAGCAGCTAGAGGCCTGCCCCAGAGGCCCTCGGACACTCGCTTTCCTCACCGCTGTCCAGAACAGGGCATTCTCCATCCTTTCCTAGGTAGGTCAGAATCCCAGTGTCTGACCGGTGTTCTTCCCAGCCTCACCTAAGCCTGCCCTGCCCTTGGCGTTGCCAAACTTAGCAAATGAACATTCAGAACACCCACTTCAATGTGACTTCCAGCTAAACAACAGCTTTCCAGTTCAGCGTGTCCCAGGCAATAAATATACTGGAAAAGTATTTGCTGTTTATCTCAAGCTCACACTTCAGTGGGCAGGCATGCCATGTTTTGTCTGGCACCCCTACCTGCTGCGGAAGTTCCCTCTCACCGGAGCCGGCCGCCGTTTGGAGATGTTTTGGTGTCAGGATCCCTTTACACTCTTTAAAAATCACTGCGGGCACTCGAGGTTTTATGTGGGTGAGTTGATATTTATCGTGTTAGAAATTAAAACTGAAATTTAAAAAACCTATTCATTTATTTTAAAATAACAGTAAGAACAAATAACTCATTACACGTTTGTGTAAATACAACCTTTTAATGAAAAATAACTGTATTTTCCAAAACAAAAACAATTCGTGAGAAGAGGGACATTTTTCACAAAGCTAAGTAATCCGAGTCTAGCGTTGGCTGTGGGGAAGGACAGCTGGACGGTCACATTTCAGCCGAGTGGCCTCACGTGAGACCCTGCCTCCGGGCCTAGGCACCCCAAACCGCCAGTCAGGCAAGCTTCTCCCTTTACTGACCCATCTAGTGACCAACGAGTGGGGGCCCTACACAGTCAGGGCTCTATCCCGCAGCCACACCAGTGGTCCCATTACAACCCAATTCAATGGGACTTTAGCGTCTCACTCATTTTCTGTACCAGACATACACCCTTAGCACACTTACCTCTGCCATTCAGGATCACCCTGTAGGCGTTAGTTTATAGTTTATAGCTCCAACTTTATTGTATATGAATTCCTTGAGGGAGGGACCAGGCCTTTTTTGTGTCTGAGGTTTGCATGGCACCTAGAACAATGGTAAGGTCTCAATACATGTTGACAGTTTATGAGGGGATGGGTTTTTACTGATTTAACTACTTGATTCCCCTTTATAAAGGGCTGGGGCCAGGGAAGGGGTGGAGGCCCTTTATTAAACATATATATTGGGCACCTACTCTCACGCCTTCGGCTTTCTTTGTGGAGGCTGCGGTGACATAGCGTGTTCATGCGTCGTCCCATTTCATCCCTGCAGCAGCTGGGCTGTGTGAGTGGACTGTGAACGCGGCCTTTGCAATGTGCTCTGCCTGAAGAATGTGCTAAGCCAGGGAGGCTGTCTCTGGGCACCAAATATGTGTGTGGGGTGCTGTCCAGGGCTGTGCTGGGCAAGGGTGTCCTGAATGCAGCCACCTGGTGTGTCCGGCATGCCATGAAGACCATTCAGCTGGAACTCCTTGCCCAGCTTTCATGCTCTGAGTGACCTTCCCACTGAACTTGAGCTTCCCCGGGGGTGAAATTGCCAACAGAGAGTAAACGTGCTCATCAGCAAATCCAAGTATCTGGTTGGTTTGACGGCAGTTCTACTTTTCAGAATAAATCAATGAGCTGGCACTCCGATTGTGCCCCTTCATCTGCTGGAGACTGTGAGTCTGCCCTGGGGTGACAGGCAAGGCTTCTGAGCAGCACAGTGAGGCCCGGACCCTGAGCTGTGAGAAGGTCTCAAGGAAACCTGTCACCATGTGGGGCTCTGCCAAAGGGTGAGCCTGCCCTCCAATGGCTTTTCCATCCACAGAGAATTGGGCAGCAGGCTTGCTGGCAGAGCGAGCCGGGAGCCCTTTCGTGGGAGAGGGGGTCCATGCCAGGGCTGACCTGCTGCTGCCAGCCAGGGACCTGCCTGCTGGACATCAGAGTGATCCCTCAGGGGTCAGGAAGACTGAGGCTCACAGGCCAGGCCAGGAGGGTGAGGCACAGTCCCCGGGGGGAGCTTGGAAAGGTCAGCGCACCCTTTCGCCAGCTTCCGGGTGGGCAGGTGTCAGTCCTGCTGCACTGATGAGTGCCCCACAGTCCAGAGCCTAGGCCAGTGGCTCCCAACCTTTTTTTGGCCACGCCCCCTAAGCATGTCTAAAATCCTGATGCCCCCCTGTGACATGTAATTCTTATCATTCCAAAAGTGAACTCCTGTCCACGTGGAGGAAGCCTAAAAGGCCATTCACTTGGTCTAAACAAGCTTCCAAAGAACATGGCGTCCATGACAGAGAAAAATAAAAGGACGAAAGGACAGTTGAAGTACCGAGGAAGAAATCCTAAGAAACTGTTAAAAAATACTATGAAGTGACATGAAAAAATAGCAAATAAAGTTTCAAAACATATAATAGAGAACTGAAATGCATAAATATGTCACAATATGTATTTATATACTGCATAGGAGGTCCCTCGGACCATAAGAAATGCAAAAAAATTCAGTTAACAACTCCTCGAATTGCCCCCCTTAAAAATCAAATTGCCCCCCTGTGGGGCATGTGCCCCATGTTGGGAACCAATGGCCTAGGCCAGTGTAGCCTGGAGCTGGGATTGTCACCAAGAGGAAAAAGTGGTGCAGAGCAGGGAGGAGGTGGGCCTGTGACTCTAAAGGCAGAGCTGACCACTTCCACCTGGACGTGGAGTTTCGGCCTCTCGGGCTGGGAAAATCCTGACCGGCCGTCTGTTTATCCCGGAAGCTGAGTCAGGCTGACCCTATCTCCTAAAAAACCCTGCTGTTTTTAGAAGTCCATTAGTCAAGCCAGCCCGCCCGCCTTCCTTTCCTCTGGGAATTTCTTTGGGGGAGGGGACAGCGGGGTGAGGCTGGCCCTTTCCTGGAGGCCCAAACCTGAAACCAGAGTTTTCACCCATTTATGGACTTGAAGCCCCTTCCCGACCCGAAGATTACTCATTTCTCCGGTGTGACCTCAGAGCCCCGAGGAGGGGACTGGGCGGAATTGAGAAGGTGGGATTAGCGCTGGAGAGTTTGGAGACTGGACAGAGAAGGGAAGAGATGCCTGATAAGCCTGGGGAATTCCTTTGCGAAACAGCAGGTAGGGGAGGGGAGGGGAGGATTTTAGAGCCAAAGAAGGTAGAATGTGTGTGTGTGTGTGTGTGTGAGAGAGAGAGAGAGAGAGAGAGAGAGAGAGAGAGAGGATGGGAGGAAGGAAGGGAGAAAGGAAGGAGGGAAGGAGGGAAGGAAAGAAGGAGAAAGAAAGGAAGAAAGTGATCTGTATTCCAGATAGAAGCTGCCTGCAGGCAGAATGAAATTCCTCTAAATTTCTTTCTTTCTGTCAAAGGCCATTTGGATATTTATAACATCATTTAAAGGCCATACAAAATTATCAACCTAAAAATTAGCCTGCTACATTTGGTCAAACTCACTCCTAAAGCCGTGGCAGGGCCTGACCAAAGGATTTCGAGGGCCTCATATGGCCCACAGGCCGTTCCCCACTCCTGCAAAGGCAGCAGCTCCAGGGAGGCAGGTAAGGACCCTCAGCTGGAGTAAGTTCTTTAATATATGTATATATATATATATATATATTTCAGAGAGTAAGAGAAAGGGAGAGGGAGATAGAAACAATGATGAGAGAGAATCATTGATTGGCTGCCTCCTGCACGCCCCCTACTGGGGATCGAGCCTGCAACCCTTGACAGGAATCGAACCCAGGACCCTCCAGTCTGCAGACTGACACTCTATCCACTGAGCCAAACCGGCTAGGGCTGGAGTAAGTTCTCAGACTTCGGTGTGATCAGAGCCACTTGCCAAGCTTGTTGAAATGCTGATTCCTGGGCCGCGGTGGGCTGTGCTCAAGCTCCCCAGGGATCTCAGGGAGGAAGTTCGGAGAGGCAGGAAGAAGCCTGGAGGTGGAGGGCTGGCTCATCCTCTGGGGGCCGGGTGACATTTCTAATGTTCTAATAAAACCCGCGAAAGCCTTTCAGGATGTGCAGCTGTGGAGTTACAGAGCCCGAGGGTCTTGAAAAGCCTTTTAGTGCAGCCCCAGCCCCTCATGGCGTAGATGGGCAAACCGTGTCTCGGGAAGGTTCCAGCCCCTCATGGCGTAGATGGGCAAACCGTGTCTCGGGAAGGTTCGACTACGCGAAGGACCATTTCCCCCCCAACCTTCTCTTTCCTAAGAGAGAGCCCCTTGGTCTTCCTCAGAAGAAAGCCAACCCCAACCGTGCAAATTGCCTCCCCAGCTCAGCAACACCCACCTCCCCTGCTAGCAAACTTCCACTAGCGACTTATCAGCTACGGAAGTAACTGCTTTCCTATTCAATAAAGTCCTAGACTCTACAGCTCAGAAACTTCTGCGATCATGTAGTTCCACATTCCATCCCGAGCAGGGATTCCTTCTCACAGTTCCCAAATCTCTATCTCCCATTCCCATCTCCTCCTCAAATTGCAGCCGCCTTAGACATCTTCTCACTACTGGAGGCCTAAGTGCTCCCAGCCCCATCCCCACCCCCACCCCACACACATTCTACCTGCAACCCTTCCTGGTCTCAGCTAATGGCCACTTCATCCTTCAAGTCCTTCAGGCCAAGGATCATGGAGTTGACCTCCCACCCCCTAGCTCTTCTCAATAGCAGCTAGAGAAGTTTTTCTTAAAATCACAAGTCAGATCGTGCCACGCCCCTTGTTCAAAACTGGCTCCCCATTTCGTTCAGAATAAAAGCCAGAGCCTGTATAATGGTCCCATGGGAGCTACTCCCCACCCCTCATCTCTCTTGACCCTCTCCCTCTGCATGCACTCTGCTCAGGCCTCACTGGCTGTTCTAGAACTTGCCCGACCTGCTCCCACCCAAAAGTCTATGCTTGGCTGTTCCCACATTGGAACACTGTTCCTCCAAATATCTGCCTGGTTAGCTTCCTCCCCCCACAGGGCTTTGCACAAATGCCCCGTTCTCGGGGAGCCTTCCTCTGGTCATTCCTATTTGAAATTGTATTCCCTGTCCCCTCCATTCCAGTGCCCCATCCCCCTTCTCCTAACACTTATTGCCTGTTGATATAGTATATACTTTTTAAAGAAGATATTAAATTGCTTCTTGACTACTCATGATAATAAATGCTACACAAGCTTCTTTCCCATCAATAACTGTGTCTGGTACCACAATTCAACTTAGATAGGATGTGCCAACCATCATTAGTGACCAAATAAACTTTAATGGCGAACTCCAGGTCACACAACACAGTATCTGTCCACTCGACCACACCAAGGTATCTGAAGACAACGGCTTTCTTGCCCAAGCATGTTGTAAATACATTTCAAATGGAAGCTAGCATCACCCTGATGGAATTCTAACTTCACGCTGATGACTTCAGAGTAGACCAACTTTACACAGCACATTTATAAAAAGACACACTTATCAGCATCACGATCAGGCTATTACATGTAGCAATCAACAGCACAGGTACCAAAAACAAAACAAAACAAAACATCTACATGAAAACCCTTTGTTGGAATGCTTTCACTTTCCACTGAACAGAAATGAAAATAACCTGTTACACAATTAGTCACAAATGCAGTCCTCGTGGGTTTTGCCCTTTCTCACATGAGTGTTGCCTAAACCATGTCTTCTTGGTAGCAGCGAGGCCCTGCTGCCACTGAGCTGGGCTGAGCTCACAAATCGCTGTGACCTGTGGCTGCCCTGGCCCTTCTCCGGCTCTCCTCTCCTGCTAAGCGTTGTTTCCTGGCAGTAATTCAAACCTTCTGCCACTGCCACAGCTGCCGCTGCTGCTGGAACCGCCCAGCCACCTTGGTTTCGTGGTTTGGCAAAATACGGCCTCCACCACCATACGGGCCAGAGCTTCTGCCTCCAAGGTTTCCTCCTTTCATGGGTCCAACATTTGAAGATGGAGAGTTGTAATTGCCAAAATCATGGTCGCCTCTGCCACCTCCAAAACCACTTCCATCGCTACCAAATCCATTACAGCTATCCCCACTGCCACACCCCCACATCCACCACCACCCGGCTGCCACCTCTGAAGTTTCCTCCACGGCCAAGGTTGTCATTCCCACCAAAACCACCTCCAGGAGCAACACCAAAGTTTCCAGAACCACTTTGGCCCGAGGAAGCACTGGCCATGTCCGTTTAAACAGGGCTCTCTTCCCTCCACAGCTGTGGCCGTTCGCTGTGTGGTGCTTCTGCACGACAGCCTTGCCTAGAGTCACGGTCATCACAGGTCACCAGAGCAAAGCCTCCCTTTTTCCACTGCCTCGGCCAGTCGTGGTTTCAGTCACTTCAGTCTCCCCACGCTGTTCACAACAACCCCTCGGTGATGTTCTCCAGGGTCATCTGCCTCAACCACCAACAAAACCTCTCCCCCGCTCAGTGGGCACCGGGGCTTTGGGAATTCTCTCTTGAGACAGCCCTCTCGGTCCCTCACTCTTCCGTCCACCGCTGCGGCCCTCACTCATGGCTGCATCCACCTCCCCCACAGTGGCCTCATGACAAACCAGAGCCTCCGGAGCCTTTGGTGTTTGGGTCTCTCGTCCCCACAGCCTATGAGCGTCCCCATGGCTCAGGATGGCTCCTTAGACTCCCATTGGCTGTTTCAAAGCTCAAAGCTCTGCTGAAGAGCTCCCCGCAGCCGTTCCAGCTCTTTTGGGGACTGACTTAGACGTGAGGACCACGGGAGGGGAGACATCCACCGGCAGAAGGTGATATACTATGTGGTTTACTTTTTTATCATGCCTATGGCTTTATGTTCCTCCACTAGAATGGAAGCCCCGTGAGGGTGGAGATTATTGTCAGTTTGTTCACAAGTGAATCCTCAGAGACTAGAACGGTGTACATGGTAGGCACTCGGTAAATAATTGCTTACAGAGGAATGAATGAATGAACACATCATGTAGGTGACTGCCCTACAAGCGGAATCCTGGCTCTCAGGAGCCCCTACCCAGGTCTTGGTCCTGCTCTCTGAGCCTTGAGCCTACAAGTCTATTTCCTCTTTTCAGAAGACCACTCCCACCATCTATTATGTGGTTTCCCCTCAGTCTCCTCTTTTGTTTAAAAATGCCAGGCTCTTCAGCTAATCCTCTGTCCTGGGTCCATCCGGGTCTTCAGTCCTCACCACATGCTCAGCGGCCAGTCAGGTGTCAGCTTCTGACTCAAGGAGCTGACTCAGAAGCTCCAGCAGAATGTGGGCTCTGTGCCTGGAGGGGAAGGTGTTCCCCACACAGCAGTCAGGATCCCCAGAGCCCCTTCACGTGGGCCCACCAGGAGGGTCCAAGGCCGCCCTCTGAAGGGGTGATCCTGACCTGGGGACAGGCTAACATGCCAGGGGGCATCCCTCCTTCCACACAGAGGAGACTTGGTTTTACGAAGGGGCTTCCATTCAGGGACAGCCTGGATGGACTTGCCCAGGAAAGGGCTGAGCACGGGAGAAGATTCTGACCAAGACATTTCTTGTCTTGGTTTCCGAGGGCCCTTTCCTGTCTCCCCACACTGGCCCTTGTCTTTGTCTGGGTTACTCACATTCCGGAAGCGCTCATGTGGCACTAAATATTCCTAGGACTCCAGCATTCTCCCCTGGGGCCCAGCGTCATCTCTCGGAGTCTGCTTCTGGAATGTTTTTGGTATGAAGCTTCGTGGCAGGTGAGGGGAAGGGCCGTGCCGCGTGGGATCCACAGCCCGAGTCTAGGTCTCTGTAGGGCTGGGGTAATAGGTATTCTCTATCCACCCAGACTCTCCTTCCCTGGCAGGCTTCCCCCACATCGCCCCCTCTGCCGGTGAGTCCTCCCAGCCCCTGGTTTAGAAGGGGTTAAGCAAACAGGTCACTAGGAGGACAGCTATCTCAGGATCTTTAAGTCCCTTCTCCACTGAAATGCCAGCTTCCCCCCTGCTGAGATAGTGCTAATGGGATGAGGCAGCAGGGACTAGGGCCTCCTTCTCCCCCATTTCCTTTATGTGGCTGCCCTTCCTGCCAGTCCCTCCCCTCACTTTAGCTTCTCCTTGTTCCCACTCACCCTCTTCTTTCCCAGCTTCCTTTGGGGCTTGTAGAGGTAAGGGGAAGACATTTTTGTAGGAGGAACTACTATATACCTCCTGCTTGGGAAAGAGCCTGGCATGTAATAAATGCTCAATAAATATTTGTAGTTCCATTCACTTATATTCTTGGTCTCAACTCTCCAACCCAATCCAGATAAAATGTACCCTCTCACCCCAGCCCACTAAGATTTGGCATCCCACAGACCTGGATTTGAGATCTGGTTTTCCCACTTGCTAAGTAGGCAAGTTATTTAATGTTTTTGAGTCTTAATTTCCTCTTCTGTCACACGAGAATGATGAAAATTGTATAAAATGAAATAACACAACCCAGTGCTTGATGCATAAACACTGGTAGCTCCTATTATTTTTTGAAATATATTTTTGTTGATTTCAGAGAGGAAGGGAGTGGGAGAGAGATAGAAACATCAATAGTGAGAAAGAATCATTGATCGGCTGCCTCCTGCATGCCCCTCAATGGGGGATCAAGCCTGCTACCCAGGCATGTGCCCTGACCTGGAATCGAACCATGTCCTCCTGGTTCATAGGTCAATGCTCAACCACTGAGCCATGCCAGCTGGGCTATAAACCCTATTATTATCTCCTAAGTTTCAGTTCTTTTTTCCATTATTCAAAGTCCCCTTCCACATTCTCTGAACTCACAATTTCTCTGTTGAATTCTACTTATTTTTAAAAATCATTCTTGTTTTTCAATTACAGGCAACATATCTATATATATAAAAGGCTAATATGCAAAGTGTCCCCTTGGGAATTCAATCAGGAGACTGGGAGTTCGATCACTCACTATGATGTGTGCTGACCACCAGAGAATGGTGTGGAATGAAGAAGGCCTCAGCTGGCAGCAGAAGGCCCAATCGACCCTGATCACCGGCCAGGCCTAGGGACCCGACCCGTGCACGAATTTTGTGCACTGGGCCTCTATTAATATTATATTAGATTCAGGCGTGCACTACAGTGATTAGACATTATACAACTTACTAAGTGATTATGCTGATAAATTTCATACTCATCTAACACTATACATAGTTACTAGAATATTGTTTTTTAAAATACATTTTTATTGATTTCAGAGAGGAAGGGAGAGGGGGAGAGAGATAGAAACATCAATGATGAGAGAGAATCATTGATCAGCTGCCTGCTACACTCCCCACACTGGGGATCGAGCCCACAACCCAGGGAATGTTGAGAAATCAACTGACAGTCTAATGGGAGCTCCCCTGTAGATAATTAACTGGTTTTGCTGCTTTTAAGATTCGCTCTTTGTCTTTAAACTTTTGCATTTTAATTATGATGTATCTTGGTGTGGGCCTCTTTGGGTACATCTTGGACTCTCTGTGCTTCTTGAACTTGTATGTCTATTTCCTTCACCAGGCTAGGGGAGTTTTCTGTCATTATTTTTTCAAACAGGTTTTTAGTGTCTTGCTCCCTCTTCTTCCAGCACCCCCATGATGCAAATGCTGGTATACTTGAAGTTGTCCCAGAGGCTCCTTACACTGTCCTCATTATTTTTTGGTGGCGGTGGTGGGGGGTGTTGGGGGGGGCGTAGTTTTTACTTCCTTACATTCCAAATTGCTGATTTAATTCTTGGCTTCATCTACTCTAATGTTGATTTCCTGTAAATTATTCTCTATTTCAGTTTATGTCTCCTTCATTTCTGACTGGTTCTTTTTTATGGTTTCCATGTCCTTTTCTATGCTGTTGAAGTTCTCACTAAGTTCATTGAGCATCCTTATAACCAGTGTTTTGAACTCTGCATCTAGTAGATTGCTTATCTTCATTTTGTTTAGTTCTTTTTCTAAAGTTTTGTTCTGTTCTTTCATCTGGGACATGTTTCTTTTCTCCTCATTTTAGCTGCCTCCCTGTGTTTGTTTCTAGGTATTAGGTAGAGCTGCTATGTCTCCCAGACTTAGTAAAGTGGTTTAATGTAATAGGTGTCTTGTAGGGTCCAGTGTTCAGCCTCCCTGGGCACTCCAGGTATATCCTTCCCCCCACCCCATGTGAGCTGTGTAAACCCTCTTATTGTAGTTGAGTTTTGATTAATGTTGGCATGTTAGGGGGAGGGATTTACCCCCGGGCCAATCGGCTGCAAAAACTGGCTGTGACTACTGACCACCAACCTCCAAAGAGAATCAACTATGCAGGGGCCACTCCACAGGGCACAGAGCTGGATTTACTTGAGCAGTGCTCTGGTGCCTGCTGAGTCTGCCTCTTGAGTGTGTCACTTGTGGAGATAATTGGGTGATGCTCCAAAGCTGCCCACCAGGTGCACTAGCTTTTGGGCCTCCTGGAATGTGCAAGCCAAGGTTAGCTGCTGCCTGTGTTCTGACTGAGGTCACCTTGGAGGTGCCCAGGTGAGGCTCAAGGCTGTGAACCAAGTCCAGCTGCTGCTAGTGCCAGGCCTGGGGCCACTTAGTGAGAGGTATAGGGAACACTGAGGCCAGATGCTGCTTGTTTGAGAGATTTTAGGAAAGTCTGAAGCATGAGCCAAGACAGGCCATTTGTATTGAAAAGCCACCGGTGGGCACCCAAGTTGGCTGGGGCAGGTTCTCTGGGAATCACCAGGGCAGAGTGAACAGTGTGATCCAGGTTGATGGAAACTCAAATATGGTGCCCAACTGCTGGCTCTAGAGGGGTACTGGAGGGTGCGGTCTCTAGAAAGGAACAATGGCCTCTGCCAGCACTTTTGTCGGCAGAAAGATGCTCCCCTCCAGCTTCCCCCTGATGCCAGACAATTGAGTTCCCCCCTATATGTTACGGGTGCCTTTTGAGTTGCTGCCCTGGTGCTGGAGCTCAGAGGGAGTGAGTCTGAATAAGTCTGTGTGTAGGCCCTTTAAGAGAAACTGCCTGGGACTCCAGATGTCCTCCGTCTCACTCAGTTACAATCCCTGCTGAGTTTTATAGCCAGAAGTGATGGGGACTTCTCTTCCTGGTACTGGAACCCTGGGCTGGGGGGGCCTGATGTGGGGCTGGGACCACTCACTCCTCAATTTTTATCCATCACACATGGGTATGGGACCAGCCCGTTCTGTTCTCCGCCCTCCTACCCAGTCTCAGTGTGGTTTCTTCTTTAATTCCCTAGTTGTCAGACTTGAATTCAGCCCGATTTCAGGCAGTTCTGAAAGATGGTTGTTCTGTAGTTTAGTTGTAATTTTGATGTGGTTGTGGGAGGAGGCGAATGTCATATTTACCTACACCACCATCTTGACCAGAAGTCCGAATTTTACTTATTTTTACACGTGCCACCTTGCTGTCCAATCTGCAGCCTCCTTGAGGCTAAGAAACATCAATGGTGAGAGAGAATGATCTTACGCATTGCACCAGAGATACAGCAATAACCTTTGTCTCCACAAACCTTAGTAGAGAATAGGGCTGATTCCTAAGCTGGATGAATAAAGGAGACAGCCAACGCTGCAGCTGAACTCTATGCTTCTTGAGTGAAAAAACCCTCCCTTATATTTTCTCGGGGTTCACCGGAGTTTATAGCCCAGAGCTCCAGTCCTCAGTAGGACTTTGAAAATATCGACTGAAATACTCCAGTTGTAGTTTGAGCAATTTCTTGTTTGCTCTAGCATCTTGCCCCATACTTGCCTGGACACCTCACTTATTCCCCAGACCCAGCAACTTCGCAGAGAAGGGGAGGGAAGATCACGAGGCTCCACCCTAGAGCAGGTGTGCTGTGGAAAGGGCGCTGCAGCTGGCTGGGACTGGGATGCCGTTGGGGGTAGGGCGTAGGGCATCGGGAGGGAGCCTGCTTGAAGCAAGAGCCTTCCGGCTGCTTGCCTGCACTTTGTCCTCATTCTCCCTTTCATCCCAGTCCTCGTGGAACCCTGGAGTTTCTCAAAGGAGCAGAGCGGGCTGGGAATGCTCTGCTGGGGGTTGAAGGACAGCCTTCAAGGGGGGGCATTCCAAGCATTCTTTATTTCACTAGGGGTCAGGCGGTGGGGGCAGAGTGGAGAGCCCGCCCAACACTGAGTCAAGGGGATTTCTTTGGAGAGAGAATAAAGGCAGTGGGGGTGTCTTCAAGCAGCAGGGGACAGAACTGGGTGGGGGAGGGGTGGAAGAAGAGGCAGAGAAGGCTGGGGGCAGGGCTGGACCATCAGCCGAGCCCAGTTCTCCCTTTAGCGCCAACGACAGGAAGAGCAAATTGGGACCCTCAGCCCAGGGCCCCTGCACCCGCGTGTTGAACAGGGCAGAACACGAATGCAGGTGTATCAAGGAGCTTTTGGGAGCTACAGCTGGGTGTTTGTTCTTGGCTTGTTTTTATGAAGCAGCTTCTCTATTTCTTAGCAGGAGTGTGTTAAGGCTCAAAGATCTGCGCCCACCTCCTCAAACAGAACAACAGAGGCTGTTTCCAGTCGCCGTTCTGGTTTTTAATGGAGTGGTTCTTTTCCTGGCCACAGAGGAGGGAAGAGGGACCATCAGGTAGACGGAATCAGGGCGTGGATGAGGGAGCCAGAGGGGGCCTCCTCTGGACAGTGCAACGGAACACGCGGATTTCTTAAAGGGCCCCCTTCCCCATGATCAGTAGGGAATGACTGCAAAAACACTTCTCTGTACACAAAAGTTACATGTATAGTGGACTTTCCAGAACACAGTATTCACAGTATAGAAAACAGCAAAATTCACTTTTTTAAGAACATAAAACACAGAGCTTGAAAACATAAATAGAGCAGCTTAGAGGCTGGAGAAGGTCACAGAGCCTTTGAGGTTCAAGGTGGGGTCCTGAGGCATCTGGGCCCCTTGAGATGAAGTCCAGTAGCAGCCTGAGCCTTTTCAAGTCTTTTAGATTCATAGCAGCGACTCCGGGAGGCCTGGGCCAGGCTTGGAGGACAGGAAAGGGAAGAGAACCTTTGAGGAAACAGGTTGTGTGCTCTCTTACTGCTGGAGAAGTAAGGACGGGCACCCTGCAGGAGACTGTCCGAGGACGTCCCAGGCACATGAGCAGTTTCCATATTCCAGTTTCAGTGCCGGGACGGGGATGTGAAGAGTTTCCATCCCTACCGTGGCGAAGGCACCATGCACAGCAATTAAGAGCATGGGTACTGAAAAGAGTGCTCTCTCTATGGGGCTGCAGACACCGGACAGAGAACCTGGACTTGGCCACAGGCCTTCCCTCTACTTCTCTACCTGTTTCCCCTCCACTAGCTTCTTGGTTCCACAGGGCTGAGGACACTGAGCCCTCAATGCCTTTCACATGCCCATTTTCCTCATATCCGGTCCTCCCCAGGACTAAACTGCCAACCATCTCAGCCTTCTGGGCTGGAATGCTGGGCCTAGGAGGCCGGGGAGAAGGCGTCTCCCCTCAGGGTGTTGCCAGGTGCATCTTAGAGCCTGTCCACTGGGGCAATGCCCCCCCTCCTCAGCTGAGCTTTGAGCAGATGCCCAGGGCCTGTCGGTAGACCTCCGTCACCTCCTGACAGTCCCTCAGGGAAAAGCAGCTTTCCCCCAGGGGGTCTTGCCTCCAGCGCCTCAGGCCCCTGCTTCCTGGGCCCTCGGAGGGGGGCTCCTCCAGCCCCGTGAGGTCGTCCACAGACACACAGCCCCGCAGCAGGGGCTCGGGGAGCCGCTCGGGCAGGTCTAGCTGGTCAAAGGACTCGGAGGACAGGATGCTGTCCTCACTCACAGCTCCCGAGGGGCGGCTGGCCCTGGACGGAGGGCGAGGTGAGGCCAGTTCATTCAGGGAGCCGAAGGTGGTGGGGGTGGCGGTGCGGGAGAACTTGCCGTTGTGTTTGAGGATGCCCTTGCGATGGTGGAGCATCCCCGGGGCCTGGGGTGGCTTCTGCTCCACGGAGTCCCTGCTTGTGAACACGTCCCCTGCATCCAAGAGCTCCCCGGAATCACTGGGTTCAGGAGAGGAGTAGTACCCGGATTCCCGCTGCTGGGACTTCTTGAGGATGCCCTTCTTGGGGAGCAGGGGGGCAGCCTGCTCTGGGCCCGTGGGGGACGGGCTGAGCTCAGAGTCCTCCCCCCGACACTCCGAGGAGGCAGCGACCTTCTTCTTGAGAATGCCCTTTGGGAGTTTGAGGTTGCCCTTGCTGGGGCGAGGGGCGGTGTCATCAGCCGGGTCCCCCTGGAGAGACTGGGCCATGTCGTTCTCTTTGCGGGACTTCTTGAGCGAATGCTGGCGCTCCAGGCTGGGGGCCACGCTGCCCCCTCCCGGCGTGTGCTGCTTGAAGAAGCTGCACACCTTGGCCCCGTTCTCCAGGAGGGGGCGGGAGGACCGCCGGAGCCAGTCGGCCACGGACACCCGGCCAGAGTCACTGCCAGGGTGCCCTCTCTCGTGCAGAGCCTCCTGCTGCCCCACACGGGTGGCATAGCCCCAGTTGACCCACCAGTGGTTGGTTACATCCTCCAGCGTGGCCCGGAGGGCGGGGTTCACCATTAACAGCCACCGGATCAGGCCACAGGCGTCTGGAAGACAAAGACAAGGGGCTTCGTATTGGCAGCCATGAGACCGGGCACCCACCGTCCCCTCTCACTGGCTTACCCCTTCTGTGCTAAGACACCAGTCACTCCTTGGTATTGGTAAGTTACGTTTACTCCCACCTGCAGTGCAGTTATTATCAAAGAGGTGCCTTCACCCCAGAGTAGTATTCTTTTACTCATCAAGAAGAGCCCCAGAAGGGCCAAGGGCTACACACACACACACACACACACACACACACACACGCCCAGCCCGGCCACCTCCCAGCCTCTGGCTCTCCTGGATGGACTCTGCCAATTTCCTCTCTCATGCCACGCCCCTCAGGGCTCTGGCCCCTTCAATAGCCTTGTTGTATGTGAGCGTGCATCCTCGTTTCCCCAGAGATGCTACCCTCCGAGGAGGCGGACTGTGCTGAAGGGTAAACCAAGGTTCTTACAATGTAGGTAGAAAGGACAAAAAGATTTCAAAGGATGAGGGCAAAAGCAGTGGAAAGCGAGACAACTATAGCAAAAGGGATCTAGGTTAGACCTTAGGAAGCTCCCCCAAATACAACAAAGCATGTCCATCAGGGCAGGAAGGTCACAGACACTGGAGGCAGAGAGGTAACAGCAGGAGGTGGTGGAGGGTCCTCTCGTCTGTATGGGGTGTCCTCCTCACTCTGCTGCCACTGTTTAACTCCCGCCTCAGGAATTAGCTCAGGACACCAGGGCCTGGATGCGAACACCCATACCTCCCACTCACCTGAGGGTTTAGGTGGCTCCCGGTAGGCCCCGTTGTTGATCTGTTTCACCAGTGTCTTATGGTCCTGCCCGTCAAAGGGCATGGTGCCATGCACCAGGATGTACAGGAGAACACCCAGGGACCAGCTGTCCACCTGAGAGAAGGGGGGAAGTGGGGAGGTCAGCAAGGATGCCGGAGGGCCCCCAGCCCCCCCTGCACACCAGAGAGAGGCCAGTGCCTCTGAGGGCCACCTCCCTCTAGTATCCGGGGGCAAAGGAGTGACGCTGCAGGAGGCTCAGGGGAGAGGTGCTGTCAATCACCTCTCCTTGGCAGGGGCAGCCACAAACACGAGAGCAGTGGCGAGGCCATCCTTCCCGGACAGGAAGGGGTGGCTGGCTGGGTGCTGGGAAAGGTGATGGAAACCAGGAAGGTGAGCAGCACAGAACTAGACTGAAGGTCAAGAGATTTAAGTTCTCGTTCCAGTTTGGCCACTGCTGGCTAAAGACCTGGCAAGTCACTACTTTGGGGGAGGGGGTGTGTGTGAACAGACAATGTTGAATTTTATGTTCTGAGGAGCTAAAGTCACAGGAAATGGCGGAGGGCAGATACCCACCTCTGGGCCCGTGTAGGGCTTCCCGTTGACGATCTCGGGCGAGGCGTAGAGGGGGCTCCCACAGAATGTCTGCAGGAACTTGCCTTGGTGGTAGAGGTTGGAGAGACCAAAGTCAGCAATCTGCAGGGTGGGACAAACATGCAGGGTCACGCCAAGGCCTGGGCGGTCTGCCGCTTTCATGGCCCTCCCAGACACTGGGGAAACCCAGGCCCCAGCAGAAGGAAAGGCTGCCCAGGACCCCCAGCCCACACTGGGCACCGTCAACCCAGCTCAGGCCCTGGAAGAAAGAGCCCGCAGAAGCTGTGTCAATGAGCACTTCGGTAGAGGTGTGGGAGGGTTCCAGGGCCCTCCCTGTTCCCAGACTCCTCTGCTCAAGCTGTATTCCACCCCAGGCATATGCATCCTCCGGATCCAGCAAGCCCACCGCCCCTGGGAAGCCCTCCATTGCCCTGAGATCTTCTCCCACGAAGCCCTACAGTTTCCAACGGCCTGCTGTAGCCGCTGCCTAGCAGTTCTGTCTCTTCATGTTGCCACATCAATGCTCCCCGTGCTGACCTCCTCTGTCTCCATCCCTCCTGCAGCTCCTAGCACAGGTGTGACCCATGAGTGGGTCTCAATGGGAAGGTTGACCAGATGGAGGTGGAGACTCAACAGCTCATGCCAGTGTCCGGCCCTCAGCAGCATGCCACCCCAGCTCTGAGTAAGCACGCAAGGCTGGGCGGCCCTTCCTAGCAAAGGGCTTGTTTATGTCCACACCTGGGCAGGATCATGGGGTCAGCCCGGTATGGCTGAGAAGCAACATCGAGGGCAGAACAAAGATCACGGTCGGAGTGATAGCCCAGGAGAGGGAACCTTCTCACAGGACTCCCTGAGCCATCGGGTACCAAGGCTTTGAGAGGCCCCAAGGCCACCCCTCGTTTCCCAGAAAGACCTCTCCCCACCCACCCTCTCAGACAGAGGCTGAGGTCAGAGCCCTTCTGCTCCTGACCCCTCACCCCCAGCAGAGGGCCATGTGTGTCTAGGGTGGGGAGGGCCTGTTTGTGAAACTCTGGCTCCTTCATTTATGGTTTTATTGGCCTCTTATCGAGCAGTTTCCAGTGAAGCCCATATAAGGCAGGTGATTGGTGCAGATAGAAAGTTAGTGCCAGTCCAGGGTTTATCGGCTCTGCTCCCCTCCCCCATCCCACACATCAAAGCAAGCTCCACCTGCTCCGGGAATTGGCTGGGAAGGGGAATGAAGTCAGCGCCAGGGCACCTCCAAGCACAGGTCATGAGCTACTGGAGAAGGGACTATGTCCTGAGCTCAAGAAGATTCTGAGGAAGTCTGAGTGCAGAGTCAGTGCCCTCCCAGGTGCATGCAGGGGCCGGCCTGACATCTGCCCCTTCCAGCGCTGTGATCTGAGTTTTATCTCATCAGTGTGCCCTTCTCATTCCTAAATTAAACTGCTTACACTCAGGGAACCAGACGCTGCAGGAAGCTGGCGCTGGAAGGCCTGGCCTTTGGGGAAAAGTGCCATAGGGCTACCTAACTGCAGCAGATTAAAGTGGGCATGTGTGTGCGCATGTGCGGGCATGCATGACAGCAGGGGGAAATAAGGCTGTGGTCTGCTCCCTGCCCGTCCCAAGTGACCCAAAACTGCCCCTAGACCTAGACTCCTGTCGGTCTTGTGATGTCGAGAGCACTGGTTGGGGAGTCAGAAGGCCTTGGTTCTAGCCCAGGCTCAGCCTCTCGTTAGCCATAGAACCTTGTGCAAGTCACCCCTTATTTTGAGACCTCGGTTTTCCATCCATAAAACGAACATGTGAGTCGGAGCTTGTTTGACTCCTCCTGGAACCCCCTAAGGGCTTAGGGATACTTGGTGAGGACCGTGCAGAAAGGCTGGGGAGGAGTGGGAGCTGCCGGAAACAAGAAGTGGGCTCACCTTGATGTTGCCATTGGCATCGAGGAGGATGTTCTCCAGCTTGAGATCCCGGTGGACAACCCCATTCTGAAAGAGGGAGGAGGAGGTTCAGGGGGAGGTCAGCAGGGAGGGCAGTGCATGAGGGTCTGGTCTGGAAAGTGAGGCAAACACAAGGAGGGGGGCACAGTAGGCTGGGAATACCCATGGTTATCACAGACCTTCCACCTCTGGCCAAGGGACTCAAAGCCTCGCGTCCCTTAGGCCGAGAGCCCAGAATCGAGTCTTGCCTCTGCTTGGTCTCCCTGTGTGATCCTGGATCAATCTGGAATCTCTCTGGCCCAAACCAGCCCCGGAGCCCAGGGACCATCCCTCAGAGCAGGGCTGGGGGGGTAAGGGCCCACCTGGTGGCAATAGTGCACAGCGGAGACGATCTGCCGGAAGAAGTGACGGGCCTCGCGCTCGCTGAGCCGCTGCCGCTCACTGATGTAGTCATACAGGTCGCCCCGGCTGGCGTACTCCATGACGATCACTATCTTGCTGCTGTTCTCAAACACTGGGCAGAACAAGATGGGACATCAGGACCCTCCCGAGCACACTGCTCCCCCTGGGGGCCACCGGCCTCTCCCTGGCCCTGGACCAGACACCTCCCTCCAGGACCTTCCTCCAGGGATGTCTGATGGGGCAGGAGAGTGGCGAGGAAGAGCAGAAGGGCCTCTGAAGCTCTCCACATCTTCCAGCAGCAGCTCATTAAGGCCAAGGAAACTGGCTCACCCGCCCTCTCCTTGGAAGTTCTGGCTTTTGTGGGTTCTTGAAACCACCTTGCAAGTTCCCAAAGGGCAGAGCCATCGCTGGATGAGAATGGAAAGGCTGTCGGATTCAGAATTCGGTGCTTTTTGCTTTGGGACGTGGGGCAAATCTCTTCTAGACCCATCAGTAAGAATGTCGGTTTGGGGTCTGAATCCTGGCCCCATCACTTACTAGCTGGGTGACCTTGGCAAGCTATTCAACCAGTGTGCCTCAGTTTCCTCATTTGAAGAGGGGGATGATGATGGCAACCGCTGAGGGCTGCGGTGAGAGCTAGATAAAAGCCGGTGACGGTCTGGGGCTGGCTGAGCAAGCTGGCGGAGGGGCTGACATAAACAAGCCCTCAATACGTGCCGCCTACTGTTAGATGTACTAGCAGCGTCCTCCTAGATGTACTATGTATAATAATGCCCACACAACGCCTGCCTTGAGGATCAGAAAAGGGACAGAAGTATATGTAAGTGCTTTGTACACAATAAAGTACAATGGAGAGCTGAGTATTCATCTCCTCCAACACCTTTGACTTCCCACCCAGAGTACTTCCAGGGCCTTAATTGACTGGCTGGGCTCCTGGCAGTCAGCCTGCCCCATCTGGCTCATCAACACGTGTAGGAGGGGCCCTCTTGCCCCCTGAGGACTTGTCCTGGCTCGAGCCCCCTGGAAAGGTAGGGAACGAGCAGGTCACCAAACTGGCCCTTCAGCTGGATTATGTCAGAACACGCATGGCCCTGACATTGCATCTTTGTGTCAAACAGGTCCTAGGAGTTGGGCTTGCTGGGCCAGCCCCGGGCTGCTGCTGTCTAGCAGGTGAGAAGGAGCTGAGGGAGGTGGCTTCTCCCAGGAGGAGTCCCAGCTCCCAGGCACTTGGATACATGGCCGGGAGGACTGAGCTTTTTCCCAGGGGAACATGAGTGAGTGTCCCTGATGGGTGGTGGCCCAGCCTCCTGGGATGTGTCTAGCTGAGCCTCTCCCCCTGTGGTTCTCCATCTCTCTGCGGCCTTTGTGCCATGAAATTGGAGGTCAAGAGCCAGCACATTCTGGACAGCAGCTAGGTCAGTCCCCCCACCACCCAGTTCATACCTCCTTCCTGCAGGCTGTGGCAGGATGGGGATGGATGGGGAGAGCCCTGCCACACACACACAGTAACTATGATGGCCCTGCATCTGCAGAACTGGAAGGTGAAGGGGAAGCCACAT
This sequence comes from Myotis davidii, assembly GCF_000327345.1. Taxonomy (NCBI): domain Eukaryota; kingdom Metazoa; phylum Chordata; class Mammalia; order Chiroptera; family Vespertilionidae; genus Myotis; species Myotis davidii. The sequence goes on along the minus strand of NW_006284328.1, from coordinate 1,574,166 downwards.
CCTGAGCTTCAAAGCTCAGTGCCCAGACCTGGCTGGCGATATGGGTGTGGGACATGCACCCATATGTGTACACACACACACACACACACACAGCGATCACCAAGCTCAGCCAGGCTTAACCAATACTCTGCCATGCCCACTCTTCCCTGGGGGAATACACAGAGACACAATTGGCTTTCTCAGCTACTTGCCTGGGCTCCTGTGGGACAGGCTCAGGCCACAGGGCCATGTGAGTGGCTCTGCCCTTAGCCTTCCTATGATATAACCCAAGAGAGAAGACTTCTCTCCTATTTCCCACCAGGAATATTCAGATAGAGGGAAAGCCATCGTCTCCCTCCCTCTGCTGCTAACTGTAAAGGCTGGAAGCAGACAGATGTGTGTGGGGTGTTCCCCC
>NW_006284328.1:1564003-1573736 GCF_000327345.1 Myotis davidii | reverse complement strand
GCCCCCCCCCCCGCTTCTTGCTTACTTTGTTGTCTGGGTCACAGGGAACAGGGCAGCTGGAGTGGAAAGCCACCACTGTTGTCAGAGCGAGAGGAGGCTGGGAAAGATGATAAGGAGAGGTGGAAGCCAGCCCCGTGGCGGGAATGACTCCGAGCACAGGGCAGGCCCAAGGAGACTGGCTCTTAGCGCCCATGCCCCCGAGACAGGTGCAGGCCCCTACGTTTCAGCCTCCCCCGTATCGCGGAGGCTCTTCACTGGGTTGGGGAGGTAGCATTTAAGTACAGAAACCCTAACAATAACCACAAAAAGCCTACAGTACACAGAGTTCCTCCCATGAGCTGAGCACACGGTGACATTTTATTTGGCCTTTGCAACTACCCCGTGACGTAGGTGGGATTATCCCATTTTACAAATGAGGAACTGAGGCCCACCCTGAAACTAAATTGAATAGTTGCCCAAGCCACACCGCGGCATTTCAAATCCAGCCTTTGCCCAACTCCAAAGCCTGTGTGTCTTTTCTTTCTTTGTATCATCTGTTCTGACGGCTCCTACACACACACACACACACACACACACACACACACACACACTCACTCCCAGGTTCAAACGCCCTGCCTCTGTACCTTCGTGGATGGCAATGATGTGGGGGTGGTTGAGTGACGACATGATCTCAATCTCTCGCCGAATGTGCATCAGATCTTGCTCATCTTTGATTTTGTCTTTCCGGATCAACTTGATGGCCACCTGGGAACAGAGAATGTTGGAGAATGAAGAGAAAGGTCTGGCAGCCAACAGTGTCCTGGAGGACACTCTCCAAGTCCTGACTGTGGTCTGCCTGCTGCTGCGGCTGCTGCCAAAGCCACAGGATGCACCCAGGGATGCCACCCCGACCTCCACCGGGGAAGATGGCGGAGAGGTTGAAGAGCACCTTCTCTAGGTGTGGTCCATGCAGCAGGAAGGAGTAAGGACCAGTGATGAACAAGGAAGGTAACAACCATTCGGAAGGCTGATGCTTTGTGATTTACGTCCATAGCAAATTTACCCTACTACACCATGAGGACAAGGATTTGCTCACCACTGGATCCCAGATGCCAAGCACAGTGCCGGGCACACAGCAGACACTGCGCAACCATTTGTTGTGCTAGTAAATTAACCGGCCCTCCCCACAGCCCTGGGAGGTAGGCACAGAAAAAATCTTCATCCCCATTTACAGGCAAGGAGACTGGTACCCAGAGGGGTCAAGTGACCTGCTCCAAGTCATACTGTCACTAACTGGCACCGACTGGGATGAACCTGGAAAGCATTATATTAAGTGAAGTGAGCCAGACGCACAAGGCCAAATGCTGTATGAGCCTATCTGTATGAAGTGACCAGAATCAGAAAATGCATAGGCCAGGAAGTAGAACAGAAGTGACCAGGGGAAGAGACTGGTGGTGGGATGAGCAGTGACGGTTTAGTGGGTACAGAGGGTTTCTGTCCGGAGTGATAAAACGATGTGAGGAATGCATGGTGGTGATGGTTGCACAATATTGTAACTGTACTGCCTGCCACTGAATTGGACACTGAAATGCTTAAAATGGTAAATTTTATGTTATCTATATTTTACCACAAAAATATTTATGGAAACAAAAAACCCCACACAGGTCTCTTCGGTCCAGGGAAGGAATGTCCCTCTCCCAGCAACCGCGTCCTCCGGGCTTTGCTATCTTGTCTGTAAAGGTGAACATACCATAAAAGGACGAATGCTCCAGATGGTTTTCGTGGCAGGTCAGCAAGGGTGGAGGGAGGCGAGGGAGAATGAAGGAAGAGCTGCCAGATGCCCTTTCGGCAGAGCTCTGGGGCCTGAGGGGTCTCTGTCTCCATCCCACGCAGGGCCAAGGTGACAGAAAGGGGAGAAACACAGCTGTGCAGTGTGTGTGTGTGTGTGCAGAAGACACAGCCTGGGGAGCCAGGAGACCGGGGTCGTCCTCCAGGCTCTGTCCCTGTCCCCATGGGCAGTCCCACCCCTTCTCCAAGCCTCCGTTTTCTTTTCAGTGAAACAAACAGGCTGAACGGACCTGTGCGGTGCTTTCCCGCTTTGACTGTGAGATGAGCCACGCAAATGTCACCAAATGCCACGGCCTGAGAGGCTTTCCTCGCTGGCATCGGGTGCTGGGCAGGGGCGGGGTGTCACAGGGCTGGCCACTTCCTGTCAAGGCTGGTGCAGGGACATACAAATGGTAAACACCAGACTTCCCCTTCACGGGACACAGCAAGTTATGAGAAACCCGAAGGCACAGACTGAGGTAAACAGCTCCTCGTTCAGTTTCCCAGGAGGGTTTGGCCTCCCCTCGAGGTTCGAAAGGAGACAGAAAAGGAAACCACTCCTGGAAGGGAGGGGCCTCTAATCCCCCCTTTCACAGGCTCCGGAGGCAGACAATGGCTTCCTGCTCACAGGGACAGCGGACAAGAATGCGGAACAGCCCAGCGTAATCCCGTAAGAGGAGCTGCGGACAGTGCCCAGGGCCGTCACCCCGGCAACGGGCCATCGGCGCGCCCTCCTCCCCGGGAGCTGCCTCCGTGAAAGAGCGAGGCCCAGCTCTCTGCGTCCCTGAGCAGGACAGGCGGACAATGGCAGCGGGAGGGACTGTCACCATGGAGCCTCCCGCCAAGATGCTCTGGAGGCCCAGGCTGCGGCTGCAGGTGCTCGCTGCACGCCCCCACCCCTTCTGCTCCAAACCACCCCCGCGAGCTGTGCTGCAAAATCCCTGGTTTAGTATTGGACAGGGGGTGGGGATGGGGACAAAGGGGCTGGAATCCTCCATCAGCTCTGAGGTTTCAGCCTGGAGCGCGGCTCCTGCACACCTCTCTCCCCAGACCCCTCTCCTCTCCCAGAAGACACGATTTTACGGACTAATTCTTTTCTCTCTAAATGTCTGCATTTTAATAACCAGACAATGGATAAAGTACTATGTACTCTTCAGAGAAAGGGCCAGAAAAACCTATTAACAGATAGTAAAACATCATACATGAATCCCATACCTTGATAATGAGACAGAACTATTTGAGAGCTTAAGACGCACACATATGCAAAGGCTAAGCACATCTTGGATGTATAGCTGTGTACACACAGACAAATACAACAATGAGAGAAACGACCCTAGGCTTAGGAGGCAGAGCTCTCAAAAAGACATGCACTCTGGTGGATAGATAGAGGGTACAAGTCAAACCTTGAGATCCATTTCTCTCAAATTTGGAAGGCTATGATTCTACATCAGAATTGTTAACCTTGCCGAAACCGGTTTGGCTCAGTGGATAGAGCGTCGGCCTGCGGACTGAAAGGTCCCAGGGTCGATTCCGGTCAAGGGCATGTGCCTGGGTTGTGGGCACATCTCCAGTATGGAGTGTGCAGGAGGCAGCTGATCGATGTTTCTCTCTCATCGATGTTTCTAACTCTCTATCTCTCTCCCTTCCTCTCTATAGAAAATCAATAAAATATATTTTAAAAAAAAGAGTTGTTAACCTCCATGGACAGTCCCATCCTCCTGTAAGCTTATGCTCTGGCCTCAGGGGGGAGGCCAAGGACCCCAATCATCTGCATTAGGTTTTAGGAGAGCACAGTGTGGCTGGCACTTCCCAGGAAAGAAACAAGGAATGTCAGCAGGCCTCCACCAGTCCCTCAGCAGGTGACAGACCAGAAGAGCAAGGTGCCAGTGCCCTGGTGGGGCTGGGCCGCTGTTCCTCAACCTATCCCATGAGAAGGGCCCTTAGCTACCTGGTGGCTAGCCTCGCAAAGTAAATTAGATGTAGCCAAAGCTCAGGCCTAGACACAGCTCCGCCATCGAAAGTACTCAACAATTGTTTACTTGTGAACACGAATCGCAATCTAGATATATTGGTGACGTCATCGGGCTGATCCCTGACTGATGGGGCCAGTGCCAGATAAGATTTTTTGCCTTTCTTCCTGGGCATGGGTGGAGAGGCAATCTCTGATACAAGCGTTAATTCGGAGGGACCTTTGTTCTCCATCTGCAAGGTAGTTCAACAACCATTCTCTAGAACAGTGGTTCTCAACCTTCCTAATGCCGCGACCCTTTCATACAGTTCCTCATGTTGTGGTGACCTCCAATTTCATTGTTACAAATTGAACATAATTAAAGCATAGTGATGAATCACAAAAACAACATGTAATTATATATGTGTTTTCCAATGGTCTTAGGTGACCCCTGTGAAAGGGTCGTTCGACCCCCAAAGGGGTCGCGACCCACAGGTTGAGAACCGCTGACTAGAATAAAAACATACTGACTGGAGCTGAATGGATCACCCAGAGGTAGAGAGATCACAGGCCTGGAGACAACCCCGGTTCATCCCAGTAATATTACTGATAGGGACCCCTTCGCCAAAGTACCCAGGTTTAGATAATACAGCATGCGGCCACTCTACTCAGAGGGAACAGGGAACCCAGACACAACAATTATATTAATGGACATGAGAACACTAGGTCTGTGGAGTGGGTGTCAAGAGTGGCAATCTTTCGTTGCCACTGCTGAACTCTGCAACTCAAGACGAGTCACTTAAATAATCTGGTCAACTGGTCTGGCTGGTTTGATTGTCCTCGTCTGGAAAATGAAAGGTAATTTATTCTCCAAACACTTGCTGAACACCTACTATGTGCCTGGTGCTATGTTAGGAGTTGGGGATTTAGACAAAAAGTGGACAGTCCCTCTACCAAGATCTTCAGTCCAGCGGTAGGACTGGCAATGCAAATCAACTCCAGAGTGTGATGAGTGTGAAAATGGAGGCCCCTGCCTGCCAGGGGCTCCAGGAGCGCTGGAGAGAGCTTCCTCTGCCCAGAGGAGCAGGGAGAAAAGGGTTTCAGGTCTTGATAGACGAGTGGGGTTTGCCCAGCCAAGGAGGGTAGGCTGGGGAGGGGCAACAGGGGCATCCCAGGCAGAGAGAAATGTCTGAGCAAAGGCCAGAAAGAAAGGGGCCATTCACAAATTTGCACACCAGGATCTCTAAGCTCCCCTCCAAACGCCAGCATTGTCTGCTGAGTGTCTTCAGAAATGGGTCAGCCGCTACTATGCCAGGAAGGTGCGGGCCCAGGATGGTTATAAAGAGCTTGTTCCGAGGCCCTATGCTATGTCTCTGTTAACCTGCCAGAGCCCAGCTCCTACTGATACCAGCCCAGGGATAATCTCACTCCAGTGGCCCTGCAGGGCTAATTCCCTACCCCACATTGCAAATGGCAAACACTGCAGAAGAGGTGCACCGACTCTTCGAAGGTTTCCTGATCTACATCAAGGCAGAGTCAGGATCCAAGAGGGAGAGGTGTTCCCTGGAGAAGCTGCCATCTCAAAAGACAAAAGATCCTTGCAGGTGCCCTGCCCTGCCTCCAGCTCCCTACCTCCCGCCCCTGGAGCAGGGAATGCCCCACACCCTGCCCTGGGCCAAGCTGTACACTACCACCAGCCACCCCCATCCCACTTATACAAACACTGGGGAGATGGGTGCTGGGGCTCAATTGGTTAAACACTGCCCCTACCCACCCCCCAACTCAGATCAGGAATGATCTGGACTGAGGAGAGGATGGCAGAAAGGTCTTAGAAAAACAAGACCTAAAGGTGCTGGTCCCAGGTCCCAGGAAAGAGGGTGCAAACTGGGCATCTCAAGGTCCTTGGCTCCTCTCTGACCTTTCGTGAAGCAGCTGCCATCTGGGAGGTGGGGCAAGGAGGTGGAGGATGACCCACTTAGATAATGGAGGAGAGGCTGAGCTGGGCTGGCCTGGGCTGGGCAGAGTGGGGATGAGCCTAGAGTGTGGGTGCTCACCACCCCACCAAGCCTGCCAGAGAACCAGCCAGGGAGAGGAATGGGCTCCAGGAATGAGGGGAGTCTGAGCTGCTTCCCCTAAACCACATGCTGTGCCCACCCCTCCTTGCCACCCTCCTGCCCACTCTGCCAGGTTGCTGGGCAAGGCACTTCCTTGCCCAGCTCTCTTGTGTGGTTTGGCCAGAGCCCAAGGACAAGAGTCGCCTGCAGCCGGAGCCTCCTCCCTGCTGCTGAGCAGGCAGGTGCAGGAGGCACTGGGAAGGGCAGCTGGCCAGGTGGGAGCCCTTCTCTGGAGTAGGGGCTGAAGGAGAGACTAGGACTTTGAACAAAGCAGAGAGCGAAGTGGTTAGGCTTAAAGAAGCTGAGCACAGCCCAGTCTCTTGCTCAGGGCAGACAGGCCCAGGATGGATGCCTCCCGGAGAGGGGAGGGTCTAGGCCAGCCGTGGGCAAACTACGGCCCGCGGGCCGGATCCGGCCCGTTTGAAATGAATAAAACTTAAAAAAAAAAAAAAAGACCGTACCCTTTTATGTAATGATGTTTACTTTGAATTTATATTAGTTCAACCAAACACTCCATCCATGCTTTTGTTCCGGCCCTCCGGTTCAGTTAAAGAACCCATTGTGGCCCTCGAGTCAAAAAGTTTGCCCACCCCTGGTCTAGTCAAAACAGCCTCGCTGGGATGACACTGTATCAGCTACTGTGCTCAGCACTTGACAATATATTATCTTATTTAAGCCTGTGAGAAGACCATGCAGTAGGAGTTACTATCACCGCACTTTACAGAGGAGGAAACTGAGGTACAGAGAGGTCACAGAACTGGTGAGCAATAGAGGCAGGATTTTGAACCCTTGCAGTCTGACTCTGAGTTAAGCAGCCTTCCTGACAAGGTAAAAACCAGGAATGTAGTGTAGTTCACCCACAACCAGGATCCTTCCTAGGCAGAGTGTGTGTGTGTGGGAGTCGGTTCTCAGTGATCCTCCAACTGCCTGAAGCTCTGAGAAGGTGACTGGAGACGACTGTTGGAATGACAAAACACGCTGAGACAGGCCGGGCCCTACTGAAGGCCGACTCTCAGACCAAGGCTCAGTAGTGGTGACCCAGGACTTGGGGTGGTCAGATCAGGGGCCTATGTTGCAGGCAGGCCACTAACCAGCCACAGAACAAGTCTTTTCTCCTCTCTGGGCCTCAGTTTCCCCATCTGTCAGTGAAGGAATAGGACCATCTCAGTCATATTCAAATCCCAACAAGCCATTTAATATGTCAGACGGAAGCACCTCTGCCCCACCCAGATCATTAGCCATTTGGACCCCATCATGTTCCTCATGGAAGCCCTTGGAGGTTAAGACTTCCGTGCAGATCATCCCAAAGGCTCTGGTCAACCCTACCAGCGGGTGTTTTTCTCTTTAGGGGTAGGGGGAGTGAGGGGGCTGGGAGGGTCACAGGAGGAAATGTCATCGGGACACCAGGAATGTACTTGGAGACTAGAAGATCCAGAGCAAATATTTGTTTTTCCTTTGATGCCCTCCTGGAGTAGCCATTAGTCCTGCCCACCTGCCCCTCCCTCTGGACAGTCCCATCCAGTCCCTGACAAGCTCATCTAGGCAGGCTGGGGATGGGAAAAGGTCTGGAAAAGTGGCGAGAAAAGTGGGATGCAAGTCACCCAGCAGGTCTTCCTCCGAATTTAGCCGCTACCAATACTCTCAGTTCATTTTGAGGGGGTATCTTGGGCGGCTCCCACGTCTCTCTCTCCCATTAAAGATCCTGAGGTTGGTCTCTCTTCAGGGGGGACAGTGAAGAGGCAGGAATGAGGGGGCGGGGGAGAGGACTCCTCTCCAAAACTGAGGAACCATTAGCACAGCAGGCAGCTGCTCCACAAGGAGAAGAGACCCTGAGCAAGTGCCCAGCAGAAGCACAGGACGGTCTATGGACCGGGGAGGTTCAGAACGGGTCCCATTCCTACAGATCTCAGCTCCCTGCATGGGGCGGGGAGTGCCTTCTGGAGTCAGTGCTCTGATATAACAAGAGCTGGACTCCCTGCCTACAGACACTGCGATTTGAAAACTGAAAGCGGGTTTATCTCATTCCAGAATCAATAAGCTCTCTATTGCTCCACACCCCACCTCCCGCCTTCCTCCCTCTCTCTCCTACTAGTATATGCGGTGACCTAGGTCAAAAGCCTGATGGGATCTATAAACTTAAATTTCAGTTTCCCAGTTTGGGGGCCCTCCAGACCTCCCAACCCAACCTGCCCCCCACAATCAGCTATTTCTCAGCTAAGCCCCTGACAAAGCCTGGGCCCAGGAGCCTGAAGCCTGGAGCCTCACCAGGCCCTCACACTTTATAGAAAGAGAAAGAAAAGGAAAGTCAGGAAGTACATGATTGCCCAATAGCTGTAACCTGGCAGCAGGCAACAGGGGACCATGCCAGGCATTAGCAGAAAAAACATACCCGGTCCTATTGACGGGGCCGCAAATCCATCCCTTTTTGCCAGCATCCACTCTCCTTCACCAATGAAACGACTTCTTGAATTTCAAACCAGCTACTGGCTGCTAAAGCAAACAATCTGGGGAGGCGCCTGCAGCCATAGCCGATAGGGCAAACCATGGCTACACACACACACACACACACACACACACACACACCCATGTGCTTCCACACATCTCATAACCAGCACCCAACTGGATTTGGCAAAACAATCCCTAGAGCACCTGACCTAAAAGGCTTGCTAAAATACAGATTATTTGGTACCATCCCAGACCTTCAGGATAAAACCCTGTGGGTATGGAACCAGCGAATAAGGATTTCAAACAAGCACTCCCGTTGACTCCTATGCATATTAAACCCCAGTTTGAAAACCACTGTTAACTAACGTTCGGCAAGCCTGCCATTCTTTCAGATATAAGCATCAGTTCTCACTGTGGTTCCTTCATGTCAGAACAATTTACACTCCCACTTGCTTCTCATTTAATCCTCAGAGCAGCTTGTGAGGGAGGCTGAGGTTTCTCCGTATTTGCAGAAGGGGAAACTGAGAGTACAGAGATAAATTAATTGCTCAATGTACACACACACACACACACACACACACACACACACACCAAATTAACACGACACCTTCCTGAAAAGGCCTTGGACCCAAAGGTATCTTGGGGCACCCTGGACCTTGCACCAGAGCCTGGTTTCACATTTCTTAGAATAAAAAAACTCATCATATTGCTGGTGTTGCTTAGTGGTTGAGTGATGACCTAAGAACCAGGAGGTCAGAGTTGGATCCCAATCAGGGCACATGCCTGGGTTTTGGTTTCGATCCCTAGCAGGAGGTGTACAGGAGGTAGCCTATCAATGATTCTCTTTCATCGTTGATGTTTCTATCTCTCTCTCCCTCTCATTTCTCTAAAATCAATAAAAATATATTTAAAAAAAACTCATCATACGGAAACTTCGGCTCACTCTTAGATTTAGAAAGGACTTCGGTGTCGAACCCACCCCCACCCCACCCCTGTGCAGACCTCCGTAGTGTGCTGGGCTGCCAGACTCACAGAACTGAGTTGAGAACTGGAGGCCTCTCTCATTCATTCAAACACACACATTTACCGGTACTAACCCCCTGCTAGGATCAGGTGCCTTCTACTTCCTCTTCCCATTCCACTCTATTGGGAGTCTGTGCCAAGCAAAATCCAACTCAAGTTCCATCTTCTATAGGGAGACTTCTCATCTCTAAGGACGCTATTAGATAGACTTCTAGGCACCCTGCACCAGCTGTCCGCCTCACTCGTTGGCCATCATCACACGCTGCCCGGTGTTGTTGGGGTTCTCAGGTCCACGACCATTGTCCGTGCAATCATGGACAGACATATCTGCAATACACACCCCCACCGCCCCCAGCCCCGCGATCTCAGCTGGTGAGGACGGCGTGGAGGGGGGGCA
>NW_006284328.1:1563264-1563774 GCF_000327345.1 Myotis davidii | reverse complement strand
GCCCAGGCCTCCGGCCCCGCCTCCTCTCCGCCGCGCTGCTTGGAAAGGTGTCAATGGAGCCCCGCCCACCCCTGCCAACCTTTCGGACCTCACTGACCACCAGTGGCCGCGGACCACCGGCTGGCGACCGCTGGACTAGAGGACACCGGTGGAGGCTGCTGGGGGCGTTGCCTGGAAACTTTGAGGGGCCCTGGAACTGCTCTTGCTTCTGAGTGGCGCTTGGTCCTGATTAGGGTCACCTGTTGTCCATATATATATATATATATATATAGAGAGAGAGAGAGAGAGAGAGAGAGAGAGAGAGAGAGAGAGAGCCAGGGGCCATCGCAACCGAACGGATGACCAAAGAGATGACTGAACAGGCTGAGTGGGGCAACAAGGCCAGCAGGGGGGTTAGTGAGGGACGACTAAACGACTGAGCAGCAGGCTGTGTGGGGCAACCAGGCTGGCGGGGCGGGGGCAGTGAGGGGCAACCAAATGGCTGAACAGCAGGCTGCGTGGGGGGACCAG
>NW_006284328.1:1541962-1558804 GCF_000327345.1 Myotis davidii | reverse complement strand
CATTGGTCGCCCAGGCCTCCGGCCCCGCCTCCTCTCCGCCGCGCTGCTTGGAAAGGTGTCAATGGAGCCCCGCCCACCCCTGCCAACCTTTCGGACCTCACTGACCACCAGTGGCCGCGGACCAAGAGAGAATCATTGATCGGCTGCCTCCTGCACGCCCCCTACTGGGGATGGAGCCCGCAACCAGGCATATGCCCTTGACCTAGAACCTGGGACACTTCAGTCCGCAGGCCCACGCTTTATCCACTGAGCCAAACCAGCTAGGGCTGTTGTCCTTCTATTGAGCTGTGTTCTCAGTGAACAAGGGGCAGTCCGACAGGACTAGAAGTCACCCAAGTATTTCTCCATCCTGGTAATTTGCATCTCTCAAGCCAAAATCTATAGTCACATACCGCTTCTTTAAGACTATAGGGAAAAGGAGGGTGGGATGGGATAGAGGTAGGCTCCAGCTACGTGGGAGGGCTAGCTATTCCAGGCTTCGGAGTTCATCTGTCTTCAGTTAGATCAACCTTGATTGGATCTCAGACATGAGGTTCTAGCAAGTTCTTACCTCTCCATCAAAGAAGGCTTCTAGTATTGAATGGGCCTTCAAGATGTGGTGCGATTTATAAAGTGTTGGAAGAAGGTGGAAAGAAACAAAGGGAAACATTCATTCATTAAAAAAAAAATCACACTCCCATTACTTAACTTGTATCTCTAAATTCATAAATAGTTGTCCCTCCAACGTTTTCCTCTCTGATTTTGGAGTCAGGAGGACTGGTGGTAGGTCATGAGCAGCAGGTCCATGTGGAGTGTCATTTAGAGTGAAATCAGAATAGCCACAGGTTCTCCTCCTGCCCTAACATTTCCCCTTGTCTCCATGACAACCCAATCCTGTGAAGTGAGTATCATTCTGCCCAAGGCCTCACAACTGATAAGAAACTGGGGGCAGATTCCCAGGAGGGTGGTGCCTTCAGCTGTGTCTTCAGGGCATGCTGAGGATCAAGAGGGACTAGATGCCCAGTGACTGAGCAAGAGGGACTAAATGCCCAGTGACTGAGTTTTGAATTTAGTGCCTGCCTACTTTCTTACTTCCACTGATGCTCTGATCCGCTCTAGTGGGAGTTAAGGATGGAGAATGGGGCCCTTTGCCCCCTTGTGGCTGGAGAAGATCCACTTAGGCAGTAAATCAACCCCCTTCCCCAAATCTGAAGGGCCATAGGAGGGGGGGCAGTTTGGGGCTCTTCCCTCTACTGGTCCCCTCTTGCTCTGGGTTGTCTTCGAAAATAGATTGCGGCCCAGGTGACAGTTCCCCTGACTTGCTGTTTCCTTTCTCCCTTGAGATCTGCATCCATCCCTAGGGGATCAGCTAGCTGGGATCATCCACATGGATAAGGGCTCTCAGGTGGAAGTATGGGTAATATAAGAGCAAGCACAGGGCACAGTGTTGGGAGACCTCAGTTCTAGTCCTCACATCCCAATTGGTTCTGTGGCCATTTATCAATCACTTATTCATTCTACAGATATTGGGTGCTGGACCTATGGATAGGATGGTGACAAGATAGACATGGTCTCTGTCCTCAGAAAATTCTCAGTCTAGTGAGAAATAATCAAGGCAATCTTAGCAGAAGATGTGCTCAGAATGGGGGAAACAGAATCTCCTTGGCATGTGTGACAGGATGGAGCCCTTAGACCAGATAGGAGGAGTGCGGGAAGTCATCCATTGTCTTCACTAGCCGAGAAGTGTGGACAAGGATCCCGGAAGGCTGGCGACCCTTGAGCTCTGGCAATGGTCAGGGGTGTGCACCCACTGTTAGTCCAGACAATGGTAGCTGAAGCAACTTCCCCATTTACTATTGTCAATCCTTGCTGAAGGGCTACTCTGCCTGTTACTGGAAATTGCCTGCCTAAGGGCCATGGGTGTATCCCAAACTAATAAAAGGTTGGCGAGGCCTGAGCACCAGTGGAAGTCCTTCCCATTGAGTTGGACTTGCCCGCCTGGCCCCCCAGTATTTCCAAATTATTATTTCTTGTCTTGTCTCTTTCATTTGCATGCGGACCTCTTCCAGATCCTGAACCCTGAACCACGCGGGATGTGGGGGGAACGAACAAACAAAAATATACAACTTTACACAGAGGGGGTTGGTCGGGGCAGCTTTCTGCATACACGGTCTTTCAAGCTGAGACCAGAAGGGTGTGAGAAGCGAACCAACATTTCCTCATAAGAAAGATGAAAGAATTATATGGCCCTGGCCGGTGTGGCTCAGCGGAGAGAGCGAGCGTCGGCCTGCGGACTGAAGGGTCCGGGTTCGATCCCGGTCAAGGGCATGTACCTTGGTTGCGGGCACATCCCCAGTGAGGGGTGTGCAGGAGGCAGCTGATCGGTGTTTCTCTCTCATCGATGCTTGTAACTCTCTATCCTTTCCCTTCCTCTCTGTGAAAAATTCAATAAAATATATATATTTTTTAAAAAAGAATTATACAGATGAGTCTCAGATTCTCTTTCATGCTCAGACTCCCATGAATGCTTCCCGGTGTCCCCAACACCAAAGGACACTCAATAGACGCTATGAACCACAGAAATACAATGGAATTGACAGGCTAAAGTGAAAGCAACTACAGATGAGCGATTTCCTTCCCTCCATTATCCGGGAAACCGTGATGGCAGTTGGGGGTAGATCTCCCATCCCTGCAGCCTCTTCACCACCCCCACTTCAGTTTCCTTTGACCAGAATGTGAATCTCCATTTAGGGGCAAACTGTGGATGACCAGACACCTCAGAGAAAAGTGATCTCCCCTGTCCCAGCCGAGGGGTAGCCTGACGGCTCCTGTGGGGGCTACAGGATGGGGCTTTAGTGGCCCGTGTATCTGGCTGATGTCTGTCCGCAGCAAACAGGCAAGGGAGGCAGACAAACAGACAGGCGACTCGGAAATGATCTTCCCTGCTGAAACTCAACTCTCAAATTCCTTAGAGGGAGACCTGAATGCCCGATAGGGAAGCTGATTACGTCAGGTGACTCAGCTGCCAGCAGGTCCTGGGGAATTTCTGGGCCGTGTGCTCCGAAATGCCGGGAATCTGGGCTGAGCTGTTTTGATCCTGCCTGTCCCGCTGTCCAGTCCTCGGAGGAAGCCTACCCCAACCCTGACATTTAATCACTGATCCAAGTCAGAAGGGCTCAGTCTAGTGAGAAACAAACAAGCAGATCGTATCTGGGGATAACCATTCATTGGGCCTACTAGGTGCCCCACGGGGAAAACTATTAGGAACAAGTGTCTGTCCCAGTCCTTACACATGGGGCCATTTGTGTGTGTGTGTGGATCTGGACACGTGAGGGGAGTGTTAACATTCGGTTCAGAGTAAGGGCTGCGGTGACATGTGGCGTGCAGGGTGCTTGTAGGAGGGGGTGAGGTGGGAGTGGGGAGTGAGACAGGTTGCATGAAAAAGAAATTCTCTGGAGTCTTGAGCGGTGCCTAATAGCTATCCCCACTCTCAGGGAGTTCACCGTTTAGTAAGGGGAATAAGATGAACACACAAGTTACTGTATAACTCAGGCAGAAAGTGGGAAGACTCTCAAGATCGGTGCAGAGTGCCATACGGGGCTTAAAGGATGGGTCTTCCAGGGCTTTGAGCGAGGGCCTCCCAGGAGGCCGATTGGGCCTTTCTTGGGGTGCCCTCTTGGAGGGAGAGTGGGACTTGGTAAACTGAGGAAAAAGCCTTCAGGGCTGGGGTAGAGTGGGGGGTGAGGAGTGGGAGCGTGGGGAGGAGATGCTGAGAGTGGTGGGGATAGAAGAGAGAGTAGAGAAGGGTCAGCTGACTGCTCTCTGTATCTGATGAGCTAATGCCTCCCTTGGAATTTGCCTTCGTATAGATGTCCGAGCCCGTCTTCCCTTTTCTCTGGAAAAAGGGCTGCTGCGGGCTGGAGGCTCAGCTTACCATCAACTTTCAATTTGAGACCTCAACCATTAACTTCCCTTTCCCCAGAACGCTGAGGGTGACAGTCACCCCGGGTGGTGAACTGTACAGCCTTTAAGGTGCTGACCTTCCCCTCCCAGGGTCTGGCGGAACTGCCTAGATAGGAACCTGCACACTAGAAGAGGTGGGAGTCAAAAGAGAGAGTTGTAGATCCTGGAACTCTTTCGGCAAATTGGGATTGCTGACTCAATGCTGCCCTCTTCTGACCAAAGTAAGTCTAGCAAGTTTTATGGGATGCCCAAAGCTGTAGCACAACTTGGGGTCCCTGAGGCCGTTTGTTCCTTCAAGGATTCAATCATTGGTTCATTCACCCATTCATTCATTCATTCATTCACTCATTCACTCAAAAAATATGTACTGAGAAACTACAATAGCAGGCACAATGATAAATCTAACATTTCCTGAGCCAGCCAGGTGCTGAGTGAGCATTTTGGATCCAGTGTCATGCCCCACACCACCTGCCCCCAGCTGGGAGTAACGGAGCGGGAGGCAAACCCTGCCAGTCCAATGTCACAGCTTGTTCCTAAGGGTTGCATTGTCTTGTGATGCCAACTGGGCTCGAGAAATAGAAGATGGAACTAGTGAGCTGCTCACAATCTAGATCCTGGTAAGGCTCACCAGAAATTTAGGGGGATTTTGTGTTGCAAATACCAAAAACCGTCCCCAAGCTCTTGACTGCAATGGGAACTTCATGTTATTCACTGTCCAGGCCCAGGAGTCATGTGACCCATGAAGAAGCTAGCTCTTCTCCCCAAGCCAGAGAGTTCCCTGTCTCCCCGACTGAAGCGGCAGGGAGAGCACACACAGATGGACAGAAGTCAGGAGTCCTGGGTTCCAGTCCTTTTTTTTTTTTTAAACCACCAACCCACACTAGAGTCATGACCAAGGACTTTCACTCTTGGGGGCAGTTTCCTCATCTATAAAAAGGTATTTGGCCCTGGCCGTTTTGGCTCAATGGATAGAGGGTCGGCCTGTGAACTGAAGGGCTCCAGGTTTGATTACGGTCAAGGGCACATGCCCGGGCTGCGGGCTCAATCCCCAGTAGGGGGCATGTAGGAGGCAGCCAATCAATGATTCTCTCTCATCATTGATGTTTCTCTCTCTCCCTCTCCCTTCCCCCCTGAAATCAATATATATTTAAAAAGGCATTTGGATAAATCAGCTCCACGTTCCATTTCCACTCTGCTGTAACTTCTCTGCAATACCTAAGTAGGGATAGATTAGAAATCTCAGTCATTCGGCTTTTTTGTTCACCTGGTAACTGATCCCTTCACTAGTAGATTCAGGAGCCCATTCCCTCTCCCACCCCCAGACTTGCATGTTGCGGGTGCTCTGCTCTGCCGCTAATTGGCTATGACTGTCTTCCCTCGGCAACTCTGTAGATGAGAATGATTCTCGCATACAGCGAACACACAGCGTGCTAGCCACTGTGTGAATGAGTGCAGTCCTCACCACAACTCTAAGAAGCAGGTGATTGTCTTCATTGCACAGATGAGAGAACGGAGACCCCGAGAAACTAGATAACTGCCTCTGGGGGATCACGAAGCTGGCAAGTGGGGGAGCCAGATCGAAGCCCTGGCCACCTGGCCCCAGAAACAGTGCTCTCAGCCATCATGCTGTGGCTTAGAGCAGCTTCTTGATTTGCCCAAGGCTCGGGTAGACATGCTTCTTTTTTACACATTTTTATTGATTTCAGAGAGGAAGGGAGAGGGAGAGAGAGAGATAGAAACATCAACGATGAGAGAGGATAATGGATCGGCTGTGTCCTGCAGCCCCCTACTGGGGATCGAGCCTGCAACCCAGGCATGTGCCCTTGACTGGAATTGAACTGGGGACCCTTCAGTCCACAGGCCAGTGCTCTATCCACTGAGCAAAATCAGCCAGGGCTAGACCACGCTTTTTGATGTCCCAGTTTACTCACGATAGAAACATCAACGATGAGAGAGGATAATGGATCGGCTGTGTCCTGCAGCCCCCTACTGGGGATCGAGCCTGCAACCCAGGCATGTGCGCTTGACTGGAATTGAACTGGGGACCCTTCAGTCCACAGGCCAGTGCTCTATCCACTGAGCAAAACCAGCCAGGGCTAGACCACGCTTTTTGATGTCTCAGTTTACTCACCCCGCAATGTGGCTCATGACCGCCTCCTGGGCTTGCTGTGGGATGAAAGGAGATGTGAAGCCTGCCCCCATCACGTCAGATTGATGGTTTCCCATGGTCTGCTTGGGGTCTCTTCAGGGCTCTTGTCTCCTCAAATCTCCTCCCCCAATCCTGGCAGAGACCCAGTGTGTGTGTGTTGGCGGGGATCAGGGGGGTGTCTATGACAACAAGGGGCTTATCAGACTCCCTAAGCTACAGCTGTTATGACTGGGGACAGAGGACAGTTAAGATAAGCTCAGAGCTAGGAAGTGACCATGAAAACTGGCCACGGCTGGAGTGCTGTGTGTGGGAGGAGGGAGCAGCCTGACTTGGCAGAGAGGAGAAAGGGCCTTTAAACTGCTATCAGAGATGTTTTTTAAACGCCAGACAAGGGGATTCTGAGAGATGGGAGGCAGGGTGGGTGGATATTTGTGCAGATTTAGTCTAGGGCTCCGGGTCAGTGGTTTTGAAAGGATCTCCTCATCTCATTGTTAACGGCAAAACCAAAAGGTCTTTGTCTTTTTCTGGCCCGCACTCCCGTGTCCAGTCCTGGCCTCTGAGGTGTGGACCTCGTGCTGTGGGGAGGGAAATGAAGGGACCTTGCTCACGACTGGGGTAAAGGTTTCACGGCTCATCCACTGGGCACCAGCAGTCGCCACGTACTTTCCACTGACTAACCCTGCTGCACGATTGCTGGAAGTCATCTGGGATCCTTGATGGACTGAGATGGGGTATAAATAAATATAAATAAAGACAACCCTTCATCTTTATGGGGGGTTAACACTTTCACATCCACTATTTTATTGATCCTCCACTAACCCTGTGAAGTGGGGCCTTGGGTCAGATCCTGTGATACAGGATCTGTTGACATGGATGAGGCAGGGGGTACATGAGTCTCAGAGTAGAAGTCAGAGGGCAGGGTTCTACATCTAGTCTGCCCCTTGCTGGCCACATGATGGGAGCAGATGTCTCCGTCTCCCTGGTCCTTAGGTCCTCAGTGATCAAAGGGGACCCTGCACGGGGGGCTCTCTGTAAACTGTTAAAGGCTCCCTCCCAGCAGCCCGGGGGTTATGGTGGTGGGCACTGGGCTCAGGGCTCAGGACTCCATACTCCCTTGAAGGGGCTGAGTGTCTTCTTCCTCCGGGCTCTGCCTCCACAGCGGCCAGCGAGGACAGGGCAGGGCAGGGCATGGGCTGTGTGCCCAGGAGGGAGCGAGGGAGTTCTGCCCAGCCAGTGCCGCCTCCCTGCCCCGTGCCTGGCTCCCACTGGCAATCTGAGCCCTTGGCCTCCCACACTGGTCCTGGCCTGGAAATCCCAAGCAAAGCACATTCCTCAGCCAGGTCCCCACCTCCTGGCCGTGTTAAGGGAAGAAGGCGGGAGGCAGCATTTCTCTTGACCCTGAGTGACACTGGCACAGATGGGTGCTGGGGGCTGTAGCCTGGATGAATAGGCTGGCCGTCTCCCCCCACCCCCCACCACAGTGTGTAAAAAGCCCTGGTCCTGGCCTGGAAATCCCAAGCAAAGCACATTCCTCAGCCAGGTCCCCACCTCCTGGCCGTGTTAAGGGAAGAAGGCGGGAGGCAGCATTTCTCTTGACCCTGAGTGACACTGGCACAGATGGGTGCTGGGGGCTGTAGCCTGGATGAATAGGCTGGCCATCTCCCCCCACCCCCCACCACAGTGTATAAAAAGCCCAATCTTGACCTATGACACTCCTGTCAGAGACCCAGAGCCGGCAGCAAAGAGAGAGGGCAGCCCATCCCTAGGCAGGAGGTTTGAAATACCGCTGATTCCTGGGCCCGATCCTGTGCCAGCCACGGGCTGTAGATGGGCCTAGGGATTACTCCCAATGTCCCATGTGGATGAAGTCTAGACTCCTTAAGGCCCAGGTTGATGTGCCTGCCTGCACTGCCAACCCTGTCTCCTTAGACTCTCCAAGTGGTGCTGTCACCCCAGTAAATCAAACCCTTTTCCCCAGTGGGTTTGTGAACCCCTTTACCTCTCCTTCAACAACAAAAGTAACAATGGAGCTACCCACCCAATGTAAGTGAATTATTTTATGTGAAGTAGGGGGCTCGTAACCTCACAGCGAGGCCTTCTTTTGCCCAGTTGACAAATAAGGAAACTGGGACTCAGAGAGGTTAACAACATCCCAAGATCAGTTAGCACAAGACAGGCATGATTCAACCCATCCCTCCTGCTTCAAAGCCTGGGACCCTCCTCCCTTGCCTGGCTGGTCTCCCTCTTCTTTCAGAGTGCACTTTGAGATCTGTTTTCTGGAACCCTGCCCTGACACCCACAGTTTGGCTGGGCTCTCTGTAGCCACCACGGGTGAGTCGCGTCTGGGCTGTGCTAGCCAAGGCTGACAGCAATCTCATCTCATTAAACAGTGACTGCAGATTTAGTCCCATCTGCCCCTCGAGGCTGCAACTGCTGGGCGCCAGGAACCTGGAACCGGGTACTGAGCCAGGCACAGGATAGGCGCCCAGGGTTAAACACAGCAGTGGACTAGCCAATGGAATAGAACAGCTAGAAGGGAACTGTCCTTGGACATTAGCGCAGGACTGTTCTATGCTCAGTTCATGTTACCCCTTCCCAGTCTTTCCTTGTCAATCCTCATCCGAAGTCCTTGGGACAGGAAGTCTTTGTCCTTCGAGGTTTGACATTTGGGACCTGAAGCTAGGATAGTGCAGTTGATTTTCTCGATTTTCCTGGGTGCTATTTCATTGGAGGCGATGCAGTGTGGTCATAAGTTTTAGAATCAGACCCTGTTCAGTCACTTACCAGCTTGTGACCTTGGACAAGGTCCATAACCTCTCTGAGCCTTAGTTTTCTGATCCACAAGATGGGACGATCCTACCTGCCTCATAGAGTGGATCTGAGGAGGAAGCAGGGCTCTGCCACCTTGTGCAATGGCATCAAAGTGGCTCTCGTTTTGTAGATTGGGGTGAGAAGGCAAGAAAGGGGTGGGAACTTCCCAGAGTAGATGGTGACAGGAAAAGCCTGTTGGAGGTGGGGAGGAGTCAGGCCTGGAGCCATACCATCCAACCCTAGATCCTGACCTGCCTCCAGGGCACCATGAGGTTTGCCACTGCACGTTTCCTACTCCCCCGCCCCCCCAAAGTCTTCCCAGAATGGACCTCCACGGGGTGAGTCCTCAGAAGATACCAGTGTTGGCCCTGGGTGGCCCTGACAGCGGCTAATCCCCCATTCTCATAATGGAAAGAACCTTTTAGGGTTGGCTGTATCCCTAAGGTTTCGACCGTCTTAACACACCTCAGTCCCATCCACAGATCTGGCACCATTTTGTGCACATGGAAAGCCCCATACACCCCACCTACATGGCACATCCCCAGTGGGAGACCTTTCTTGAGGAGGGTGGCGAGGACAGTGCAGAAATGGAAGTGGAATGGGGAGACCAAACCAGGGCTTCCCTTAATGTGCTCTTCCACCCTCAGTACCTGCGGCTCCTCAGCCCCATTTTCTAACAGTTATTTCAGGGGGCTGAGCTGAAATGGGGGAGTCCAGAATCCATAGAAAAGGCCTCTCTGCAGTCGGCTCACCAGGGGGCACCCGTGGCTACAGGATGCCTCTAGCTGGGCGGGAAGGCAAGGCAGGGCCAGCAGGTGGCAGTGCCCTTCTAGGGACCATGGAAGGACAAAGGCCAGGTGCCAGGGGAGAAACGGCCCAGCTCTGAAAGTCCCCGGTTCCACTTGTGCAGCTCAGCAGAGTCCCCGCCTCTGGGAGATGACCCCCAGAGTCCCTGCCCCAGATCCAGGCAGACAGGCGGGCGTTGGCTCTCTGTTCCTGCCTCGTGAGAAACAAGGGAACATCGGAACATCGCGTGGTGTTCTCTGGCTCCCCCGCAGCCACACAGGAGCAGGTCTTTTTTCATGTCTGTATCCCTGGTGCTGGCACAGCTTTTAAAAATCCCTGGGAATCAGAGAGAGGTGTTCTACCAGCTAAAAGGAGGCATGTTCTTCAAGTTCTGGGGCCAGACAGAAATGAGCTGAAGCTAAATGCCTGGGAGCTGGATGTGAGGAGCAGCCTGAAGCTGTCAGTTACTGAAGGCAACCTTTTCTCAACCCACCCGTGCAGTCTCCATTCTTTTGAAAAGGAAGCGAGGCTGTTTTACTAGAGCTGAGGTGCCCGGGACGGGGAGTGCTGGCTTGACAGCGTAACCTCTTCAGAGGGCACAGCCAGGAATAGGTGGCCCCTTGGGACCCTCTTTAGCCTGAGAAGGTCAGAGGGACTGTTTCATGGGGCCCCCCTCTAACCATCAAGACACCAGTCCACCCCACCCCGGTACCAAGATGCCAGGGAAGGTAGGAATATAGATTTTAATCGTTGTGCTGCTGCAGATAACCGGAGTGCAATTAATCCATCCTTTGTGGATTTTGGTGCCACAGTGTAAATGAGGTTTCACACGGAAACACTCTGGGGCTATTGGTGACAGAAGGGCCAGGCCTCTGGTGGGGAGGGGTGGCAGAAGGAGAAACAGTGAGGGGAGGAGCGGAGAGCAGAGGCTGGGTGGAGTCGGCTCTTTCCCCAGCATCACATCCCCATCGAGGGCCCTGGAGAGGCCCGGGTCCTTCCTGGCCAAGGCTGCCGACAGGGATCAATCCATGACTTCCCTTCCAACCCAGCTGCCTCTGCGGCCAGTTCTTGCTGCGGAGATGAGGTCCAGGGCAGGCTCACAGTCGACCACCAAATGGGGAAGGGATGTAGGCCAAGGGAGAGAAGAGGCATTTGGGTATCCCCAACCCTTCTCCATTTTCCATCCTGAGAGCCCCTCAAACTCATTGAGAGCTGGGGAAGGGCAGCGGCAGCAGCTCATCCTCTGGAGATGGGGAGAGGGGGGACTCAGAGAGGGGCAGGTAGCGGATACTGCTGTACATTTCTCTGCCTGAGCAGTAAATGAGGACTCTCCCCCGAGGTCCGCTGAGCTCCAACCAGGGGCTGGAGGTCATTGGGGCTCCCTACAGTTTCCTAGGATGTGGTAGGATTAGGAGGTGGAGGGAAGTCATTTAAGCCCCAGAGTCTGGCCCCACTGGCATCAGGGAAGTAGCCCAAACTGCTTTGACAAGACCACGCCTCTTGTCAAGAGTCAGGTGATCCGGTCCAGGGCAAAGGCGCCGGGCCCAGGACAGCTAGGAGTCAGAGACACACAGGGCTTCTACCGCGTCACTCAGACCCTGGTTGACGCCCCCCACAGCCAGCAGGCAGTTCTTGATGACGATGCTGGAGCAGGCACAGCGGGGCGTGGGCATGGCTGGGAGCACCTCCCACTTGTTCTTCCCTGGGTGGAACGCCTCTGCCGTCTCCAGGACAGTGGGCTGGTTCCCTGAAAGGGAACCGGAACTTACAAGGGAGTCCAGCCACCCATCCATGCCTTGCAGTCACCCCACCTCCCTCGTTCCACTAGTAGAAGCCAAGCAGCCTCAACTTCCTAAACTGCCCCTCCCAACCCCGGACTAGTAGCTTTGGTCAAACAGCCACTTTGCCCTCCCTACTTGCCATCTTTTCATCTCATCATGAGTAAGCTTTCTTTCCCCCGATCTCCCGCTTTTACCAGAAGTTTCTAGATGCTGCTTCCTCCCTGCCTTGTACGCAAAGCAACCCACGTGGTCTAGCTCTCACTGTGCTCCTTTTATGAGGCAGTGAACTGGAGTCTGTCCACGCTGAGTGAACGCTGGCTGCCTGCTGAGTGAAGCCCGCTGCTCATATATCTCTCTCCCCTGTTGCTGCTGGGGTTCTGCCTCTGGGAGGGAGGGTAATACACAGCACATCCTGAATTCATCGCACTAACATGTGTGTCCAAATTGCTTCCTATTCCATGACAGAGCTGGGAATCCAGGGAGACGATGTGGTCAGAGAGGACCAAGGCCAATCCCCTCCACATTCCTGCCTCTGTCATTCCTGGCCAGGGCCCCCAGGGGTCTGTGCTGAGCACCGTGTTACGTGGCCATCAGTATGTTGCTGATGTTCTCTGGGCCTCCGGGTCCCCTGTGTAAGGGGACAGAAAGACTACATCGGGGCCCACATGCGGACACGTGCAGTACAGGCTAGGAGAAAGGAGTGTTGTGAATTCTTAGGAATAAAGCAGAGGCAGGCAGAGTGCAAGGAACCAGCTCCTCCTGCTCCCGCAGGGTGCCAACGATCCACCAGGCACCGGAACCACAGTACCAGCCTGACGCCCATCCTTACCAAGTCCTCCGGCCACTATGACCCGCCCACTCAGAGAGCCAGCCACAAAGTCTGCTCGGCGCTTCTTGAGGGAGAAGGAGCGTTCCATCTTCAGCCACCCCCCTGCAGGCCATGGGAGAATACAGAGAGAATTAGATGCGACCCCAGCACCCCAAATACACACTGAGTCCCAAACAGCTCTCGCCCTAGACAGTGTCTCCGCTCCACCTACACAACGCCTCCAGCTGTTTGAATGACACTCTCCGTGGCTAACACCCTCTCCCAAGTCTGCTGCGATGCTAGGAACTATGATCGCCTACAACAAACTACCTGCTCTACCTCTGATCTCAACAGGCTCTCAGCTGGGGAAAAAGCTAAGGAGAGGCAGTGAGCATAGGGGTCAGGATCCTTCTGATTCTCTGTGATGATTCCCGTGGCCCTGCCTGGATGTTGTAAGAAGAGACAATGGGTGGAAAGGCTTTGATAAAAACAAAACCAACCCACCAAAGGGAGCTCAGTACAGATAAAAGAATTTGGTCTAAGAGAGTCCCTGAATGGAAAGGGATGTTAAGACGTCTGAAAGGCTCACCCAGCTGGGTAAGTGGCCCTGGGAGTGCGGGTGGGAGAGAGGTATGGTGGGGTGGGGAGGGGGGGTCAGCCAGAGGCAGATGGCACCCAGCTCACCCTGTTCCATGTCAAACATGTCCATTGTCCGGAGGAACTTGGGCTGCCGGTAGAGCCGGCCCTGCCGCAGGCCTCCCAGGCTGTACAAGCGGTCGTCCAGGGTCACGAAGCTGGAGAAGGCCCGTTTACAGGGAATGTTGGGGAACTTGGTCCAGGAGCGAGTCTCAATGTCGAAGACCTCGAAGGCGTTGACTGCATACTTGGACTGTCGTCCTCCTGGAGACCAGAGCAGGTGGGGGGTGGCAGAGGAGTAAATCCCTGAGGACTGGCCTGGGCTTCCCTTTCTGCCTCTTACCTAGTCACAGAGGAGCTCCCTGAGGGACGGGGCAGCATGCTTCCCCCCTAGGAACAAGGAGATGCTCAACACACAGCACTGCTTCCCGTGGGAACTGACCGGAGGGAGGGAAGGAAGGGCTGATGTGGGACAGACAGCCCGTCCTTACCCAGCACGTAGATCTTGGAGCCTCTAAGGAAGGAGGTGGCCGCGTATCGCGGGGTGGGCATGGGTGCTAGCGACACCCACATGTCCTTGAGCATGTCATAGTGTTGAAGGTGGTTGTGCGGACGAAGGTCCAGGCCCATCCCGCCTGCCGCGTACACTCGGTAATCTAAGGAGAAAGGCCACATGCAACCCCTGGCTGTGAGCTGTCACAGACACCATGAGCTGGTAACGCCAGGCTCTGGTAACTCCCTGAACACCAGCAATGAAGCCAGGCCCCGGTTCCCACCCACTGCTCTGGCAGATTGAGGCGCGTGCGCACGCGCGCGCGCACACACACACAGTAGGTTGAGGCAACACTGAAAAGGTCCTGCTGTAGTTGAGCCTGAGTCTTCTTGAAGCCATGTCAGGCCTGCATGCCTTGGCTACCTTGTGTCCAGCCCTTAGCTAAGCCCGAAACACCAGGCCTCACAGAGGAGCAGCCTGCAGTGGAGTCTAGACCTGGACAATCCTCTGCAGGTCTGGTCCCCTCCATTCTCCTTCCCGGGCAGCCAGAGGGGCTGAGAAGAGGAGGGATGTGGCCCTGATACCCCCAGAAGTGGCCTGCCCAGGCGCTCTGAGGCTGGAACTCTCTACACCTAGCAGAAGCCTTTGGAAGTGAGGTCAGCCCTGCTGCCATTGGCCCTGTGGGACACTGGACTGCCGCTGGTTCTCTCATTTTCTGCCACCCCCATGGGGTCTGCAGAGCCATTGTACGACCCCCTCCCCTCCCCACTATCCTCCTCCATGAACTGGGAAGCTAGTGGGCTCCAGGAGGCACTGCATGGAATGGGCTGGGGCTAGGGGTGTATGAGGGCAAGGCTCGGAGGAGAGAAAACTAGCCCATTCAAGAAGCTGCCGGGCAGTGAGCTGAACGCTCTCCCTCATGCTCTACTGCTCTGGGCTGCAGGTGTCTTTTCCAGGTGCTTCTCTGCCATTGTACCGGAGAGGATGGGCCAGGCATCCATGTGTCCCTGGGCCTCGCCTCAGTATCTCCTGCAGCCTGTCGGGGGCACAGTCCCCCCACAGGGCTCTCTATTTCCCTGGAGCCCACTCCCACCTCTCAGTAGTCAGTCCTCACCACCTCTGGCTCTCAGAGGCCTTTGTTCTTCAAGAGTACTTCAGGGATGAGTACTATTTCCTTTTACTTTCTAATCTTACTGGGGGGGAAAACCAACCAAACCAAACAAAAACCCCAACCCTAGCCTGAGGCTAGGACAGTGGTTCTCCACCTTCCTAATGCCGCGGCCCTTTAATACAGTTCCTCGTGTTGTGGTGACCCCCAGCCATAAAATTATTTTCGTTGCTACTTCATAACTGTAATTTTGCTACTGTTATGAATCGTCATGTATCTGATATGCAGGATGTATTTTCATTGTTAAAAATTGAAGATAATTAAAGCATAGTGATTAATCACAAAAACAATATGTAATTATATATGTGTTTTCCGATGGTCTTAGGCGACCCACAGGTTGAGAACTGCTGGGTTAGGAGATGGAGCCTGCTAATGAATTTACCTTATATAAGCTCCACCTCCCCCAGCCCTGTCCGCCCAAAACACACCTGCAGTTGGGAATCCTCCAGTCCCCTCCACTCATTCCTTCACACTCACCTGGGGTCCCTGAACACCCAGGATGGGCTGAGAGCACCTACTCCATGCTTGCAAGACACCTGCATCGCTCTAGGCACCGCATGTTACTGAAATAATCTTTGTCTATTTCTTCCAATAGACTGTAGGTCCTTGAGAATTCGTTAATCTGTGACCCCAGCATCAGGGACAATGCCTGGCATGCAGGCATATAAATGCTTACTAAATTAACTGATGAACCACAGTTAAGAGCATAGACTCCATCATCACTTACTGTGCAAGCCTGACAAGTGTTTTAACCTCTCTGGGCCTCCCATTGCTTCTCTCTAAAATGAGGATAATAATCGCACTGACCTCATCAGACTGATCCGAGGATCAAAGGTGTTAATATATATAAAACACCTATGGTAAGGATTCGATAAATGTTAGTTCTTAATCTTTTAGCACCATATATTGACGCTTGGGGATAAGGATGGGCCTCTATGCCTTCCATCTTCTTACTGGGAGTTGGTGGAGGCTCCATTGTGCCCTGAAGGATTCTGGGCTAGAGTTTCTCTCTGGTCACCTTCATTGGTCAGACCTGGGCTCCTGAAGGCAGAGACCAGACCTGCATCTTTCTCTCCCCACTGGGACCTAGACCTGTGGCAGGGACAGAGCGGGTGTTCGGGCAATACTGGTGCCTACTCTACAGTAGACCCCGCAGGCAGCTGGATGATTTTGCCAGAGAGGGAGGGAAGCTTGCATCCCATTAAGTCTGTCTGGATTTGGACTTTCCTAATTCCTATTGGGCCACTTCCCATAAAACCCTTTATGTTTTAACAAGAAGAACTCTTGGAGCTCCCTCTGTGTTCTGGGCTGTTCCAAGCCAGAAGCGAAGGGAAGTAGGGGCTTGGAGAAAATGAAATGAGAATCATAAAACCACATGGTCAGCGCACCCATGCCCCGAGAACTCAAGGTGGGTAAGATGCTGCAGGAGCACAACCCTATCGTATCTCAGAGATTAGGAGACGGAGGGAGAGCCTGAGTACCCCCCCCACCCCCGCCCCAGTGGAGCCTGGTGTTGGGGCAATGATGGTGTGAACATCCCCAGGACCTCAAATATGTGTCTGGAGGTGGTGGCAGGTGCAAGGCAGTTTCAGGGGATGGTGTTGTGGATGGTAGGCTGGAGTGTGTGGCTGGAGAGAAGGGGTGTGCAGAGCTATTGCACTACCCCCCTCCCCTCCCCTCCCCTCCGGCCCAGCCTGCCAGTTCGTTGGGAGGAGCCAGGTGGAGTGGAGATGGGGCATCATGTGGGATAACTAGACCCTTCACTCACCGAGTCTCAGTTTTGCCATCTGTAAAATACAGCCACTGGGTCTCTAGTTTTAGTGCCTACTGTAAGGATCACACGGGATCAGGAATGTGACAGCGCTGCTCCCACCCCTTTTCTGCCCTGCGGTCTCCCCACCCCTTCTCTCCGCCCACCCTCGGCCCCTGCCCCACTTGCCTTTGGCCGTGACAGAAATGCCCATGGCGGCCTCGCGCAGCACGCTCCTCTTCTTCCACTTGCCCTCGTCGATGTGGTACATCTCCACCACCTTCAGGGGCAGCTGGTTGGTGCCCACCCCCCCAATCACCATGATCCTCTTCCCCAGGGCGATGACGGCCATCCCGGCCCGGGCTGTGGGCAGCGGGGGCAGGGCCGTCCACTGGTCGGCCTCGGGGGAGTAGACCTCAAAGCAGTCCCTGGGGACGCCGTTGTCGTCACAGCCCCCGATGGCATAGACCTGCCCCCCAGTCTCCAGCAGGGAGCAGTAGACGCGGCGGCTGGGCAGC
>NW_006284328.1:1517447-1541562 GCF_000327345.1 Myotis davidii | reverse complement strand
GTTAACACCTTTCGGTATTCACGCTCCCACCACTACCCTTCTCCCCCTCCCCGCCGTCTCCCGCCCCCGCGCCACTTACCCAGCCCGGCGGAGCCACGCGGCGCGAGGCGCAAACAGCGCATCACCGAGAGCCGGGAGCCCCCGCCCGGCGGCGCTGGGAGCCGGGGACGGGCGCTCCGTCCTTCCCGAGTTCGCACCCCGCTGTCAGGCAGGCAGAGGAGGAGAATAAATGAACAGCAGGAAGGAGAAGGGCCGCCGCGGGGGAGGAGGCCGGCCGGCTCCCCGCACTCCCACCCGCAGCCGCCGCCACACCTGTGCGGGAACCCGCGTGCGCCCCGCGGCGGAGCAGCTGTGACCTCTTTACATAAGCCCTGGCAGCGCCGGCCGCGGGGGAGGGAAGGGGCCCGGCGGAGGCGCTGGTCTTGTCTACAGGATCGGGAATAGCGGGACGCTAGACCCAAGGGCCCAGATGACGGGGCCCAGACTCCCCCCAGTGCGGGGGTGGGCGGTTTGTATGTGTTTGTTTTGGATGAGGAGGCGGAGAGTCCAATTACCCAGTTTATCTACAGTACACAGACCCAATTCGCGACAGGCTGGCTCCAGAGCCAGCTTTGCTTTGGGGGAGCTATTATCAAATGGTTTAACCTAATGGAAACAAGTGATGTGGGTGTGACCTACGCAGAGCTGACACGGGTGCACCCAAGTATCGTAATCACCATGCAGAACTTACACATCACCCACCCCTCGCCCCCTGCAAATAGAGATACCCACGGAGGAACTGACAAATGCACGGATATGTGCACACAACTAGAGACACCGCCGTAGATACACTCATAGGCTGTCTCTCCCCACCGCCTTAACACGGTTATCCAATCTTGGCCCTCAGCACCAACCCACAGGGCTTGCCAAATATTCCTTTGAAACCACTCTCTAATAGCTTTTTCAGGACAGTTGTCCCCAGGAACAAAGCTGCCCATGACAACAGTGGCCACCGGGCCTGATGGACTGCAGGGCCCATGGGATGCTCCTCCGACTTGAATGCAGCCAAGTCTTGAAACACTGAGGCTTGGGAGTCTGACAGACCCGTGTTTGAATTCTGGCTCTGAAATTATTTAATGACTCTGAGCCTCAGTGTCCTTCTATTATTTTAATTCGCCTTTTTATTTTGAGATAAATTGTAGATTCACATGCAGTTGTAAGACATAACACCCCTTTACCCAGTTTCCCTCCATGGTAACATCTTGCAAAACTTAACTGTGCAACATCACAGCCAGGGTATGGAAATGGATCTGTGAAGACACAGGACATTTCCATCACCACAGGGATTCTGCATGTTGCCTCCTTATGGCCACACCTACCTCTCTCCCATCCCCTGGCTGCCACTAATCTGTTTCCCATAATTTTGTCATTTCAATAATGTTATATAAATAGAATTGTACAGCATGTAACCTTTTTGGATTGGCTTTTCCTCCCCCAGCAGAATTCTATGGAGATTCATTCAAGCTGTTGCCTGTTCCAATAGTTCATTCCTTTTTATTTCTGAGTAGCATCCCATGGTATGGATACATCCTTGTAGGGTTTTGTGAAGATTAAATGAGATAATATTGGTAAAGTGTTCAGTTCATTCAGCTTCTGAGACAAAGCAAGGGCCTGGTACATTGTATTAATATCATTATTACTACAACTGCACTCAACAGAACCAATAAAAGGAAACCTGAGGACAAGCCCAAACATCCCCGCCCCTTACTTAGAAATGACTTCCTGGAGAAACAGGTCACACTCCCAATAGGCCCACCTTAACATCTTGAGTCCTTGGCTTAGAAATGCCACTGTGTTTTAGTTTGCATTCTCTGTACTTACAGCGTCAGCATCTCTAGAACCTCCATGTAGGAAAGTTGTGTTCTGTTTTCTCTATTCATTAAGAAATCATAAATTAGTCCTAGCTAGTTTGGCTCAGTGGATAGAGCGTCAGCCTACGGACTGTAGGGTCCCAGGTTGGATTCTGGTCAAGGGCACATGCTGGGGTTGTGGGCTCGATCCCCAGTAGGGGGCGTGCAGGAGGCAGCCAATCAATGATTCTCTCTCATCATTGATGTTTCTATCTCTCTCTCCCTCTACCTTTGTCTCTGAAATCAATAAAAATATTTTTTTAAAAACTCATAAATTACAAAAGAATGTGAATTAATAAAGTTTCACAGGAAACACCTAACATGTCTCTTTTTCCTAGGGATCACCATCTGCCCAGAGGAACAGAGAACAAAGCCTCAGCCCTCAGCTTGAACTGTGTTCACAAAATCAGGAAGATTGAAAGTCATAGGCCTTCCTCAAAGACCTGGTTTCCATCCTTCTTTGGCCTCTTTTGCCCACTGAGCCTCCTCTCAGAGCAGCGAGGCGAGGCTTTGTGTCCCTCCCCGTCGGGGCAGCTTCCTGAGCAGCTACATGGAGTGCCATACTACTTTATTCTGCGTAGCTCATTGCGTTAAACTAAGCCCTTGCACATCCATTTTCTCATCATCATAAAACAACCCTGGGAAAGGTTGCCAGAGCAGGTACCAGTATCCACTTTTTACAGACAAGAAACCTGAGACTTAGTGAAATGACATAACTGACTTATGACCATGTGAGCTGTTCAGGGTGCATCTAGTTTGTGACTTCCATATCCAATGGCCTTCCACTTTATCACCATTAAATCCCAAATGAAAGAATTGTACACGATTAAGGGCATCATGCTTTCTCCCTCTCCCCTGGCTTTTTGTCCAATTACAGTGAAGGAAGGAGCCCAACGTGTTCCCATCGACCTACTGTTAATGCTGGGCAGCCCAGCCGGGAAAGGACTGGATTAGGCCCCAGAATAGGCCCCTTTCAAATCCAATACTTATGTCCCACAGCACCACCCTCTATGACAGTGGTTCTCAACCGTCTGGCCCTTTAAATACAGTTCCTCATGTTGTGACCCAACCATAAAATTACTTTCGTTGCTACTTCATCACTGTAATGTTGCTACTGTGATGAATCGTCATGTAAATATCTGATATGCAGGATGGTCTTAGGCGACCCCTGTGAAAGGGTTGTTCAACCACCAAAGGGGTCGCGGCCCACAGGTTGAGAACCGCTGGTCTATGACCATGGATTTAGGGACTCAGATCCTTGGGAAATATTAAGAACAGGACGCCTTCCAGGCTGTGATATCACTGCTTCTTCTGGAAGTCCTGGCTTCTCTCCATCTTCCCCACACCTTCCCCCATGGCTCTTCCTCCCGCCAGGTGCCAGGTGACGTCCTTTAGTCTTTACATTGAGTGCACTTTGAGGAAGTCTGTAACCTAGCAACCATCACTTAAGATTCCCTGCATCACCTGGTCTCCATGCAGTGGCTGCTTGCAGCAAACTGGGGCTTTAAGTGGTGCCAAGCAGAGGCGGGGATCCAGTGACCCGCACCCCATTCTAGGGTGTGACCGCCTTTCCTGTGGGGAATTTCTTCCTCGTGTTAAACCCACGTCCTTCTGCTCTGCGACCTCGCGTTGCATTGGGCTGGGTTCCTCTCTCCTCTTAAAGAGAGTTTGACTTTTTGCCTTGGTTACACTGGGAGGGGAGGGAAGTGGGGAAGGCGTGTTTGTGAGTCTCTAGAGATAAAGCCTTTGGGACCTTGGAGTCTTTATTGTTGTGATGCTAATGAATCAGTCGAACTTGCTGAGTGTGGCCTGGTAGGTTGCATGTTTGAGCCCGATCAGGGCCCAGTCGGGAATTAACCAATGAATGCATAAATGAGTGGAACAACAAATTTATTTTTCTCTCTCCATTCCTCTCTCACTAAAAAATCAATTTAAAAAATCTTGTTGAGGG
Organism: Myotis davidii; assembly: GCF_000327345.1. NCBI lineage: Eukaryota > Metazoa > Chordata > Mammalia > Chiroptera > Vespertilionidae > Myotis > Myotis davidii. The sequence goes on along the minus strand of NW_006284328.1, from coordinate 1,537,722 downwards.
GTGCTCAGCCTCAGAAAAAGTCACATCTGGGTTGTTTTGGTTTGCTTGTTTTTTTAAATATATTTTTATTGATTTCAGAGAGGAAGGGGGAAGGGGAGGGAATGATAGAAACATCAATGCTGAGTGAGAATCATTGATCGGCTGCCTCCTGCATTCCCCCTCCTGGGGATGGAGCCCCCAACCTGAGCATGTGCCCTGACCTGAATTGAACTGTGATCTCTTGGTTCATAGATCGATGCCCAACCATCTAGCCACACTGGCCGGCCACATCTGGGGTTTAATCAGGTTTAACATGCAATAAAATGCATACTTTGGCTCATTGAGTATTATATTCAGCAGGGGCCTGACTTCCCTGACCTCTGGTAGGTTTGGGGGAAGCTGAGGGTGGAGGAAAGAGGGAGGGCAGTTTCTTCGCCGTAAACCAGGCAGATTCCCATGGCAAACCATGGCTGGAGTCACTCACTGTGTGCAGGGCTTGAAGGGACTGGTGAAGTCCCCAGTGTAGGCACAGTGGGGATGGGGTGGGGAAAGGAGTTATTTGGCTCCTGCACAGCTCCTTCTGCCTCCTCAGAAACACTGACCTACCATCCTGTCAGTGGGCACCACCAGGACACCCCTGAGGGGTATGATGCTGCCTGGCAGAACCTGCCTGCAGCTCCTAACGCTGGGTCCCCTCCTCTCGTCATTCCCTCTCTGCAGTGCCCCACAGATCCCAGGGGAGTGGGGAAGTTGTATAGACTCCAGAATCAGGGAGACTGGGCTTGACTCCTGGCCCCGCCACCCCTTAGCTGTGTGACCGTGAATAAGTCACTATCCCCTGCATCTCAGCTCCTCATCTGTGGACAAGGAAGAAGGAAACCTACTTTCTGGAGTTGCGGGAGGAACGAGACTCCGTGCACAGTTCTTGGGCAGACACCAGGTACTCTGCCCAGGTCTTCTTTCCTTCGAACTGCTGCCTGTCTGTATTCAGGCCCGTGTGCCCGAACAGCAGGTGCCAATGTCACAAGGGCCCACCCCCTCCCCGTGGCAGGCATTTCTGGAGCCTCTGAGTTGGACAGAATATTTTTTCCTCCTAGAGAAAAATCTTTTCCTCTGCAGCTTGACGACATTCTAATCTGGAGAGCGGCTGGTGCCCTTCCTTAGATAATCGCCTCCTACTCCCCGCCAGAAGCTCGGCTGAGTTCCGGGGGTGGGAAGTGAGATGATTCACCCAGTGGGACTCAGGATCAAAGGGAGGGGAAATTCCCCCCAACCTGGGAGAGTCTCTTCAAGCCTGTCCCAGCCCCATCCCAACCTCAGCCCAGAAGAAGGATTTAGGGATCCAGGAGACTTGATTGGAGATGGCGTGGCGCAGGTGCCAGCAGTCAGAACCATAATCTGCAATTGTTCACATGACACTGGGGTCCTTCGAAATGGCCTCAGACATTGGGGCTCCCCCTGCGGACCACACAGCCTGGAGGAGAGTTGAGTTGGCCACGTGTGTTCAACTACCCGCCTGCTCCCTCCTCCTCGGCCTAGTTTTATGCCGGGAGAGACTTAAGGGTATCAGAAGAGGAATGCATCTGTCCACTTGTGAGCAACTTCCTGCCTACTTTGGTAGAATTGGGACACTGGAAAGTGGATCTCGGGGTATGGGATGGTGGGGTGGGGGGCAAGGCCATCTTGGTTTTCAGATTCAGGAGTTGCATGATTTAGGGAAGAAAGAGTTCGGAGGGTCCGTTAGTGTTTCTGAGGAGGGGGAAGGAGCTGCCACAGGATGTAAACAACCCCTCTGCTCTTGAGTGTAGGAGATGGTCATGCCAGCAGGAAGGGGCGCGTCCTCTAAATGGCCTTGGCTAGGACTTCCCTGTGTTTATTGAGGAAGCTGTAAAAGGAAATGGGACTTACAATAAAGCCTGAGGATCTGGGTTATAAACAAGGAAGAATTTCCTGCCCAGGAGCGTTAGGAAATTCAAACACCAGCAGGAGGTGAGGTGAGAGGCCATGGGGCCATCTCCCTTGGGAGATCCTGGGAATAGGGAAGGCACAGGACCGAGTCAGGAGACCTCTGTTCCAGCCCACGCTTCGTCCTCCCTGGCCGCTGCACCTCTGGGCGAGTCGCATCCATTCTTATGTCTGCAACATAAGAAGACAAAGAAGACAGCTGGCTGAGGTCTCTCCCAGCTGGCGTATTCTTCCTCCCAGGGGCATACAGGGCAGGATGCCCTAAAGAAAGAATCCTTTAGCCATAGTAACAAAGCAGCAGATTCCAGAATGGGCGTCCTCACATTTTTCCCGGTGGTACAAATGCACAGAGGTCTGACCCCACCTGCTGGCGTAGGCACTGCCGGCTACCCAAGGTCCAGTGACCGGAAGGCACTTCCCTGGGGACCTTTGCCTGCCCCAGTGGCTGCCACCACCTGCATTTCCCCCCAGTCAGCCAGGGCAGGGGCCCTGTGACAGCTGCAGGCGGTGCCCCTGGCTGGCACTGTGCAGACCTTGGGCGCCCACCTGGAAACCTAACCACACTTTCTACTGGGTCCCCGCATCTTTGTGTGCGTGTTGCCTTCCCACAGAACAGGAGGCAGAGGACCCCAGGGCTCAAGTTGTCCCCATTCTGGCCCTTCATCCAAAAGCAAAAATGTGTCCATGTGTCCCAGGTCACCAGCTGGGGCGATCCTCCACCCTTTCTAATGGAGGGAACAGCAAAGCCTGGGGCGGGGGGAGGGGGGGGCGGTGCAGCTCTGCAGAGAAGCAGAGGCCACAGGCCAGGGAAGGCAGCAGCTGACCAGGCAAACTTGGCTTTTTAAGTGCCCATTAGTAAGTTAATATCGCCGCTTCCCGAGTCAGCAGCATCCTCCATTCTTCTTAATTAAAAAGAGCTCACGTCCTGGCAGAGCTGAGAGAGGCCCTGAATGATTTACACACTGGCCGGCTGCTGCAGCTGGGAGATCGGCACCGAAGATTGATTGGCAGATGGGCCAGCCTGCCCGTCATGGATGGCGTGTGCCTGAGCTGGGGGTGGGGGAGATAAAGGGGGGGCCGGCTCTCCTGACAGCAGACTCAGAATGAGGGGAGCCCTGGAGGGAGGCACTGGGCACACAGAGCTCCTCAGGCCCAGTGGTAAGGCCTCCCTCCCACCAAAGCCTGAACAAGAGGCTCCCTGCTTACCTCCTGCTGGGGTCCCTCATCCTAGCAATACAGGCTCATGGCGGGCTGGAAGCTCCAGCTGTGAGGCTGTCTCATCTCGCCCTGGAGAGAAAGGGGCCCCTCCCCATAGGCTCCCCTCATTTCCTGGGCATGTTGCTCGCCTGATAAATAACACTCACTGGGCTTCTGTTTGATCCCTCACTTACTGTAGGGGGGTTTCTCATGGCCGACTCTCCTCTGGGCCCCCTGCTGGTGCACAGTCTTGTCTGAACCCGATGTCGGTGGGATCCAAGGCTCTGGCCCTTTTACAGGGTGGGAAAGGGGGTTGGGGGCCCACGAGTTTGACTGGTGTGAGATGACCCTCAGCCCAGGCCTATACGGAACAGGAAGTGAGGGCAGGTGCCCTCAGAGGTCCCAGCCCTCCCAGGCCGGGGCAGTGTCTCAGGGAGCAGCCTTGTTCTTCACCCCCAGAGCCCAGTGTCCTCCTCGGATGCCAGAGAGGCAGGTCCTGCTGACACTCCAGCCTGAAAGAGGTGCCTGTCCACTGTGGACAGGACCTCGACAGCCATATGGAGTGGCTTTCACTGGTACTGTCTCCCCTGGTCCCCTTCTCCTCTCACACGTGCATGAGCACACAGACACACACGCACACAAGGGAACAGACACAGGCACATTGAAGGGAGGGGTGGGACTGCAGAGCAGCAGCACCCAGTGCCCTGCTTTCACCCTCCCCTCCCCCAGGAGGCCGTGATCTGCCTCAGCAGCAAGGGTGCTGTCTGGTGTGGTGACCTGTGTTCTCTGTGCTCGAGACAGAGGAGGGGGAGGTATGATGGGCTAGCTGCAAGGGGCTGCGTGTCTGTTAAGAACAGATGTAAGAGAGCCCAGGGAAGGGGAGAACAGGCCAAGCCTTCGGTGAAACCGGGGGTCTGGGCTTTCATGAGCAGGCTCCCAGAGTGGCAGGTGCAGACCAGGAGGGGACCTGCACCTCAGGCGGGTGTGCCCTGGGAGGGGACCTGCACCTCAGACGGGTGTGCACCGGGAGGGGACCTGCACCTCAGGGGGGTGCACACTGGGAGGGGACCTGCACCTCAGGTGAGTGTGCACCGGGAGGGGACCTGCACCTCAGGCGGGTGCACAGCAGGAGGGACCAATACCTCAGGCAGGTGTGCACCCAGAGGCGATCTATACCTCAGGCGGGTGTGCTCCCGGAGGACCTGCACCTCAGGCGGGTGAACACCGGGAGGAGACCTGCACCTCAGGTGGGTGTGCAACGGGAGAGGATCTATACCTCAGACGGGTGTACACCGGGAGGGACCCGCACCTCAGGTGGGTGTGCACCGGGAGAGGCTCTATACCTCAGGCGGGTGAACACCGGGAGGAGACCTGCACCTCAGATGGGTGTGCAACGGGAGAGGATCTAGACCTCAGACGGGTGTACACCGGGAGGGACCTGCACCTCAGGCGGGTGCGCACTGTGAGGGGACCTGCGCCTCAGGCGGGTGTGCACCCGGAGGACCTGCACCTCAGGTGGTGGTGCACCGGGAGAGGATCTATCCCTCAGGCGGGTGAACACCGGGAGGAGACCTGCACCTCAGGTGGTGGTGCACCGGGAGAGGATCTATCCCTCAGGCGGGTGAACACCGGGAGGAGACCTGCACCTCAGGTGGTGGTGCACCGGGAGAGGATCTATCCCTCAGGCGGGTGAACACCGGGAGGAGACCTGCACCTCAGGTGGTGGTGCACCGGGAGAGGATCTATCCCTCAGGCGGGTGAACACCGGGAGGAGACCTGCACCTCAGGTGGTGGTGCACCGGGAGAGGATCTATCCCTCAGGCGGGTGAACACCGGGAGGAGACCTGCACCTCAGGTGGTGGTGCACCGGGAGAGGATCTATCCCTCAGGCGGGTGAACACCGGGAGGAGACCTGCACCTCAGGTGGTGGTGCACCGGGAGAGGATCTATACCTCAGGCGGGTGTGCACCCGGAGGACCTGCACCTCAGGTGGGTGTGCACCGGGAGAGGATCTATACCTCAGACGGGTGTACACCGGGAGGGACCTGCGCCTCAGGCGGGTGTGCATTGGGAGGGGACCTGCACCTCAGGCGGGGGCACACCGGGAGGGACCTGCACCTCAGGCGGGTGCACACCGGGAGGGACCTGCACCTCAGGCTGGTCTGCACCAGGAGGGACCTGCACATCAGGCGGGTGCGCACCGGGAGTGGATCTATACCTCAGGCGGGTGACACCGGGAGGGGATCTATACCTCAGGCGGGTGCACACCGGGAGGGGATCTATACCTCAGGGGGGTGCCCACCGGGAGGGGATCTATACCTCAGGGGGGTGCCCACCGGGAGGGGATCTATACCTCAGGGGGGTGCCCACCGGGAGGGGATCTATACCTCAGGGGGGTGCCCACCGGGAGGGGATCTATACCTCAGGGGGGTGCCCACCGGGAGGGGATCTATACCTCAGGGGGGTGCCCACCGGGAGGGGATCTATACCTCAGGGGGGTGCCCACCGGGAGGGGATCTATACCTCAGGGGGGTGCCCACCGGGAGGGGATCTATACCTCAGGGGGGTGCCCACCGGGAGGGGATCTATACCTCAGGGGGGTGCCCACCGGGAGGGGATCTATACCTCAGGGGGGTGCCCACCGGGAGGGGATCTATACCTCAGGGGGGTGCCCACCGGGAGGGGATCTATACCTCAGGGGGGTGCCCACCGGGAGGGGATCTATACCTCAGGGGGGTGCCCACCGGGAGGGGATCTATACCTCAGGGGGGTGCCCACCGGGAGGGGATCTATACCTCAGGGGGGTGCCCACCGGGAGGGGATCTATACCTCAGGGGGGTGCCCACCGGGAGGGGATCTATACCTCAGGGGGGTGCCCACCGGGAGGGGATCTATACCTCAGGGGGGTGCCCACCGGGAGGGGATCTATACCTCAGGGGGGTGCCCACCGGGAGGGGATCTATACCTCAGGGGGGTGCCCACCGGGAGGGGATCTATACCTCAGGGGGGTGCCCACCGGGAGGGGATCTATACCTCAGGGGGGTGCCCACCGGGAGGGGATCTATACCTCAGGGGGGTGCCCACCGGGAGGGGATCTATACCTCAGGGGGGTGCCCACCGGGAGGGGATCTATACCTCAGGGGGGTGCGCACCGGGAGGGGATCTATACCTCAGGGGGGTGCCCACCGGGAGGGGATCTATACCTCAGGCACGTGCGCACCTGGAAGAGACCTGCACTTCCTTCCCAATTGAGAGAGCAGCAGGGCATGCTCCCCTAGCCTGTCGCCAGGAGAATGTGGCTGCCTGCTTAATACCCAGCAGCCATCAGTCCTTCCCAGAACATCACCAGGCAGGAAATAGAATGACACCTCTAGTCATGCCCTGACCTAGTGGCTGGCACCCCTGCAGGGACCTCCACCAGGGATCCTGTGTGTCCTTTTGTCCTCGGCAGTCCTGGCCCCAAAAGTGCCGTTTGCTTCCTTGGATGACACCCCTCCCTGATGTCCCAGGAGTTATGTTCTGAGAGGTTCCTTGGTGCAGACACCCCCAAGTCACAGGTGAAAGCCTCTGGTAATAGCCTGGGTCAGGGGTTTGCAAAGGGTGACGTGGGGCCAAGGCCAGCCTGTGATGCTTTTGGACAGCCTGTGATCTAAAAACAGTTTTTACATTTTTAAACAGTTGGGGGTGGGGGGAATCCAAAGGAAAATATTTTATGACGTGTGAAAATGATGTAAATTTCACATTTCAGTGTCTATAAATATTGAAACACGGCCATGCTCATGCATTCACGTCTGTGGCTGCTTTCCCGTTACAGTGGCGGAGTGGAGTAGTTGCAACAGTGTATGGCCCTCAAAGTGTAAAATATTCACTATCTGGCCCTTTGCAGAAAATGTTCACTCTCCCCATCTTAGGCTTTTTTTTTTTTTTTTTAAGGGAAAGAACCACCTTTTTTTTTTTAAAAAAAAAAATCCCTTTTATTGATTTTTTTTACAGAGAGGAAGGGAGAGGGATAGAGAGTTAGAAACATCAATGAGAGAGAAACATCAGCTGGGGATGTGCTCACAACCAAGGTACATGCCCTTGACCGGAATTGAACCTGACCCTTAGGTCATCAGACCGACACTCTTTTTCTCAACAACCTGCTTCTCATTTACAGCAACAGCTTGGGACAATGGAAGGAGAGTAACACTTGTTGGGCACCTATTGTTTTCTCTTTATCACACAATCTTTACAGCAATCTTGACAGGAACAAGCATTCACAGCTGTTTACCCTATGAAGACAGAGACTCAGAGAAATTAGAAAACTCACCAAACTCTCACAGCTCCTCAAGAGGATCCTGAACTCAAACCCAGGTCTGATGCCAAAGCCCACATCCTCTCCAGGCCACCATGCTTCTAAGATGAGCTCCGGCAGCCCAGCCACGACCCGCCCAAATGGCCATGGGTTTGGGCGTCCCCGTGAACGACAGGGGAACTGGGCTCCCTCAGCCTCAGAGCCTAGTCTTTGGGTGTGAGGGGAGCGTGGGCCACAGGCAGGAGTCACCAACATGACAACAGTGCAGCTCTGACAACATCACATCACCACCACTCCCCCCACTCCTGCCTGCTTCCTCGTGGCTTGCTATCTCTTTTCATCACTTATTAGCTTTCCTTCGGGAAGATTCAATTTGCATTTAAATAGGATATCTCTGCAACGGCTCTGATATAACGTTAAGGCACTAATTACAAATTCATTCCTCTTTAAATATTAAGGCACTGCAGTTCATCTCAGGGGTGATGGGAAGCAGCAGGAACGCTTGGTATTTATGAGTAATGAATACCAAGCCTTGCTGTTTACTGCAAGGCTTTTGTAACTCCCCACCAGCAGAGGGCAGAGAGGAGTGTTTGCAAGACCCAGGGGCAGGGTGGTGGGAGGGGTGCAGGGTGCGGGGAGGAGGTCTTGGGAGCCTAAAATCAACCAAAAATAAATGTGCAACAATAATAATCTTTGAAAGAAGTTGGAAGACAGCCAGCAGGATAGAAGCACAGGTCCGTTTCCAGGGGGCTAGTTCATCACTCTCATCACCAAGCCTAATGCCCGGCATGCAGTGGGGGCTCCAGAAATATTTGCCGAATGATGGATGAGTCAGCCAATTAATCAATTGTGGGAGAGATCATTCATTCAAAAACTACTATGAGTCAGGTGTTGTACTAGATTTTCTTGTCTCCTTGTCAAATGATTTATTTCTCCACATTTCCCCCAGAGCCGTGCAGATGATAGACTAATTCTTCTTTATCTCAAAGAATAGCACTTTTTGCATTTTACATACTGATTTATAATTTTTAAAAAAAGATTTTTAGGGAGAGAGGAAGGGAGAGGGAGAGAAACATCCATCGGCTGCCTCCTGCACGCCCCCTACTGGAGATCGAGCCCACAACCTGCAACTGGGGAAGTGCCCTGACTGGAATCAAATGCCCAACCAACTGAGCCACACAGGCCAGGGCTGATTTATAATTGCACCTCCCTGTGCCATGGTAAATAATGATAGTCGAAGTGTGAGGTAAACCGGATTTTCTTATTCCCACTTTACAGGTGAGAAAACAAACCAGTGCAGGTGAAGAGATTAGCCCAAAATCGCCGGGTTCAATGGGAGGCTCGGGCAGGACCTGGACCCTGGTCTCAGGGTTCCCAGCCTGAGTCTCATTCAAGTGTCACCCGCCCCCACACCCCCAGTGTCGGGCTGGGTACTCCAGTATTCATGGTGTCACACCCCAAACTGGGAGCCCAGAAGAGCAGAAGACCAAAGTTCAGCCCAGCCCCTCAGTGGGTGCCCAGGAGGCCCCCACACCTTGGCTTGTGCTCTCTGGGGCAAGCACTCCTCCCAGCCGGCTGAGATCCATTCATTCTTCAGCGTCAGCCTCAGGGTCCTCCAGGAGCCGCCCACTCTCCCTGCAGTGACAGTGATCTCTCCCTGTTTCTAAAAAACTTAATCTGTATCCGTGTTAGCACTTAGCACTGCCTTGCAGGATGATAATCACCACGGATATTTAGAGCACTGGGCCAAATTCTTTACATGTTTTACATAATTTCAACTTCATATGAACTTAATAATAATAGTTAAGAAGTATATGTTGATTATTGAACTGGTCTGAGTGTGTGTGTGGGTGTGTGTGTATAATTTCACCTATAATGTAGGCACTATTATTATCCCCATTGTGCAGTTGAGGAAACTGAGGCTTAGAGAGGTTAAGTGATCTGCCCCGGGGTCGCATAGCCAGAATATGCAGTGAAGTCCAGCTTGCCTGACCCTAGGGTCTGCATACCCATCTGTGCAGATGTTCTATCTTCCTTACGAATTTTGAAGGCAGGAACTGTGTTGTGTGTCATTCTTGCAACCCCCTCAGAACCAAGCACAGCTACTTGTACATAGTTGATATTCAACAAGTTCAGACCAGAAACCAAAAGTTCTGTGTGTTGGTCAGTCTGTGCCTCAGCCAGTGACCTTTGAAGGTAATGATCTGGGTTCCAACCAGCTGGAAAGGAACCTCTGCCTGTGAAACCAAAGAGGCCCAGGTGAGGAAGCAGGGCCCTTGGAAACCCACGTGCCTTCGACCCCAGGCCAGCCTGTCTGGGCTGAGCAGTCCTGCTCTCATAACCCAGCAGGCACTGGGAATGCCAAGGTGACACTCTGCACCAAGGACTGAAAAAACTTACCTGACCAGGCAAAAGGGACGTCAGGTGCCAAAAACCAGGAAGGGGTGCTGGAGAGGGTCAGGCAGGGGTTGGCTGGAGGCGCCTCCTAGGAGCAGGCTCGGGTGGTGTTGGCACTGTCCCCAGGGTCCCAGGGCTTCCTCCTGGATTGACGAGCTCACTGCTGCTGCCTCTGGCAGATGGGCCAGGACAGAGCCAGGCCCTGTGCAGAGCGCCCCGCCCAGAGCGCCGGGAAGCAGTAGGGCCCCTGAGCTCCAGGAGGCCTGACTCCCGCCAGGAGGCCCTCAGCCAGCTCGCCAGAGCCCCGGCATCTTTGATGCTTCAGCTGAGAGGGCCTGCTCAGTAAGGAGGGGGCGGTGTGAGGAGGCGGGCTGCTCACACACAGACAATAACTACCAACAAAAAGGAGATTTAGGGAGCAGACTCTGCCAGATGGGCAGAATGAAGGGGGAGAAAAAGGGTTGTCCTTTGAGATGCTGCCAGTGCATTCATGCAAAGGGCAGAGGTTCAGTTCAGCCCTAATCCAATCGCTGCAGGTTTCCCCCTTGTGGATGGTGAGTGGGGGTGTGGGTAAAAGGCAGGGGGTGGGCTGAACTTTTTGTATTAGGGTCCCCAATAGCCACCCCATACCTTTGCCTTTTTGCTAGGACACAGTTAGGGCATCACTGTTCAGAGAGGGCAAGCAGGTCCCTCGAAGGCGCTCAGCACTGCTGGCAAAGCTAGACCCGTTCTAGCACATCAAGCTGAACTTTCCAGGGCAATTTGGATCCCTGTGCTTGAGGAGATGGCTCGAAGGAGTTTCTTAGATGAAAAGCCCAGTGTTTCAAGGGGTCATAAAACAAGGCTGCTTTTTAACCAGTTAACTGCCACGCGTCCAAAACGAAAACCACCCCCACGTCTATAGATGCTTATGTTGTACAAAGGGTTAAGCCCAACCTCTTGTCCATGAGGCAGAGCAGCCTGTCCAGAGCTTGGGGGGAGGGGAGGGTGCAGGTGGGGATCACAGAGATGAGATGCCTGTGGCTCCTCCTTTCTGACTCTGAGTTCTGTTGGGGGGGGAGGGGCGGATTGTCTCTCTCAAGTAAAAGAGAAGCTAACTGGGGGGAACTTTTTTATTCTCTGAGAAGGTACTCTTGGGGTGAAAATGTAAACCGAGCACCAGAAATCCCATCCAACTGTTCAGCTGTGAAACCCAGGGCAAGTTTCTTCATCTGTAAAAGGGGACGATTCAGGTTGTGGAGAGGATTAAATGAGATAACACGTGTAAAATACTTAGAACAGCGCCCAGCCCTTAGAGTGTGCCGTTATTATTGCTATGATTATTCATCTGTCTGGTCCTTCTTTTCCTCAGCTATAAAATTGGGCCAATTCATCTCATAAGGATTCAGTGTGAGGATTAATTATGAGGCTACATTTGATGGGGTAATGGTTATAAGGGGGTATACATTTGTCAAAACCCATCAGACTATGGGTTTTATTGTATATAAGTTATACCCTGATTTTTGGATACATTTATATAATTGGTCATATCACTCATGGGTGTATGGGACATAGAAACTCTTCACGCCCTTCTTATCCCCTGGTCCTCTCCCTGGGAAGAGAGGAAAGAGAGAGTGAGCGCTAGAGGTGAAAGAGGCGGGTGGCATGGGGAGGAGGTGTCTGCACCCAGACCATATGGGTTTTGTAGGTGACGGGCCCCCTATGGAGACTCAGATATTCTGATGTCTCCTGAGGCTTGAACATCAACCTCTCAGCTGCAGAGGCAACGCCTGGGTACCTGAGCTGCCTTATTGACCCAGCTCCTGATTTCATAACCTGGTAGAAGGGAACAGCACTCCACTTCACTCTGCATGTGTTCCGAGAGCCATTCCGGTAGTACTGCCTCTCTGCTGTAACTGTTTGTCTCCCAGACACCTAATCCCCAGCTCCAAGCTGCATTTGGGCCCCTGAACTGGGTAGCATGGTGACCACTGGCTGCAGGCCGTCACAACCAACGAAGTGGCCCGGGGAGACGGCCGTCCATCAGCACAGCCCAAGAATGAACGGTTATGCCGCATTAGAAACGCCTGAGAGCTGCTCCCCAATTAAAGAGGAATTGCATGTGTGTGCGCGCGTGTGAAGGGACTGGAGGGGGTGGAAAGGAGAATATAATTAAGAATCAAGTAAACCTGATGCCTGGAGACTGATTAGAGACCGCAAGCCAACAGCTTGCCTACGTGATTGCTGGCGATTAGAGCCATGCTGCCCAAAGGCTCCAAACTGGAGGGAAGCCTGCTTGTCCCTGTCTGTCCTATGGGGTGATGACTGCAAAGACATGAATTCCATAATCCAGAATCTGAGAACAATTTTTTAAAATATATTTTATTGATTTTTTACAGAGAGGAAGGGAGAAGGATAGAGAGCTAGAAACATCGATGAGAAACATTGATCAGTTGGCTCCTGCACACCTCCCACTGGGGATGTGCCCCCAACCAAGATACATGCCCTTGATAGGAACCGAACCTGGGACCCCCCAGTTCCGCAGGCCGATGCTCTATCCACTGAGCCAAACTGGTCAGGGCCTGAGAACAATTTTGAACTCAATCTGTGACCATTCATTCTAAGCAAACGTTTTGGGGGCTGACTCTTCCTTTTTTGGTTTTGCTCGGGTTACAGGCTGAGACCAATGGAAAGGCAGAGGTGGGGTGAAGATGCTCCAAGTGTAAGAATCTTTCGGGGTGACTTCCCTCATCTCTTTAAAGACAGGGAAGGAAAGAGGGTGAGTTGCGATTGCAACAACTAGAACAGCCGGTAAGATGAAGCCCTGAGTTACAGTTCTGAATGTGAAGTCCTGGTGAGGAGAAGGTCACATTACAGCTTGGAACCTTCCCACTGGTGAGACGGAGCACCAGCCGGTGTGGCCGTGTCTGCAATTAGGCGAAAATCAGCAAGCGCGTTCCAGTTGAAATGAGAAAGCTGGAGTCCAGGTTAAAAGGCAAACGAAGGGAGGCAGCTGTGGGAACCCTCATCAGGGAACACTGGGTGATCAAGGCCAATTTGCCATGTGCCTGTGTGCAGGCGAGGATGTAGCCTGTCTATGTTAATGTAGCAGGAGGTCACGAATTGGCACGTGGCCTCCTCTGTCTGCGTGTATCACTGATTGGCACGAGGCCTCCTCTGCCTGCGTGTATCACTGATTGGCACGTGGCCTCCTCTGTCTGCGTGTATCACTGATTGGCACGAGGCCTCCTCTGCCTGCGTGTATCACTTATTGGCACATGGCCTCCTCTGCCTGCGTGTATCACTGATTGGCACATGGCCTCCTCTGCCTGTGTGTATCACTGATTGGCACATGGCCTCCTCTGCCTGCGTGTATCACTGATTGGCACGTGGCCTCTTCTGTTTGAGCGTGTATATAAGTTGCTACTGACCAGCCAGGTGGGCTGGGTTGCTTTGCACGGCCGCTTTGTGCACCTGGTTTTGTGGGGCTACTTTGAAGCACCACCTTGTCTGATGGCTCCTATAGTAGCAATGGCTCCTTGGTCTCCAATAAAGTCTCTCCTGTATATGCCTGCGACTTCTCACGTGCCCAGTGCCCGAGGCCCCGTGCTCCCACGGCAGCCCCGGGTCAGCTGGGTTGGGGATATAGACGAGTCTGGGTTTACCTGCAGTTATCAGGATTGATCAGCCCAGGATCTATTTCTAAGGTTCTTATCTACTCAGCAATCCCCCTCCTTATCTTCCCCCACCCCCCCAAAAAAAGCCCAAGTTGAAATATAAAAGGCGCTGGCTCTGAAATCCTGCCTGATTTAAGCTCTGCTCACAAAGGAGGCCAGGAGCACAGGGAGGGGTGGAAATCAAGTAAGTAAATGTCAGTCCTGCCGTTGGGTAGAAGCCATTAGCCAGGCAGAGCATCCAATTAGTGAGCCACTGACTTAGAGCAGAGAAAGGGGGGCCTGACATCAGAGGGCCCTGCGGGAGGGACAGGCTAAGTGGGCAGGAAGGAGCTCGAGGCTGTGGCGGATAGAGGATTACCCTAAGATGTGCAAATGGCAGGAACCATCCAAATGACAGCTCCCCCCACCCCAGTGCAGACCCCCTTATAAAATGCCCACATGATTCCTTTGTCCTCTCCCGGATCCTGTCTCAGGGAGCCCAGCCATTTCTCAGGCTGTTTTGGGAAAGATTTCTCCCTTCTGCCTGAACCCAGAGACAAAATGAGCAACGCTCAGACGCAGGAGGGAAGCAAATCCCTCAGCAAACAGCGTCCGGGAGGTTTCATTTCTCCGCTTTCCAGGACAAACCTCCTCAAACAGATGCCGGAATACAGACCTGCTGGTGCTCTCGAGAAGAGAACTGTGTTCGCATGGAGGCGTTTTCATGTAACCCGACACTAATTATTTTATTCTGTAACCAGAGGTTGCCACTACAGAATCTTCTCTCTCTCTCTCTCTCTTTTTTTTTCATGAACTCATTTCCTTGTCCAGAGAAGAAAAAGATGAATGTTTCTCCCTTTCCTATAAAATTGGAAGAGTTTAGATTAAGTCTCTGAAAAGCCACATATGTCAGCGATGCCCAATGTGCCACCAATTCCAGGATTTAGGGGGGGAAATCCACCCTGAAAATGAAAATGGAAAGTAGTTCTGCCCTGGCTGGCATGCTCGGTGGTTAGAGCACCAGTCTGCAAACAGTAGGGCCACAGGTTCAATTCTGGTCAAGGGCACGTACCTGGGTTGCAGGTTCCCCACCTCAGTTAGGGCGCATGTGGGGAGGTAGTCAATAGATGTGGCTCTCTCACATCGATGTCTCTCCCTCTCTCTCTCTCTCTCCTCTCTCCCTCTTCCCTTCCATTCCCCTCTCTCTCTTTCTCTCTCTCTCTCCTCTCTCCTCACTCCTCTCTCCTCTCTCCCTCTTTCCTTCCATTCCCTCTAAAATCTATGGGGGAATAATCCTCCAATGAGGATTAACAACAACAACAAAAAAGAAAGAAAGAAGAAGAAACTCTGATTTAGGACAATTGAGTTTCATTTAACACATTGCCAATGGGCCGCCCCTGCGTGGCATCTCAGGCATGTCTGTATGCTCAGGAGCTCCTGAGCTCCAGGCACAGGGGCCACAGGACATCCATCTCCAGGGCGAAAGGAAGCACGTGGTTAGTGACGCGTGAACGGTCTGCGCTTTGCACTGTGGGAGTGGAGAGAAGGAAGAAACCCTCACATCTGAGGCTGCTGGAGAAGACCTGGGGGGAGAAGGTCTTTGAGCCGGGCCTTCAAAGGGGTGTCAGATTTTGGCAAAGTAGGGTAAAGGGCACTCGAGCAGGGACCAAGGAGACCCATGTTTGCAGACGTGGGTGTGGCTGAGACTGACCACAGGGGTTGCCACATAAACTCCTGTACATTTAAGGAAGGTACACCCGTATTTCAAATAGTACTTCAGAGTTAGGAACTGTACCTCTCAATTGTCGAAACACCAGCCTCCGAATTAAAAAACAAAACCAGAAGGCACCCGCAGTTCAACTAAACGGTGGTTAAAGGTTTCGCAGCAAACCCGTTTGTCCTTTGAGGGGAATTCTGTGGTGCGCATGACAGCGAGGAGAACTTCACCAGCATGTCTGTAGCCTCCATCCACGTGTTTATCTTCTGTCATTTCAGTGTGAACTGTGAAAATGAAACGCTTGTATTGAGACATGCAAGCTATGCCGGGAACGCATAATTGCCCATGAACATGTGAAAAGATCTGAACAACTAGTTTGATTTGAAGATAATGTAAACAAGTATATAGCAATAAAAGAAATCATCTGGAGTAGCAACTTGAACAGTTTACATTTCTTCTAATCCTCCTCTCCAATTTACATGGGGAAAGGCTCACAAGAGTAGAGAAGAAACCCAACCAAAGACGTCCCAGATCGACTTGGCTATTAACTGCCTGCATGTGTGGGGTGTGAGAACACGGGCCCCTCCCAGACCCAGCTCCCCTACCCCGCCTGGGTCAGGGGGGAGGATATAGTGAAGGCCATCAGTAAGCAGACGACGAGCCTTGGGAGCGAAAACTCCTAGATGTGAGCCCAGACTGTAAACAGCTGCAGAGAAGCAGCTAGTGTTTTGATCTCACACAGCTTGCTGGCGAACACACACACACACACACACACACACACACACACACACACACACCGGCCCCTCATGCCCTGTTTTGCTTTGTTTTCTGCTCTCTCAAACCCTGTGCTGGGAAATCCTGGGTTGCGGTCACCTTTGCCAGCCGGCCATCCCCGGTGCACACGTAAGTCCTTATAAACCCATGTCGTTCACAGCCTGGCCTCTGGCTTATTTCTTTGGAATCAGCAGGCAATACGCTGAGGTTTCTGGGACTTGGGCACTTCGCATAACACTGCAATAGCAGCTCCTACTTGCTGAATACCTGCTATGTACAAGCTACGTATTACCTACCGCACAAATCCTACGCAGGGGAGAGATGGTAACTTACATTTTTATAGATGAGAAAATAGAAGCCCAGAGTTAGTTTCCCAAGATCATGGAAGATGTAGGTAGGTAGCGGCACTGGGACCTGCACCCCGCGAGTCTAATACCATATATGTAGATGGTTCTACTGCATCACGGGGCCTGGCTAATTCTTGGCCTGGTTCTCTAGTGAAGATGAATATGAACTTCACACACACTCCTCTTCTCTGAGCTCACTCTGAAATCTCCAAACCTTCTCTACAGTGGTCTTTACCCAATTCATTTCCAACCTTGGCTGCTCTGATGCCTGTGTCTGTGCCCCCGAGATTCTGCTGTAATGGGTCTTGGCTACAGCCTGGGTCAGCGAGCAGGTAACAGGCCCCCAGGTGGCAGCCAGGTTCAGGCTCACTGGGTTGGGGGGTTATGATTCTGAGTCTTCAATCCAAACCTGCACCCTAAAGGATTCAGAGGCGATGCTCCCATGTCCAGTTCACTTTGGCCAGATCAGATTTTCTCTAAAGCTGCTGGGCCTTTAAGATAAAGAAGAAAAATGCTCCCATGCTAAGCCTGGTGGCAGCCCAGCAAAGACTTGCATTGTGGGTTCCTGTTAGACAGATAAGACCAAACTGGGCTCCCAGCCAGCAATCCGGGGTCAGGCAGTTGTTTAACCGGTTTAATTGCTGTGTGAACAGAAGGCACCACTGCAGCAGTTTATGGAATTTGAGCTCAGAGGAACCAGCTCTCCTCCCACCCCTGCCTAGTGGCCTGAACAACAAGGACAGCTGGTTAAGCAACCCAGCTCTCTCTCGTCTCTCAGCTGGCTTCTGTCCACCTTCCGAGAGCCAGGGACTGGGCCCCAAAACAGCCGCAGAATCTGTGTCATTTCAGGAAACACAAGAAAGACATCAAAGGAGAATGACAGCAGGAGGATGAGGAGCTACAGGAGACAAACACCCACGTGGCTTTCCCTTGGGTTTCTCTCTATTGTTTGCAAAACTCATAATATTAAGACACGCTGCCCATCATGGGGAATGTGGAAAAGAAAAGCAGAATTTTAATCTTCTGAGGTTTAGCCCTCTTAATACCATAAACTGAAAATTAAAATCCATACTCCCTTTCCCCTTTCCTATCCACATACATATTATTAATACCTATTTCAAAATCATTTCCCAGAAGCCTCAATCATCCAGAAAGAAAACTTATTGACTTCACTTACGCAGCAGAGGTTTATGTCTTCGTTCTGAGCCTCTTTACTTACATCGTATTTCTAATTCTTATTAAAACTGTGTTCCAAGTAGCATTTATTGGATCCCTGCTCTCTGCTAGTACTGGCTAGACGGTAGAGATCAATCGATGATTAAGACATTGTCTTTGTGCTCTAAGAGGCCACAATCTAGTCAAAAGCGACGCATCTACAACTTACATCATGTAACAAGTCAGATCGGGCCAAGACATGATGATGATGACGATGATGATGATGACGATGATGATGATGATGATGATGATAATGATAATAATAATACCCAATCATTCTAATAAGTCTGGTTAGATGGTTTTCCAACCTACAGCAGATTAGAGTTAGAAAATTCAATTCCTGGAGACAGTGGACAGCCTGAAAGCAGAGGAAACACCAAACACCACCAACAACTCACAGAGCACAGGGGTCTGTGAGCACTGGGTGTAGGGCAAGCCATCCTCCAGGCCTCTTCAGACGTCCTGTTTTAAGGTGGTCATGACACCAGCCTCTTCAGATGTCCCTGTTTTAAGGCGGTAATGACACCGCACAGGTACTAGTAACAGTTTGCGTTATTGCTGGGGCCGCACCTGCGGATGGGCTTCACTGTGGATGATTTCATTTAGTTCTGACAACAGCCCTGAAACTGACATCAATTCCCCATTCAGGGGAAGGAACTGCTGCTCAGCAAGGCCAGTAGCTTGCCAGGACCCTGGGCTGTTAGGCGGGGGGCCAGGATCTGAACCCAGGGCTGCCTCTCCTGCCACTCCGTCCCCAAAGAGATGTTCATGGTTATAAAGTCCAAGACACAAGAGCTGGCAGAGAGATCGTCTCATTCAATGTCCTTATTTTACTGAGGAGGAAATAAAAGCGAAGTCGTTCCAAAATATTCAAAGTTATATTTATCTATATTTATTTATTAAGGTATAATTGACATATAACATTGTATTAGTTTCAGGTGTACAACATAATGATTTGGTGTTTGTGTAGACTGTGAAATGATCACCACCATAAGTCTAGTTAACATCTGACACCTTACAAAAACAATCTTTTCTCTGTATGAATTTGGTTTTTCTGTTTTGTTTCAAATTCGACATATAAGTGAGGTCATACAGTATTTGTCTTTCTCTATCTGACTTATTTCACTCAGCATAAAACCATCAAGGTCTGTCCAGGTTGCCACAAATGCCAAGATTTCATTCTTTTTTATGGCTGAATAGTATTCCATTGTATATATGTACCACATCTTCTTTATCCATTCGTCCATTGATGGACACTTAGGTTGTTTCCATATCTTGACTATTGTAAATAATGCTTCAATGACCATAGGGGAACATATATCTTTTTGAACAAATGTGTTTTTTTCTCCTTTGGACGACTACCCAGAAGTGGAATTGGTGGGCCATATGGTAGTTCTTTTTTAAATTTTTGAGGAATCTCCATACTGTTTTCCATAGTGGCTGCACCAATTCACAATCCCAACAATGGTGCACAAGGGTTCTCTTTTCTCTGCATCCTCACCTGCATGTGCTATATATTAGCCGTTCTAACAGGTGTGAGGTCATATCTCATTGTGGTTTTGATTTGCATTTCCCTGATGAGTGATTTGAGCATCTTTTCATGTACCTGTTGCCCTCTATATGTCTTCTTTGAAAATATGTCATTCAAATCCTCCACCCATTTTTTATTCACATTTTGTTGTTATTGGTTGTCTGAGTTCTTTATATATTTTGGATATTAACCCCTTATCAGATATATGATTTGCAAATATTTTCTCCTACAAAATTATATTTAGAATTCTTTGCTTTTAAAGGCAAAGGACGGTCTAACATTTCAGGAAGATTTCTATCAATTATCATCCCCATAACAATGGCACAGGTTGGGTTCCTTAGAAGCAGTAGGCACTGGGGGCATATTACAGAAGTGCTCTTCAGAAAGACCTGTGAAGACCTGGAGCAGACTAAGGGGAAAGAGCCACAAAAAACTGTGGTTCCCGGTAAAGTTTAGCCCTGGCCTGGTTCATGCCGCATGGGTGGGAGGGTGGGGTTCTCGGGAACATAAATGACATTGCAGATTGTTTTTCCATATCAGTTAGTCTTCGGCTGTGGCTGCCCAGGGTGGATATAACTGACCAGGGGAAGCAGCCCCCATCGAATGAGGGCAACTCTCAGGAGCAGGGCACCCATAACTGTGAGGCATCAACCGCATAGCAGCGGTGGGTACCCTGGGCCAGGGAAGGGGACCGGGCGGAGCACCAACAGTATTCACGCACACACTCTGTTTATGTCTCTGCTTCCCCATGAGATCATGAACTTTATTATATCCCAGCTCCTAGCACAGGGCCTGGCACATAGTAGGCCCTTCAGAAATGTCAGCAGAATGATACATAGTTGGGAGGGAAATGGCCACGTTCGCAAAGAGGCAAACTGTAGCTACCTGGAAAAGACTGCCAGCTGGATGCAGCATCATAGGGCAGAAGGCTGTGCTGGGCTGCAGGAGGAGACAGGAAGACTCACCGAGTGCAGGGCCGCAACCTTCCCATCACCACCAGGGTTTGCTGAGAGTGCAGATCTGTTCCTCTCAAGCAATACTTTTGCCTCCTCACTTTGGAAGAGCATATTAGATCAAAAAGGAGCTTTTGATGGTTTCTCGCGAGCAGGAGACATCTGTGCTGTCACTGAGAATTAACCGTAGAAAGCCTAGCCTAAGGAAATGCCCAAATATCTCTCTTTTTGCTACCAGATTTGGTATAAGCAAGAAGCAGCCTGGCAGGTG
>NW_006284328.1:1499697-1517387 GCF_000327345.1 Myotis davidii | reverse complement strand
CCTCCCCACATGGCCTACTTTTTGCAAGCACCGTCTTCCTTTCAGTGAAGCTGTTAGCAAGCGCAGAACGCTGTCTATTGCTCTTTTGCCGAGTTGCAGTATTGGACTTATAAGGGAAACACAGTGTAGGGCAGTGATGGCGAACCTTTTGAGCTCGGCGTGTCAGCATTTTGAAAAACCCTAACTTAACTCTGGTGCCGTGTCACATCTAGAAATTTGTTGATATCTGCAACCATAGTCAAACAAAGATTTATATTTTTGATATTTATTTTATATATTTAAATGCCATTGAACAAAGAAAAATCAATCAAAAAAAGGAGTTCGCATGTCACCTCTGACACACGTGTCATAGGTTCGCCATCACTGGTATAGATGCTCCCTAGAGTCTGCATGGCTGTTGGTGCCCTGACAAAATAAAGCCTCTATATCCTGAGATCTCAACGACTGGGTTATATTTTCCACATTTGTCAAAAATCAACAAAAATGCATGATATTGCCTGACTTCTGAGTATGGTGATGAGAATGGACATCAGAGAGAGTGAGGGAGTTGGTTGGTTTTAAAAGAGAATTCAAGAGCTGGATGGCATCGAGTATGATGTGAGAGTTAAGGACTATTTCATTAGGTTGCCATTAAGAATACAAAAAAAAAAAAAAGATAGTGATAAGAAATAGTGGAGTTTGGGGCTAGAAAAAACACATTAGGCCCCCAACATCTCTGGTGGGCTCTGCTAGAACCACCACCAGGGTACCTGCTACAGTGGACTATACGGGGTGCCCCCCCACCACCAAATGTATACACACTGTAACAACTGGTAGCTCAGTTTTGAAAATGAAATAGCTTTTTAACAACCACCGCCTTTAAAATTATTCAGAGTGTGTGTATACATTATTTGGGGCACATTGTATCTATACACTGCCTGCTCTGGCATGTTCTGTGGGCTCCCCTGGGCACACAGTGTGGAAAGTCAGGGGACTTGTCCAGGTACAGCTTGTTTTGGCCACCACTCCTGTGGCTGAGGGAGAAGTGTGGGGTGTGATTCTGACAAAGGAAGAAGAAAAGGGAGCCAGGTGACACAGATCGGCTGTCTATACAGAGGGAGAGGCCAGAGGCCTGGAAGCAGAATCTAAATTGCACGTGTACTGTGGCCCACAGTTGTTTGTTGCTGTGTGTGTGTTTTTTTTAAAGATTTGATATTAGTTGCCAACTTGAAGAATACCGTGTTTGTGCTTTTGTGACTGGCTTATTTCACTGAGCACAATGTCTTAAAGGCTCGTCGTTGCGTAGGTTCTGACTCAGAATACGGGTGCTCATTTTACAGATGGGGAAACTGAGGCCCCAGGAAAGCTCTCAGTCCCACAAGCAACCAGGGACAGACTTGGGATTGGAACCTGGACCCCTGACTCCCTGCTCAGGGCACTTTCCTGCTCCTTGCCCCCTTCTTAGCCTGGGTTTCAACTTCCCAGTCGTGTAAGTAGGAAAGACATGCTCTTCATAGCGGCAGAGTGATCCTTATTCACGCAGAGTTCGAACGCACCCTTCCCGTTTGCCCATCTGATGGGTTGCCCAACATCAAAGGGGAAAAAAATACCCTTTAGTCAGAAGTGAACATCAATGACCCCTTCTCCTCCGAAGGGGAGAGAAAACACAAAAAAGGCAAACTCCTTCTGTCCCCTCCATATATTGCCAGCTGGTCCTTCCATTCCAGAGGCTTTGAACCGTGGCTCTCTAGAAACCAGTTCTCACATTGTTCCCTCACGGCTGCAGCGTCCCTAGAACAGCCCCCTTCTGCTCACAGAGATTGCTTCCCTCGGCAGCGTGTGTTCGGTTCCACCCACGGATGCGAACACGTGCAGGAGCCCTGGTTTCTCGGGCCCGTGGTCCCTGATGCGGGAGCTCGTGCACCTGCTGACCAGCGCGCAGCTGTCACACCCCCGCGTGGATTTTTCTCTGCTCCTCACGCACCTGCGCTGCCAAAGGGAACGGGAAGGAAGCCGCCCAGGCTGTGCACCAAGGTGGCCGCGCGGTCCTGGGTGACGGTCACACGCCCCTTCGCGGGCCCTCTTAATGGGTTCAGCTCATTTCTTTCTGAGCGAGCTTGTGAAAAGCCAGCGCGGCTTGGTACGCTAATGTTCTTCCCTTTCCTTTTCTGCCGCCCAAGTTTCTAGGGGGGGCTCTTCCCCCGAGTCAAATGCTAAGTGGGTCAGGCACTTTCTTATTTTAGTCCTGAGACATTTCTTGCTCCAGGAAAGAGTAAAGGTTTATTTTACTTCAAAGACCAGCCCTTCACGTTACTCAAATCAGCAAGACTTTTCCTGCCTGGGTGGCGGGGGTGGGGTCTGGGGAGAGAAGGAAGGGGAAAAAAGCAAGAAAAGACAACCTCTCAAATATCAATACTCTTTTTTTTTTTTTGCATGTGGGAGTTATCACCAACCACTATAGATATGAACAATGTGGTCTAGCGCCGCTTTATTTATCGCTGTGGCAATGAAAATAACTTGGTACGCAGCCAGTTATTTTTAAGAGGTGGTAGCGCAGTGTTTCTTTGAATGTCAAAACCCAGAAATAGAGCCTTTAAGAATTTCTTCCATCTGCCAGACTGGATGTTGGCTGGGCAGAGATTTCCACAGCACACGTGATGGAATCGGCCTCCTGGCCCGTAGGTAGAACACAAGCCCGTGAAACCCGCCGCCCACGTGTGGCGCGCAGCTGGCCGAATGCAGCCTGGCTCTGCTTACCTGGTTGGCAGCCCGAGGGAGAACTCCCGGCTGGGTGGCAGGTCTGACCCCAGGGGTCAGTGGTGACATATACAGGAAGGAGCACGACCAGCCCTGGGAATGACAGCCCGTTATGAGGATGAACCCTGCAGAGGAGGTTGATTGGGAAGACCTTTCAACAGCACTTTGCTCACGTTAGGAACTCTGCCCAGGAATACATAGGAGGCGAAATCTGGGATGTTGGTTTTGTGGTTTCAAATGTCTGGGTTGTAAATGGCTTGAAAAGGAAGTGGGCTCGTGAAGACTTCACTTTAAGCAGGGATCCAAAGACGATTGAGGTGCAGCCCCCAACCCAAGGGGCTCCAAGGTTTGTACAGGAGGCAGATGAGTCGTTAGAACTAGAAAAATGAACACCCTGATGGCTGGGAGTTCGCTCTCCCAAGAGGAGACTAAATCTCTCCACCGATTCCCCTTCTGTTACCAAGCCTAGTCGGGGAAAGAGCCCTGCCTGGGAATTCGATGTGGCCCAAGGTCAAGAACATGTCAGTGTCCTGGCTTCTGCTGGGTCGTGTAGTGGATGGCGGGATGGAGGTGGACAGAGGACTGTTGGGAACGACACTGGGGAAGGCCCAGTTCTTTCCTCACCACAGTTTAGCTTCCTCCGTATGTCTCAAATTTCAGAAAAGTCTGTTACACACCCCATTCATGTGATCGAATTGTGGCGACTTTAGGGACAGGCCTTCCCTGTATCAGCCCTCTGCTGAAGTCAGCTTGTGGCAGCACTTTCATATTGACGAAGGACAGTGGCCCAAGGAAGGGCAGTCAGTCCCGTACCCCATACACACTTTCCCCAGGTTACCCAGGGGAAGGTGAGGCTTGAAGAGACGGTCATGAAATACTTGGGTCACATCACAAATACTCCTTCTCTCCCTGGGAGTCCCATAAAAGTACCCCTGTCTGCTCACCAGCACAGTTGTCCGAGCCACCCCACTGGTAGCATCTCCTGATTTCTCCTTTGCTGCCCTCGTTCCTAGCATTGCTGTATTTGCCGTCCTCGTCAAGGGCACGCTGTTGAAGTATGTGTCAAAGTGCGCTGCCTCCCACAAATGCTGAGCTGCCCCCTGCTGCTGCTGCCGGCCAGCAGCACACAGAGAACTGACGCCCGCTCCCCGTGTCCCTCAGGGGTTTTGGCAAACAGCTCCTTTGGTTTGCCGACTCTTTAGAAACCCTCTCTCCCCGGTGCTCAGGGGAAGCCAGGGGAGCTGAGGAAACCAGTGTGGAAACTGACATGGAAACTGCCCCTGTGGACTGCAGTCAGAGAGCAGGGGTTGTGAGTTCTTAGAACTGAGTTCCTCTTCTCATGTACTGGCCTCAAGATGAAGGTTTAACTCTTTAATTATCTATGACATGATCTAAATCCCACCTTCTTGTCCATCCCCATCTCTCACCACCCCCTTTAGTTTTCCTGTGGTCCCCACACTTGCCTGCTCTTGTTAATAGAAGCCTGTGTACATACTATTAGCTCAGCCTGGAGACCATTCCCTAAGCTTCACTCACTTTTCAGAATCCTACTCATCGTGCTGGATTCAACCATGGCACTACTTTCTCCGGGAAGCTACCCAGGTCCACTCCCAACGCCTGAGAAAATTGTGCTCCCAGGGCACCCTGTCCTACCATCAATCATGAACCCTGTAATGTCTGTTGACTTCTCCATCTCCCCTCAAGTTGTGCCTTAAATATCAATGCCATGGCCTGAGCTGCAGAACTCATTTCAGCAGTTCAAAGGTAGCAGGCCAAGGCCTCTGTGAGCCCCTCAGCCTTTCTCTCATGCTTTTTACCTCATGGTCACAGAATAGCTGCTGCTGCCCAATATGTTCAAGCATCTCTTCATATCACCAATTATCCAGTCAGTCTCTAATTTTCTTGATCATTTTTATTGTTTTATTTGAATCAGATTCATATCACATTTGGCTATTTTTAACAATATTATATACATTAAGCTCCAAATGTCCTTTTATGAGATTAAAAAGAAATTCTTATTTGTTTGAGTTGGTCATACTGGTGTTTTATGTTCCTTGCAGCCAAACTGTAATACAGTACACAATTTCTAAAAATTAAAATTTATTTTCTCTCATTAGCAAATTAACACACCCTGCTTATAGAAATCTTAATATAGACTAGTAGAAATAAGGAAAAGGAAATCAGAGTCCCATCACTGAAATACTGGTAACATTTTGACATATTTTCTTCCCGTGTTGTTTGAATAGTTGTGATAACAAGTAGTAACAAATTTGTTTCCTTTTATTGTTTATCATTTTTAAAAATCATTTTGGGGGTGATAGAAATATTCTAAGATTGATTTTGGTGATTGTTGTACAACTCTATGAACATACTAAAAATCATTGGCTTATACATCCTAACTAGGTGAATTATATGACATGCAAATTATATCCCAATGAAGCTGTTATAAAAAATTTTAAATAAGCATATCTTTTATGATGAATTCAATGTTAACATTTTTAATTAATGCATAATCATCTATCAAGAGGCTTTACTCCAATTTATTAAACTATTCTCCTGTTGTTCAATATTTGGGTTGGTTCTACATTTTGGCTATCATAAAATTTCTAGTCAAATTCTCTGTGCTTAAGGGTTCTCTTTATCTAGAATTAGTTCCTCCCAGAAGTAAAAATGTTGTGCCAGAGTATAACACTATTTAAACATTTATCGAGCCTATATTGGAGGTTTACTACCAGTTAGGTATGGACCACACTAAGTACTCTTATATGCATTATTTCTTCAAATTCTTCATCACCCTAAGAGGTCTATGCTACCTCTAGTTTCAGAAGTTGAAACTGAAGCTCAGAGAAGACAACCAACTCATCCAAGTTCACAGCGTCAATATACAGAGGAGCCAGGGACCTACCCAGCTCTGTCTGGTCCCAGAGGCCATGATCACTCCCTCATCAGGCCTTCATGTGTTCAAACCTTGCTAGGTTTCAATGATGAAAATGCTGTCATTTTCTAAGTTGTTTTTGGGTGACGTTGGATATTTCCTTGTGTTTGCCACATCAGATGCACTCTTTTTTTGTTCGTTACCTGTTGCGGCCTTTCCTGATATGGACTATACAATTTGAAGAGTGAATAGAGTGAATAACATGTAAGCAATGGCTGGTTGCCCTCATTAAAAAAGAAAGATGCAGGCTCAGCTTCCTTTTGGGAAGTGCACTTCAGTGTAGAAGCACCTTTAATGATGGCCGGCATGCCTCATAGAAGTCCCTCTGATTCAGCTCTCGTTCTTCCCCTGGTTCCTTCCACCTGGCTGAGCCAGGGTACAGAACGGTGAGAGTGCACAGTGCACAGTGCACGGGAAGACTACCTGGCTACAGCGCTGGCCCTCCCCCTTCAGAGCAGTCCCGGTTCTTCCTTGAAGCAGGAGGGCTTGAGGCAATCATTGCTCTGTTCCGAAAGCACCTAACCAAAGAGCGGCTTCTTTTCCACGGTTATGTAGACAAATACCACAATGATGAAGATGCCAAACACTGCAAGCGTCAAGCCCGCTGGAAACCGTTCTAGGTTCCTGCTCCCAGCACGTCCGTTTACTGTGCAGTAGGCCTTCTCTTTGGTGCTATTCCATTCTCTGAATCTGAGGTATGGTGCTCCTGAGGCCCACCTGTGAAAACATTAGTGGCTCTTAGGGTTGAGTACAGGACGAACCAGCACCCCTGAACGTGTGTGGCCTTCAGGCTCAAAGGAGCAGCCCTGTGGGGCTTGAGGGAGCAGGCCTCTATCGTGAAAAACCTAGGCTAATTTTAACAAGCGGATGTTAACAGGGTATCATGAGGATGTGAGGTTTCAAATGCCCCACAAGCATTTCTTTATGTCTGTCAATGCCGGCGTGAGGCCTGGCCCAGGTACTTACAGATCCCCTGGTCCCTACAGGGGAGCCGCAAAAGCCTAATGGGGGACACTAGTCCACAGTCCTTTCTTCCCAGTCTAAACCCAGCCTTTCAGGGTGCAGATGGGAAGTGCTTTTGAAATGTGCTTATTTTGCATTTCAAAGAGCAAGAGGGTGCTTTCTGAAACCTTTGAGAGTCTTACGTTTTCACTGGTTTAATCTGGAAATTGGCTGAAGTTTATTCAGAAGTCAGGGAACTTTCCAGAAAGCTTTACTTTCTGACTAATATGGCCAATCTTGAGCTTTTATTTCAACTACCTGCTCCCGCTCTCTCTCTTTTTTTTTTCTTTCCCCATTTTCTTAGACACAAAGAAAAAATGTCTACCAATCCAGAACCTCAGGTTCTGGTCTCAGTGCATTGTGACTTTGCGCATCCCCCCTCAACCCCTTTGGCCTCTAAACCTAAGTGGTGAGCTAGAGACTATGTAAGGCCCCTTGAGCTTTGAAATGAGATATTATGAATCTTCCTTCTCTCGAAACAGATTCTTCTTCAGACTCAAACCCTTCCCAAAAGTCTGAATAACATTTTTTTTTCAGGAGTTACATACATCAGTAATATCTCCTCAGGTGCTAAGAAAAGTATTACCTTATTTTCTCAGCGTGCTTATGATGCGGACAGTAGATGTGTGGGGCCTTTGGTGTAGAGGTGAAAGCCTTGGGTCTCTAATGAACAGAAAGAAAATATCAAGAAGAACTTATTTATCAGAAAGATAATACAAATTATCAAGAAGAGCCCTCACAGTTTCCAATGTCTTGTACAAAGGGCCTTATTTTTGTTCTAGAAAATAATCGTGTCCTGGCCGGGTGGCTCAATCGGTTGGAGCATCATCCGGTCCATCAAAAGGCTGTGGGTTTGATCCCGGATCAGGGCACATACCAGGTTTCAGATTCCATCCCTGCTCAGGGTACTCATAGGAGGCAATCAATCAATGTTTCTCTCTCACGTTGTTGTTTTTCACTCTCTCTAAAATCAACAAAACATACCCTCAGGCAAGGATTTAAAAAAGTTAATATCTTTTTTAAAAATTGTATAATCTAGGGCAGCGATGGCGAACCTTTTGAGCTCGGCGTGTCAGCATTTTGAAAAACCCTAACTTAACTCTGGTGCCGTGTCACGTATAGAAATTTTTTGATATTTGCAACCACAGTAAAACAAAGATTTATATTTTTGATATTTATTTTATATATTTAAATGCCATGTAACAAAGAAAAATCAACCAAAAAAATGAGTTCGCATGTCACCTCTGACACGCGTGTCATAGGCTCGCCATCACTGATCTAGGGACTGATAAAGTTTGTGGTACATCAGGTAGTTTCGTACTTCATAATATAAAATATTTTGAAAGGAGAGGAGGAGACAGAGAAACACCAATAAGAGAGAAAGGTTGACAGGCTGCTTCCGGCACACGCCCCCTCGGGGAATGGAGCCCGAAACCCTGGTTATGTGCCCTGACTGGGAACTGAAGTGGCAACCTTTTGGTGCATGGAATAACACCCAACCAACTGAGCCGTGCAAGTGAGGGCTCATGAAGTAATATTTTACATCAGTGACTCACACATGAACAATAGACACACCAGTGTCAAGGGTCACTCGACACAAGAAGCATTCTGTTCTTAAATATCATCTTTCTATTTTGCACTTTTATCTGTTCTTTTATTGCTTGGAGCTTTTTAAAAAATACGTTTTTTACTTATTTTAGAGAGAGAAGAAGGGAGAGGGATAGAGAGATAGAAACATTGCTGGGAGAGAAACATTAATCAGCGGCCTCCTGCACAGCCCCCCACTGGGGATCCAGCCCACAACCCCAGCACGTGCCCTGACCAGGAATCGAACTGGTGACCTCCTGGTGCATGGGTCAACGCCCAACCAGAATCACACCGACCAGGTGCTCAGGGCCTTTTTAATGAGCACGCAGCATTTTTATACAAAGAATAAAACTATTTTTTAAAGTTGGCTATGAACAAGGACCAGGAAATAATTTAGGAAAATGAAATGTTCTGTACGAGGGATAGAAGTAAGGACAATCATGTTTTCTTTTCCTTTCCCAGAAATTTCTTTCACGTTGTCATTTTTTCAATAAAGTAAAAATGCATAGTTCTCTATGCTTTTGTTTCCTCTCTGTGAAATAAAATTATAAAGATTAAGTGACTTCGGGGGATGAGGACACATTTGTAATACCTTAACTAATAATAAAAAAATAATAAAGAGAATAAAAAAAAGATTAAGTGACTTCATCGATGCAAAATGATTAAAATATTTCCTGAGATATAGTAAGCACTTAATGAAAGCACTTAGTGCTAATGATAATTACTGTTAATTTCATGTTCCATTTTTTCCTCAACTGTCTGGTTGTCCTTGATTGTCTATTCAGACTTCACTAGAGGCCCGATACCTCAGCCCTCCCAGCCCTGGCTTCGTCTGGAAGGTCGTCCGGATGGTCATTCTGCTGTTCAATCTAATTAGCATATTAGCTCTTTATTATGTAGGATATTCAGGCCTTGTCATCCTCAAGTGTCTGCAATGTCCAAGAATGTGAAGCTGTGGTGTCAGATGATGTTGCTAACCACCATTTACCAGGTGCCAGGTCCTGTTAACCCACTAACTCACCGAGGCCTCCTGGACCACCCTCCCCTCCTCTGATAGGCACTGTCATTGCTCCATATGGGAGATGATGAGTCTTGAGGCACAGAAAGCTTAAGTAACTAGCTTAGGGTCACACAGTATTATCCTTCAATTTCTAAAAACAATTTCCCTCCTGCAAGAAGTCTTTATTATTCTCATTCACTCAGATCAGTTGTCTAGTCTACATTTCCTCAGCCCTAATACACATATTGTCTTTAATCAAGGCATGATATCTACCATGTCGGGGCATTGGTAAGTTGGTGTTTATCCCCCTTCCCAGGAACCCAGCTCCCCTGAACATGAGAGGGTCTTCTAACACCTCCCATGCTGCCAGAGGCCTCACATAACAGTAGGCCATGGACAAGGGAGTTGGGGACTGGAGCATTCCACAGTATTCTCACGAAATCACTACTCATCAAAAAATGTATCTGGTTTTTGAAAAAGGATCTACTCTGACTAAAATGATTAATATTTACCCATAAACAAATACAAGTTTGCTTGCATTAGGCAAGATGTGTATTTTCCAGTGTGGACCCAAACCTGGCCTGAAATGTCATAGGCTGGCACCTTCAATTATGGACAATGAAAGAAGGGGCGCTGAGTGCTGAGGTCCCCACCCCTCCTTCCTCTTATTCTCCCAGGACTTCTTACTGTTGGAGCTTACGGAGCCAGGAGGCAGTGATGCTCCCGGGAGGTGGGGATGAAATTGTCTTCAAGCTGAAATGTGTTACGTTTTTCAATCACTCTCCCTCACTAATGCAATTGTTGAAGAAAGGCCTGTACGCAGAACCAGACATTTTTACAAATGACTTGGCAAACTGGCAGTTATGACCTTCTTACAAGTGGGAAAAAAACTCAATTTAGAGCTCTTTAATATTGAGTAAGCCCCAAATCCCTTTATTGACTAAAACTGATTAAGTTAATAAAGATCTTGCAATAATTTCACTCTATTGTTTTTACCTCAACCTTGATTTAATAAAGCTCTAATTTAAAACATTGTGTTCTTTTAACCTAAATAATGATTTTGAATTAATTAAAAGCCTTTTAAAATAATCTTCACTACATTAACAAAAGAAAGGTTAAAAACTTTGTGATCATCTGCATTCATGCTTTAAAATATCTTCTTGCAAACCAGGAATGGAATGGGAACTTCCTTAACTAGATACAAGGTATCTCCCAACACCTACACCAAAAATTACACTCAAAGGTAAAATATTAAGCCCGGCTGGTGTGGCTCAGTGGTTCAGCATTAGTCTATAAATTAGAAAGTTAGGGTTTGATTCCTGGTCAGGGCACCTGCCTGGGTTGCAGGCTTGATCCCCAGTGTGGGGGCGTGCAGGAGGCAGCCGATCAATGAGTCTCTCTCATCACTGATGTTTCTATCTCTCTCTCTCTCTCCTTCTCCCTTCCTTTCTAAAATCAATTAAAAATATTTTTAAAAAGAGGTAAAATGTTAAAAGCATTTTCTTTAAATCAGAACTAAGGAAAGTATTCCTACTATTATCCCTTACATAATATTGTAATAAAAAGGTCGTAGAGGCACAGGTAAACAAAAAGAAATTAAAGGTATACAAATTAAACTAAAAAGAATCTGCAGGAAAGTTATTATAATTGCTAAGAGTTCATTGTTATAAGACAAAAGATACTGACAAAAGTCAACTGCAATTCCATATACCAGCAACAAACCATTTAAAGCATATTTTTTCAAAGATACTGTTCCCAACAAAAGAATTCTTATTTCCAACAAAATTTGGCAACAAAAAATAAAAGCCTACCTAGTAATAAAGCTGACAAAAGATGAGCATGACCTTTATTGAGAAAACAATAAAAATCTTACTGAAGGACATTAAAGAAAATTTCAATAAATGGAAAGATGTAACATGTTCATGAGCAGGAAGACTCAACAGAGTAAAGATTCAGCTTTTTCCAGGTTAATTTATAAAGTTAGCAAAATTTCTATCTAAATCACATTCTGAATTTTTCATGGAACTTGATAAGCTTATTCTAAAATTTATTTGCAAGAACTAAGGGACAAGTAAAATCCACCGACCAATTTAAACCAACAAGGTGAGAGGGGTTGTTCTGGTAATGAAGACATTCTCCTATGAGCGCAAGCTGGACACATTGATCAGAATAGAGACCCCATTGTACTATTAATCACGGTTTTTATTTTCTGTATTTTATGAGGCTTTGGCATCCTGGGGCCTTGCTGACCCTAGAGAGACTGCCTCTCCGAAGCTGGCCCACTCCTAGGGATAGTAAAGACTCCCTGTGACCGCGCCTTCCATGTACAAGCCAACCAACCCCTCCAACCTCCTTTATCTAACGTTCACTTACCAAGCCAATACTTTCCCTGTCCTACATCAGCCCAGGGCCAGATACTGGCCAACTAGGGTCCACCCCTAAAGCCCAGAACTGCTGAAGTTAGTCCAACTAGCCAATCCTAAAATGCTTACCTTGCCTCACCCACTCCTCCCTGCAAAGGCCACAACAAAGCCTTGTGCCCATGCCTTCCTCTCACTCTTGCCTGACTGACCCTGCTCCTTCCCCAGGTGGCCATTGGCATGATGCAATCAACCCTCCGGGGTATTGTAGGTAAGACACTTCTTTGGAAGGCAGTCATCTCCCTGCCTGTCCCCTTACTATACCGGATTAAAACAAATCCTCAGTGCATTTTAAAACTCCTGTGGAAATTTGATGAATGACAAGAGCTAACATTGCCAACCAGATGAGAAAGGACAGACTATTCAAAATGGTATTGGGAACAAGATGAGATAGATACCGGTATACTTCTCCAAAATTCTTCTGCTCAATATAGCCAAAATCCCTGTGTTAGCACAGGCAGCTAGGAGTTAACAAAAGAGACCGGAGCTACACTGGCTGGGCCTGATTGAGTCTGAAAGTTACACTTAATCAGGCTTAAGTCTGGAAGCTACAGCTTCAGACACCCCAGGGGATAGCTGATACCCCAGAGAATAGCGAATAGCTGTCTCTCCCCCGCCCCCACCACACACACACACCCCAACAAGGGGATTAACACCTCTCCATCCCCCTGTGTAGGGAGGAAGGACCTGCTTTCCAATCTCCTCCAGGTACAAGGGGTCCACTCGCTGGTACTATGTGGGGGAGAAATACACAATAAAGGGGAATTCCTTTGCCAGGCACTTGTGCAGTAGAAACCAAGATGGTACAGAGGGAGATCCTTCTACTTTGAGGCATTCGCAGTAGGAGCCAAGATGGTGACCACAGAGGGGAGGTGTCTAGCCTGGGAAAAGGATTGGATTGGATACGCACATGAAACCCCAGAAGATCTAGGAAAGAGATTGGATCTGGGAAGACCCAACACAAGCCTGCAAAGAGCCAGGAAAGAGATTGGTTCGTTGGAAAGAAAGCTTACCCCTTCCCAAGCCTGAGGGAATACAATCAAAGCCTACTAAAGGCCTCTCTCGGTAGCACTTGTTCACTATTTGTTCACCTGCTGGGCACATTCTCTCTCCGTCGCAGCTGCGCACCCAAGCACAGGCTCCACGTGCTAGCGTGGGTGCAGCAGGGCAGCGGCTGCAGGAGCACAGCTGGGAACTGAGGCTGCACTGGACTAAGGTTTGGCATGGACTAAAGTGAAAGATGGCAGCTTTGGGTGCCCCGCCGGTACTGAGCAATGGCACACGATCTCTGGACTCTGGCTCTCCTGGGCTTGGTTTAGACAAGGCTGGGCTTCTCCCACAGCTGGACGAAGCTAAGCCACCTGGTGGGGGATGAGACACTGGCACCTGGGGACAGTCCCTTGCATTTGCTCCAGCTCTAGTAAGTCTTACCACTGTGCCTCATCCTCCCATGCGGGAGTCCCTGAAATGCTTTTCTTGCGACTCAGTGGAAGAACCACATTTCTATCGGCAACACCTGGACACTATATGTAAAACTCTGAAAGGTGGAGAAAAGCAGATGGGCTAGGGGCCTCAGGAACCGAGGAATGACTTGCAGTGAATGCCCTGGGTTTTCTTTTTACCTCACGTACCCCAGACTGTTTGCTGGCAACCTGGAAACACCAAAGAGTGCAGACAAAAAGCCTCTGGAAAGCCAAAGAGCAGGAAAGGAGAAAGGGGCAGCCTCACAAGACCAAAAATTTTACCAAACAGCCCACTAGCCAAGGTGCTTGGGAAGCCTGGACTTCCACCTCGTTCCTACTGGGCCAGTATCATGGACCACTGCCCTCCCTCTCCACTCCCCACCTCCCCCCACAGCAGCCTAGCAATAATGAACCAACAAACATACAACAGGTGTCAATGGAGGCCCAGTGGGGGATGTGGACTTCTACCACTTGCCCTGCAGTGAAGAGCTGGGGTCCCTCTTCCCCCACCAGCGTATAAAGTCTGAGGAGGAAGCTAAAACAGAATATTCCAATACAACCCAAAGTCTCTCATCATTTGAGGAGAAAAGATGATAACGCATGCCAGCACCGAGATGACATAATGTTGAATTAGCTGGCCAAGATTTTATTTTATTTTTTTAAATATATTTTATTGATTTTTTTACAGAGAGGAAGGGAGAGAGATAGAGAGCTAGAAACATCGATGAAAGAGAAACATCGATCAGCTGCCTCCTGCACAACCCCCACTGGGGATGTGCCCACAACCAAGGTACATGCCCTTGACCGGAATCGAACCTGGGACCCTTCAGTCCACAGGCCGACGCTCTATCCACTGAGCCAAACCGGTTTCGGCAACTGGCCAAGATTTTAGAGCAGCCATCATAAACTGTTTAAAAGACCACCTAAACATGTATGAAACAATTGAAAAAAATGATCTCTCTGCAGATCAGTAGAATATATAAAGAAGAAGCCAGTGTAAATTTTAGAATTTAAAAGAATGCAAATGAAGTAAAACACTGGCAAGATGGCTTGACAGAGAATGGAGAAGACAGAGGAAAGAATCAATGAACTCTGTTTCTTCAAATTCTCTAAAAGTTATACTCAATATGTTGTTTCTAAAATGTCTGTCACCCTTTATATAATAGTTTCATTATTTCACCTTTCCTTTATAGTTTTGTTGTTTTCCTTTACACTAAAGATAAAAGGCAGAGTCTTCAGTTGCCCTGTTAGGAGCCTCTAACCTACTGTTCTGATTAAGTTACTTCTAAATAGTCAACATCTGGCTTCTAAATGAAAGGCTTTTGGTGTTTTCAATTACTGGCTGATAGGTTAAGATTGCACTGTTACCCATAACCACGTGACCTAATTTAGAATCGATCTTGGCGTCTAGTCTTGCATTTCTAACCAAATTTACAATCCACCTTTCAGCTGCATCTGGAGTCACGCTCCGTTTATCTGCCAACATGTTAATGCTGATACATGGTGGATACAACTAGAAATCTCAAATATGAAAAGATGGGAATTTTCAGCGAAACCCTCGAGACAAACCACCAGGAAGTCATTTACAAGCACAGGTTCACATTCCCTCCGCTTTTCTGAGCCCCATCAAAGTAAAAGTGAACATCTAAGCATTCAACAAACGGTAATTGGGTCTTTGCATGTGTAAGAATCCCATTGAATAACTTTGCCTAGATCTTTCAGCACCCAGTGGTGTTTCCAACATCTTTGTTATGACTGTTGTAGTCAAGTAGTGAAGAATATGTGGACACATCATCTGAACTACATTAAGATACTATGGCTGGTAAAGGAAGAGATCAATAATGTTATCACACCCTTTGGGGTGATTGAAGAAGACAGAGACCAGTGAATGCACCATGGTCGCTGCTGAAGAGACTGGAGTGGAGAACTCACAGAATTATTGTCTATGGTCTCTTAACCGTGTAAGCTCTTCCAAAAAAAACAACACAAAACAAAAGATCTAATGTTTGTGTTATCAGAGTCCCTGGAGTAGAGAAGAGTAAGGTGGGGACGAAAAAGGTATTTGAAGAAATAAGAGCTGAAAATGTCCCAAATTTGGCAAAAGATACAAATCTACAGATTTCAAAAAGCTGAGTGAATTCCAAACGATAAACCCAAAGAAATCCACGTCAAGAAATATCATAAGCAAACTTCTGTGCATCAAATGACATTATGAAGAAAGAGAAAAGGCAATCTTTTTCACAGAAAGAAAAAAATATTTGCAAATCATATATTTGATAACAGACTAGTATTCAGAATATGGCATATAAACAATTCTTACAACTTAACAATCTAAAGACAAACAACCCAATTAAAATATGGACAAGTGATTTGAATAAACATTTCTCCAAAGAATATGTACAAATGTTCAATAAGCAAATGAAAAGAGTCTCAACATCATTAGCCATCAGGGAAATGCAAATCAAGACCACAGTAAGCTAATACTTCATACGTATGAGGACAGCCATTTTTTAAAAGTTGAGGTGACGTCCTAGCTGCTGTAGCTCAATTGGTTGAGCATCGTGACCCAAGGGTTACCAGTTCAATATCCAGTCAGGGCATATGTCCAGCTCGGGTTGTGGGCTGGGTCCCCCAGTAGAGGGCATTCTCTCTCTCCCTTTCTCTCTCTCTAAAAATCAATAAAAAAATATTTTTAAATGTTGGGTTGGCGAGGATATGGAGAAATTGGAACCTGCATACATTGGTGGTGGGAATGTAAGATGATCACCCACTGTGGAAAACAGTTTTGCCATTACTAAAAAAGTTAAACACAGAATTACCACATTGCTCAAAATTCCACTCCTAGGTATATATCCAAAAGAATTGAAAACAGATATGTATATACATGAATGAACGTTCACAGTACCATCATTTGCAGTAGCCAAGAGGTAGAAACAATCCAAATGTCCATAACATTATTATTCAGTCATAAAAAGAGATGATGTGCAGATACAGACACACACTACAACATGGATAAACTTGAAAACCCTATGGTAAATTCAAAAGGTCACAAAACATCACATATTGGATGATTCCATTTATATGAAACATACCGAAGGAAAAAACATCCATTGAAACAGAAAGCAGATTAGTAGTTGTCAGCAGGGGGTTGTGGAGTAACTGTGTCATGGGTACTGAGTTTTATTTTGGGGTGAATATGTTTTGAATCTAGATCGAGGCAGCATTATGAATATACTGTACTATATGCCATTGAATTTTGCATTTTAAAATAGTAAATTGTATGTTTGGTGAATTTAACTTTAACAAAACTTTCTGCCCAGCCGGTGTGGCACAGTTGGTTGAGCATCATCTCATGTATCAAAAAAGGTCATTGGTTCAATTAGCAATTATTTAATTTTTAATCTCTAGGGTGAGAATCTAACTGCTTATTATATAATTCTTTATGCATTTTTAGATGCATGTTATAATAAAATATCACAAAAAGGTTTTCCAGCCCAACTGGTGTGGCTCAGTGGTTGTGTGAATTTAACTTTAACAAAACTTTCTGCCCAGCCGGTGTGGCACAGTTGGTTGAGCATCATCTCATGTATCAAAAAAGGTCATTGGTTCAATTAGCAATTATTTAATTTTTAATCTCTAGGGTGAGAATCTAACTGCTTATTACGTAATTCTTTATGCATTTTTAGATGCATATGTTATAATAAAATATCAAAAAAAGGTTTTCCGGCCCAACTGGTGTGGCTCAGTGGTTGACCGTCGACCTATGAACCAGGAGGTCACAGTTCAGTTCAATCCCTGGTCAAGGCACATGCTAGGGTTTCAGGTTCAATCCCCAGTAGGGGGCATGCAGGAGGCAGCACACCAACATTTCTATCTCTTCCTCTCCCTTCCTCTCTCTGAAAGCAATCAAAACATAAATAAAAACATATATATACATATATACATATATATATAAATTTCTGAATCTCATCATTGTGATGTGAATATCCTTATGTTTTTAGACTAAAGAAATATATACTCAAGTTTTGGGGAGAAAGTAAAAGATTATGATGTCATAAATTAGTTCAAGAAAAAATAATAAATAGATAAAATTATAAAACAAATGTGGTAAAATGTTAACAATTGGTAAATCTGGGTGAAGGCCATATAAGAATTCTTTGTTGGGAACTTGCTTTAAGTTTGAAAATTGTTTTAAATTACATTTTTAAAAGGCAAGTAGAGCTCAGTTGGTTGGAGCATAACCCCATTCACCAAAAGGTTGCAGGTTTGATTCCTGGTCAGGGCCAGTTTGGGAAGCAACCAATTGATGTTTCTCAGATCAATGTTTCTCTCTCTTCTCGTCGTCTCTCGCTCTAAAATCAATAAAAACATATTCTTGGGTGAGGATTTTTTTTATAAAATAATAAAAATACATTGAAATAGTCACAGGCAGGCTTTAGGTTTACCTTGAACTTGTCACACTGCCTCAGCTCTCTCTATCGAACAACTGGCTTTTAGATCAGGGATCCTGGTTAGTGGTGTTTGCTGACTGCTGGCTGTGTCTTCAA
>NW_006284328.1:1482409-1499494 GCF_000327345.1 Myotis davidii | reverse complement strand
TCTATTTACAGTCAGGGCACACACTATGGGTTCTATCCCTGATCAGGGTGCATGCAGGAGACAACCGATTGATATTTTTTTCTCATTGAGATCTATCTCTCTCCCTTCTCTCTCTCTCTCTCTCTCTCTCTCTCTCTCTCTCTCTCTCTCTCTCTCCTTCTCCCTCTCTTTCTCTCAAAATCAATGAAAGCATACCCTCAGGTGAGGATTATTTTAAAAAGGCTAGTAGAAAAATGTGAAAAGACAAGCCCACTGTGGGAGATGTTAATAATGGGGGAGGCTATGCATGTGGTGGGGGGCAGAGATTATATGAGAATCTCTGTACCTTACTCTAGGTTATGATGTGAACTGCTGAAAAAAACAAACAAAAAATGTTGAGACAACCCCAAACTACTAAGAGATCTGTACTACACTTATGACTGACAAAGGGTTAGTATCTAAAATATATGAGCTCCTATAAATTAATGAGAAAAAGATAAACAACCTAATAGAAAAACTGGCAAAAAATATGAAGACATTTTACAAACAAAACATAAATAACCAACAAACATGTGAGAAGATGCTCACCCTTATTAGCATAAGAGTAATACAAATTACAATCATAGTAAAATACCACCTTACATCCACTACATTGACAAAAATGAAACCTGGCAATACTAAATTTTGAGGAAGATTTAGAATAATGGAGCTCTTAATATGTTGCTGGTAGGAATATAAAGTGGTGTGGCCACTGTAGCGCGATTTAGCATGAACTCTTCAGCTGAAGATCAGGTATCTATCCTTCAAGTCAGCAGTTCCACTTCTGGGTATATTCATTCAATCAGAAAAAAATTCTTGCATGTGTACACAATGGATTATGTGCCACAACTGTTTGTAACAGCATTTTTGTATTAAGCAAACCTAGCAACAATTCAAATGTCCCGTAAATAAGGAATGGATAAATATCTTTTTACAATAATCATATAGCAGTGAAAATTAATGACTGAGAGCTACAAGTATTGGGTGATGCTCATAACATAATGGTGAATGGTAAAGGGAAGTTACCAAAGAATACTTACACTATCATATCATTTAAATAAAATCCAAAATCATGAGAAACTAAAGTTTGTGGATACTGTAAAGAAAAGGAAAAGAATAATAAGTAGAAAATTCAGGGTAGTGGTTACCTTGGGGGAAATGAAGGGAGGGGAATATGATCATTGGGGTCTTCAACACAATTATCAATGATTTATAGTAATTTTTAATCTCTAGGGTGAGAATCAAACTGCTTATTACATAATTCTTTATGCATTTTTAGATGCATATATTATAATAAAATATCAAAAAAGGTTTTCCAGCCTGACTGGTGTCGCTCAGTCATTGACCAGGAGGTCATGGCTCGGTTCCATCCCTGATCAAGGCACATGCCTGGGTTGAGGGCTCGGTCCCCAGTAGGGGGTGTGTAGAAGGCAGCCGATCATGGATCTGTCATCATGGATGTTTCTTGCCCTCCCTATCTCTAAAATCAATAAAAACATATTTCTTTTAAAAAAGATTTTCAGCCCTAACCGGTTTGGCTCAGTGGATAGAGCATCGGCCTGCGGACTGAAGGGTCCCAGGTTCGATTTCGGTCAAGGGCATGTACCTTGGTTGCAGGCACATCTCCAGTAGGGGGTGTTCAGGAGACAGCTGATTGATGTTTCTCTCTCATCGATGTTTCTAACTCTCTATCCCTCTCCCTTACTCTCTGTGAAAAATCAATAAAATATATTTTAAAATAAAATTTTAAAAAAAAAGGTTTTCAGGTTTGAATTTTCTTCTGTCTTCTTGGGCAAATTCCAGGTACCCATGTGCTATCAGTCAGTCCATTTTAGCTGTGCTGATTTCTGTACCATGGCTTTAATGGGAGGACAGAAGGGCCAGTGGAAAATGCCTCAGATGCACTCTCATAGCAAAGCCACCCCAGAAAGAAAGCCTTTGCTGCCATAGGGGACGAGAAGCCCTGCGTCCTGGGAGACCATGAAAAGAGACACTGGGGGGAGCTGTTTCACCACTCAGGTGCCTGGTTGTGGCTCCTCTTCCTTTGGCAGCTGGATATAATGGGAAAGGCTATATAACATGGAAATTAGAAGACTGGAATGCCATTTCCAATTTTTCTGCTAACACCGTGTGGTCTTAGGCAAGTCATACCCCCTCTCTGCTTCTTTCTGCATCTGTACGATGAACCACGTAGCCTCCTCCAACAAGCCTTTCAGAGAGGAAATTCCACAATCGATCATCATCATAAATCATGCCTGGACTCATGCATCGAGATGAATAGTGCCTGGTACTAAGGAAGCCCTAATAAATCCCAAGAGATCAAAATAACTCAGGGATGCTCGTCGTGGAGGGAAACAGGAAACTCCTTTCCTTAAAATGGATACATATAGCTATACCCATCATGCAAATGATAAACTAGCTAAAGTGGGTTTGGTTAAATATTCTTAGATGAAAACGGGAGCAAAGCTGGGTTTTTGAAACAAATGCATATTTTTCCTATAGGAAGAGAACACCGCTGCTCATAATTCAGTTTTATGAAAATAAATAAGTTTACCTTTCTTATCATCTTAGAACCACTGTAATCAGAGTTTGGTTTCACTAACTCTTCCTTAGGCTCTTGCATTTCAAAGACTGGGTTCTATTACACAGAAAGAACCAGCATGTGATCAGTAAGATAAAGACATGGATTATTAGCGTATGTAAGCAGACATACTAGGAGGTCAGTAGTTTTACAGGAAGATTTGCATTCCTTGTAAATATGCTGTTTAGCTCCCATTAGTACATGTCAAAGGTAAGAATGAAGGGTTTATTAAGTAGTCACAAAATACGTAATTTACTCTTCACTTTGACCCAGCTGGAATATACAACAACTATTGGGAATAAGGATGCTTTTCAATTAATTAAGAAACTATTATAGAGAGGCTGAACATCAGGTCGCCTAAAACCTTTACATGCAACTCAAACCACACACTTAATGGTAGTCCTTTAATATATATTCCCTTGGTACACCATGTCTTCCGATGGTAGCAATTGGGGCAGGCCCTGCACATGCACATTATAGGCCTACAAAGTATCTTACCAACAACAACAGTGATTGAGACACAAGGGTAAAAATCCTACTGAAGTTTTGGCACAAAGACATTGACAAGACTACAGAATTGGAAGCAAAAAAGAAACATGAAGCTTTCCTTCCCTTCCTTGTCCTTCCCTGGGATGTCATGTGTCCTGCACAAGAATTGGGGCAGAAGCGACATGAATGAGGAGTCAGAATACCTGGAGGCCAAAGAAATGAAGAAGGGGCTGTATATATTGGGGTTCCTGGTGGCTGAAGAATGGCAGCGGAGGGAAGCTTCAGTGTGCCCTGCGTCCAAGGAAGAGAGATGGTGATGGGAGGGTTATGCAGAGACGGAGGTGGCTATTATGACTGGGAGGTTGGTTACACCGAGGAAATTAGAAAGTGGAGCAAAACACAAATCCCTGAAGGGTAATGGGAGCCAGGTTTCTCACTATCACAGAAGTGACTTACAAACAGAAAGGGGAAAGACCGATTAGAAAGAACACTGAAATACTGGATTGTAACTGAAGATCACTATGCACTTATGATTTTTAAATTTGTATAGAGAGAGGTATAAAAATAGTTACAATGCATATGTGCATGTGTACTTATACACACACCTTTATTTTCTAGCTCTATCCACCGGGAGGACCTAGAAGCAATGACTCCCAGTAGCAATGAGCTCACTGAAGACCTAGATCTTTTTTTTTAATATGTTTTTTATTGATTTTAGAGAGAGAGGACAGGAGAGGAAGAGAGAGAGAGAGAGAGAGAGAAACAATAATATGAGAGAGAAACATCGATCAGTTGCCTCCTGAATGCACCCTGGCTAACTGGGGACTGAACATGCAATCTGGGCATGTGCCTCGACTGGGAATCGAACTGGCAACCTTTCAGTGCATGTGACAATGCTCAACCAACTGAGCCACACCGACCAGAGCTAGATCCTGGTTTTTAAATGCCATCCTACAGCAAAAGTAAACACAATCCTGCAGTAGACACCATGCAAGGCTCCTGGGGCAGAAAAAGCACCAGCTGGGTCTGAAACATCTTTTTGTGCCAGAAATTCAGGACGTGCTCAAGGAATGGGGAGGACATATCAAAAGGACACAGTACCCATATTGAAAAGGCTCCCACTGGCCAAATCTGGGACAATTTGAGCATTAAAATATATAAAGATATCAAGATACAGTCCGTTTGATTAAAAAGAGTCAATGAGTCCATACTAATATGACTGAATGAAAGAACAAGTGAAACAAAGAACAAACAAATAAATGAGTGAATAAAATGGGGGCAAAGGGAAGGTCTTCCTTATGTTGACTACCATCTAATAAATGCGGAGGGAATAATAGGAATAGAAAGTCTCAATGGGCCATCATCACAATGGACGTTGACTCAGCAGTCGTCTAGGGGAGCTAGGACTAATGGATGAGGTTTGAATAGGAGCACTATGTTAGTGTCATTTCAGAATATTTCCCCACAGAATACTGTTTGATTACAAATGGAAGAAAAATGATGGTTTT
This sequence comes from Myotis davidii, assembly GCF_000327345.1. Taxonomy (NCBI): domain Eukaryota; kingdom Metazoa; phylum Chordata; class Mammalia; order Chiroptera; family Vespertilionidae; genus Myotis; species Myotis davidii. Next base: position 1,494,898 of record NW_006284328.1, on the reverse strand, counting down.
ATGGAGAAACCTGACAGACACCAACTTCTCCAGGTGATGAAGGTTAATGTTATCAGCAGTGGAACAGGGTGGCATTGCTGCCTGGTGTGATGCTCTGGGAAGAGCACAGCATCATTCTGAGGATTTCCTGCCCAGAGGCCATGGCCTCTATGAACAGTCAAAAGAAAAATTCAGACAGAAAAGTCGCGCTACAGGATGAAAGGCGTGTACTCTTTAAAATGGTCAAGGGTGCCCTAGCTGGGTGCCCTCAGTGAATAGAGCGTCAGCCTGCCAACTGAAGGGTCCTGGGTTCGATTGGGTCAAGGGCACATTCCCCGGGTTGTGGGCTTGATCCCCAGTAGGGGGGCGTGCAGGAGGCAGCTGATCAATGATTCCCTCTCATCATTGATATTTCTATCTCTCTCTCCCCTCTCCCTTCCTCTCTGAAATAAATTTAAAAAAAATTTTTTTAATGGTCAAGGGCGTGAATGCCAGGGGAAGATGGAGGCACTGTTGTTTGAAATTGAAGGAGACTGAAGAACCCTGACAACCAAAGACAACATGTGCTCCTAGACGAGTCATGAACGAGAAAGCAAAGACATTATGGGATAGTCGGTGATATTTGAATGGGACCTGAATATCGGATGCTAGCACTGAATCAATGTGAATTTCCTTATTTGGAGTGTTATTCCGTGTACATGTAGGAAAGTGTCCTTGGGAGGTAGGCAGAATGCATGCCAGAGAACTGAGGGGCTTCATGTCTACAGCTTGCTCTCAAATCATTCAGAAAGACACAGTACACACACACACACACACACACACACACACAGAGCAAATGTGGTACAAGGTAACAATCTGTGTAAAAAGAATATAGGAATTCTTTGTACTATTACTTGCAGCTTTTTCTAAGTGTGAAATTGTTTTTTAAAGTGTTTAAAGAGGCAAAGGAAAGAAGAACTTAAGTTTCAGACTAAGAAAGGAGTCCTATATACCAGGAGGGCACATATGACTTTTTTAAAAGCTTGGTCTGCTTCACTAAGTGCACAGCACTTCCTGAGAATAATTTTTAATTGCATCTGTATATTTAATTATGTAAGTATATCTGCAGGCACTCTGATAAACCACAGTCTGTAGAGTTCAATACTACAAATTTAGCTTCCATTATGTTATTTTCCGCTTAAAGACAATACTAAAAGTTTAGCTTCCATTATATTATTTTTTGCTTTGTATTGCAGATGACTAAATACCATCCTTTTTGTATAATAGGAATATTAATGGTAGTAATAGTTCTTATTTGTACTTTGACAGCTCTTACTATGTGCCATCACTACTCTATTTTACATACTTTAACTTAATCCTCATAACACGTTATGAAGTAGAGACTATTGTTACCTTTGTCTATAGATGAGGAGCTAAGAGATAGAAAGGTCAAGTGTCTTGTCCAAGTTAGTGGCAGAGCTGGAATTTGAACCTAAGCAGCCTGTCTCTAGAGCCCCATTTTTTAAAAATTATATTTTTATTGATTTCAGAGAGGAAGCACGAGAGAGAAACATCAATGATGAGAGAGAATCACTGATTGGCTGCCTCCTACACACCCCACAATGGGGATTGAACCCGCAACCCAGGCCTATGCCCTGACCAGGAATCAAACCCTGACCTCCTAATTCATAGATTGGTGCTCAACCACTGAGCCACGCCGGCCAGGCTAGAGTCCATATCTTTGATACACATATTCTGTGTTTCAAGAGCTCGTTTTTAAGTGTCTTCAGGACAGGAACAAGAAGGTCTAGCACAATGCCCTGTATTTCATAAATAGCTGTTAACTCACAGGCTGGAAGCTCTGCTGCAACCCTTCCCTGGATGGTCATCAATTCACTGTGACCTAAGCATTGTCTCTCAAGAGAATACATTAAGGCATGTCCCAAAGACAAAAGAGATGGTACAGAATAGGAAACCAGAAAAAGGAAGATCGTCTACATCAATATAGGACAAAAGTTCCTTTCAGTTCATCCAACAGGGACTAAGTAACCTCTCTCTCTTTCTCTCTCTCTCTCTCTCTCTCTCTCTCTCTCACACACACACACACACACACACACACACACATGCCTGGCTTTGAATTAAATGGAGAGGGTTCAAAGACATAGGCGTACCATCAACATTTACAACCTAGAGCAAAAGCTCTTGGACAGGGGGTGGGAATAGGGGCTGATGGAAAAGGCAGGTTCCTAGGGCCAGACCCACTGAACACATTCTGAGACAATCCTAGGAGAATATGATGACAGGTGGCCCGATGAGAAGAGTATCCCAGGCTGGGAGAACAGAATGAACATTGATTCTAGCAGGAAAGAGCATGTCTTGTCTGGGGATGAGTAAGGGAACACCCGGAAGGAGCCAGGGGTGCTCAAGGGCACCCCTCCAGGGCCAGCCGCCCTCTGCATGCCGCAGCCCCCTGCAGACGGGTACACACGTGCAAACACTTCAGCTCTTGGGACCACGCCCAGCCCAAACCCGGGTGACTAGATGCCCTGGTTTGCCAGGACAGTTCTGCTTTATTCCTGTTATCCCAGCACCCCTTCTGGTTAGTGTCCCCGTTCACGTTCAAAAGCATCCTGTTTGTAGTGATAAACGGCATGGTCACCCGAGCAAGCCCCACTTTGTGCAGCCTGACATCGTAGATCCTTCTGCCTCCCTGCCATTCCTGAATCCCATCTCTCCTCTTTAGAGGTCTTAGGCACCTGACTTACACACATTGGCTTCACTCCCTACTCCATCAATGGAAGCTTGTCTCGAATCTATCTGATGAGAAGATCCCCAATTAAAAATACAATGACTTAGCTTTCTAAGTGGCCTTAATCACCAAATCAAATAGGCTGCATACGTAATTTAATAAAATATACATGTATACCTAGCTAGTGTCACTCGGTTGGGCGTCGTCCTGTACACCAAAAGACTGTCGGTTGGATTCCCAGTCAGGCACATGCCCCAGTTGCGCGCTTGATGCCCAGGAGGGGGCAGGCAGGAGGCTGCCATTCAATGTTTCTCTCTCACATTGATGTTTCTCTCCCTTTCCCTCTCCCTTTCTCTCTCTTGAAAAATCAATAAAAAATCTTTTAAGAACAAATAAAACACACTACAGTGTTTAAAAAAAGTACCCAGAAATTGGCATAATCCAAATCTCAAGGTGATTTGTATTTCACTAGAAACCTACTGAAATGAGAGGAAAATATGTGTTCATTGATGTTTCAAGGAAATGTATAATACACCTTTCCGGGTACTTAGAGAACTGTTAGGTACGGACCAATGCTCTTAAGTAATTAAAGTCTATGGTGCCAGACAAGTGTCTCAATAAACACACGTTCTACTACCTTTTAACATGGAAATTTAAGTGCTTATTTACATTTACATTCGGATTTAAAATTGAACAGATGTCTCGCGGCTCTTCTGAGAATCAAAATGGCTTATATAATCCTTCAGATCAAAACACTTTATGCCATCACAAACTTTCCATTTAATTCTATTGCCAATTCAAAATATTGATGTGGTTTTATTTCAGGTTTCCGTAAAGCAACGCCTGGAGGGCATTGGCCCCCACCTGCTGCATTTTCAATACTCAGGTTGCTTTTTCTCCTGTAAATGTCTTGGCAGGAACTAGAAAAAAGGGTTTTCTGCAGAAACAAGGTCCATGTGAAAGATTTAAGAAATATCTTTTAGAAAGTTTGCTATCAGAATACTTCATCAGCCGAAACCGGTTTGGCTCAGTGGATAGAGCGTCGGCCTGCAGACTGAAGGGTCCCAGGTTCGATTCCGATCAAGGGCATGTACCTGGGTTGCGGGCACATCCCCAGTGGGAGTGTGCAGGAGGCGGCTGGTCGATGTTTCTCTCTCATCGATGTTTCTAACTCTCTATCTCTCTCCCTTCCTCTCTGTAAAAAATCAATAAAATATATTAAAAAAAAAGAATACTTCATCAAACGTGAATTAGGTTCAGATGGAAAGCTAAAGTAACGACTTACTACAGGAATGTTTACCTGGGGTTTCTTTCATTCATTTAAACTCAACAAATATTTTAAACACTACCAGCCTTGGGCAAACTACGGCCCGTGGGCCGGATCTGGCCCGTTTGAAATGAATAAAACTAAATAAAAAAAAAAGACCGTACCCTTTTATGTAATGATGTTTACTTTGAATTTATATTTGTTCACACAAACACCCCATCCATGCTTTTGTTCCAGCCCTCCGGTCCAGTTTAAGAACCCATTGTGGCCCTCGAGTCAAAAAGTTTGCCCACCCCTGCCCTAGACCATATTCTCAAGCTAACCTATGTGCCACTAGAGCTGTTTGGTAGACTTGATAAAGTGGTCTTTGGGCTCCTGGCATGGGCAAAGCCCTGTGACAGCTACTGAATAGGATAACATGCAGTTTTCAGGGGACTGGACTTTGAGACATTGCTGAAATGATCATAGGATTTTAACAGGAAGAGAGATGGGGTGGGTGAAAGCATAAAAGGAATTCTAGGCATAAACAATGGTTGAGGCGAAGGTGCGTGGGGAGAGGTGTGAGAGGTGGAGAAACAGGTAAGTGTGCATTGGGTGGGATGGTGAGGGAGATAAGTGTTCAGGAGATCCTGGTGTCTCTTCCTGCTGGACAGTAAGTTTGCATCTTGTTTTGAAAGTTTCCAGGCAAATGAAAGACATGATGTAGTCGCTGCTTGTAGACCTGAACTGGCATTGGTAAAGGTTGGAGGCAGAGGCCAATTAGGAGGGTATTGCTAGTGTGTGGGTTAAAAAACAAACAAACCCCAAAATAATACGGGTGCAAGCTGGGAAAGCAGCAGGGGGAAGAGAAAGGAGGGGTTGATTTTTGAAAATTGTAATTCAAATCCATAGGACGTGGCAACTGTTTGTATGTGAGGAGCTAGGAGGAGTGGGCCTTCCAAGGTAGTGATGTGATTTCAAGCCTGGAGGGTGGGAAGGTGGTGGAACCATCAAGATAAACGGAAGCCAGGCCGCAAATGCAGGTAGTGCTGCAGTGAGGTGCTGGGGTAACCACAGGAGAAGTATAAACAATCTATAACCCCAGGAAATGTCCTTAATTACAAGTGAGCGTTTGTGTGGCTCAGTTGGTTGGAGCATTGTCCTGTGCACCAAAGGGTCAAGGGTTCGATTCCTGGTCAGGGCACATGCCCAGGTTGTGGGTTCAATCCCCAGTTGGGGCACCTTCCAGGGGCAACCCATCAATGTTTCTCTCTCTCTCTTCCCACCCACCTTCTCCCTTCCCCCCTTCTCCCTTCCTCTCTCTCTAAAACCAATAAAATCATGCCCTGGGTGAGGGTGAAAATAAGTAAATAAATAACTATCTGCTGGGTGAGTGCAGGAAGGAGGGGAGGAGCTTTCCAGGAGGCAGGCCTGTGGCTCAGGAGCGAGGTCCTGTGTGGAGGGGTATATGTGGAGTCATGACACAGAGGTGGTCAGTGAATGAGACGGCCCCGGGGAGCGACACGGAGCAGGAAGAGAAGGGGCTGAAGACAGAGACCCCAGGAGCAACATCCAGTCAGGGCCCAGACGCCAGAGTGAGAATGGCCACCGGCAGGGGGCAGAGGCCAGAACCTAGAGAGAGCAGAGTTGCCAACATGGAAGGAGGCAGGTATCTCTAAATAAAGAGGGACCCAGCACAAGTCACTAGCGTTGCTATCTTGAAGTTTAGGGATTGAGTGAAAGCATTATGTGCCATGTTCTATGCTAAGAGCTTCACCTGCCTTTCCCTCACACTCACCCTTGGGGGTAGGCTCTGCTAACTAAACGGTGAGAGGAGGTTCAGGTCCATTCAGCGACCTCCCCAGCGCCACACAGCTGGCCGATGGAAGGGCACCCCAAAACCTGTTCATCTCACACATTTGGCCAAGAGCTCCAATACGGTGGCGAGGGTAGGAGCCAGATCTCAGCATCTGGGCAAGAGAAGGGGACAGGAACCCCTGTGGGTCTGGGACTGTGCTGGATGCTCTATGAATGTAGACACAGGTGGTGAACTCAGAGAGAGGGTGCGGCAACTGGGGAGGAAAACGGGGTGGCTGCTATTCAGAGGGGCTGTTACTCTGGGTCTCGTGCTAGAACCTGGTAATCGTTTCACAAAACAGAAACCTGCATTCAAACAAGCTTCTTGAAACTAGATTTCCCCACCGCAACGAACATAGTGACTTGCTATTTCCTTACACGTGAAACGTGCTATTGCTTATATTTACTATGCGTACAAGTATCCATGCATTCAAATGGTACATACTTTTTGGGGTCCCTTCTTTTTTTCTGATGAGAGTATGATATTTCCTTTCAAAACGATAATGCCCCTCAGCTCTGGATCATGGGAAACACAAGGAAAATAGGCCATGAGGACACAGGAGCTAGCCACGAAAATCAGCACCACGCAGCGGAGTGGTGAATTCTGTTCTTCACGGGGCAGAAGATACCTGGGAGGGGAAGAGGATTCGCTCTGTCCTTCTGAGGCCCTTGTGGCCCTTGTGGAACTCAGCCAGGCCTTCCTCTGGGGGACTGGGGGGGCCCTGTCAGAAAAGCTGTGGTGTTGGGGGGCCTCCGAGAGCAATGCATGCTGAGCCCGAGCAGGGTGCTCTACTGGGCGGTTGCTTGCGGTCCAGTCATTGCCCCTTGGAGCCAGCGGTCAGCCTGGTGTGTCTCTGAATGTCCCCATAGGGCAGGAGAATGTCTTCTTCTGTGTCCAGAGAAGGGAAGGCCAGACTGTGCTCAGGCTTCCAGGGCAGGGGAACCCCAGGGCAGAAAGGTGGAGGTAGATCAGCCCTCGCCTCGGGCTGTGAGGAAGCTGATAAGCTTGGAGCAATCACTGCTCTTGAATATCAGCGAGCTTTTCATGGAGGGGATTTTAAATGAGCTCCCAAGTCAGAATAATTGGGAAGGTTGAAAGAAGGGCAGATCAGAAAGCTGTGCCCACCTGGTGCCAAAACAATGAATGAAAATGGGAAGAATGGAATCCACCCATTGTCTGGATGCCCTAAAACTGCGGCCCCTCCCTCCTACCCCAGGACCAGGTACTTCTGTGAAGTGCTCAAGGCTGAATCTCCACGGGACCCCCTTAGTTCCATGTCAACCCCTCCATTCTAATGGCACCAGGGTCTTTGAGGCCCCTCCAATGAGCAAGTTCAAATATCTGATCCAGGCCGGTTTCTAAGAAGCAGGTTTTTGACTTGTACCCACCACTGGCCAGTGGCATCCTGCGCTGCATGACAAAGCTAGGACTGAGGCAGAACTCCCACCTCTGGCTTGATTGCCCACGGAGAGCTAGCATCAGGTGGACACAGCGTAAAGCAATGCAAAGTTTAAACCGAAGGACCCATTTTCTTCCAGCTCTAGCATGACTGGAAGAACCCAGGCATGTGCCCTGACCAGGAATAGAGTCTGGTTCATCTTTCTTAATGTATGTGAAATCATTTAATCCAAAGAAAATAACTATCAGATTTATTGACTGAGGCAAAGAGAGGCTGAGACCTCAAAGGAGACCTGGAAATTATCTGTAGGAACTTCTGGTTTGCCACTCAACTGAGTCACTGGCGTGAATATATACTAGTACATGGAGTTAAGCATTTCCTTTGCAGCCCAGGGGCCTATGTCCAGGCTTTGTGTGCAAACAGGCCATGTGGCTATTTCATTCATGCCATTAAAAGTTGCGTAAGTCATGCTGGACAAGGTGTTAATAAGTGCAAAGTTGCCCTCGCCGGTTTGGCCTTGGCTCAGTGGATAGAGTTGTTGGCCTGCGGACCAAATGGTCCCAGGCTCGATTCCAGCCAAGGGCACATGCCCAGGTTGTGGGCTTGATCCTCAGTGGGGAGTGTGCAGGAGGCAGCCAATGATTCTCTCTCATGATTGATGTTTCTATCTTTTTCTCCCTCTCCCTTCCTCTCTGAAATCAACAAAAATGTATTAAAAATAATAAGTGCAAAGTTGCTATCGAGCAGAATAGCCTCTAAAGGTACCTCTCCTGTCTTCATAGTCTTGAGTTCTGTGCTGCTTTCCCGGTCCATTCATCATAAGTGCACAGGGAGATGAGACCAACAATTGCATTAACTTGTTTTCATACAGTTTTCTGGTGGAAGCTGAGGAAGAATGTGGAGAGTAGATTAAGTTGTTCTGCTTGTATTTGGGATCTTACTGGGTTCAAGGTATTTCACAACTCAGATCCTTATTCTTTTTATTTAATATGTTTTTATTGATTTCAGAGAGGAAGGAAGAGGGAGAGAGAAATGGAAACATCAATGATGAGAATCATTGATCGGCTGCCTCCTGCACACCCCACACTGGGGATTGAGCCTGCAACCCAGGCGTGTGCCCTGACCGGGAATAGAACCATGACCTCCTGGTTCCTATGTTGAGGCTCAACCCCTGAGCCATGCCAGCCAGGCTCAGCTTCTTACTCTTTTTTTAAAAATATATTTTATTGATTTTTTACAGAGAGGAAGGGAGAGGGATAGAGAGTTAGAAACACTGATGAGAGAGAAACATTGATCAGCTGCCTCCTGCACGCCCCCTACTGGGGATGTGCCCACAGCCAAGGTACATGCCCTTGACCAGAATCGAACCTGGGACCCTTGAGTCTGCAGGCTGACGCTCTATCCACTGAGCCAAACCGGTTAGGGCAGCTTCTTACTCTTATACTTACATTATTAACTGTGTTTTTTACAATGAGGTGGACACCACAGCTACTCAACTCACTCTGTCCCTTCCACAAACACTTCAGGTGAGGCCTCTATGAGTTAGCCATAGAGTCAGGCATTGGCTACATCTGAGAAGTCTGACAAAGTTGTAACTCTATCTATGGGGACTATGGACCATACATACATGCATAGTTAGCACAGTGCACATACTAGGAATGAAAAAGAACCCAGGGTGATATAATCAAGAGCAACTGGGGGAAAGAGATAATTTTTCTGTCTGACACCACACTTACTAATCTGTATGAAGTATCTGAGTGTATTTATCACCTCTTCCCTTCTTTAGGGTTTTTCTGCTTTTTAAAAATTTTCCTATTTCTAGTTTAATGATTTTTATTGCATATGTTTCTTCCACTATAAATAAATTTAAATCTTAGAGGTAATCTATGAATCATAGATGACTAGTCTCTAATATTTGCTGCATACATACATAGAATTGGGCCAGGTGAAAATCCAAGCTTATTAAGTTCATTCTGTAATTCATAGTCACTCAGACATTTCACGTCCACCATGGTGATGGAAGTTTGGTCTCTTTTCTGATAGTGAGATCTCTGAAAGAGTAAAACATTAAGTTCATTAAGACAGTCTTCCAAGGAAGAACTAAAATGTCACTAGTCCGCTCAAGTGTGTCCAAACTGAGCTCCCCAATCTTGGAGGTGCAAAGCAATAAAGGAAAAAAAATATCACCATTTTCTGCTGTTTCTGCCACAAATCTATTCCAGATTTGTTTGCCTCGATGCCACACTTTGGGTGGGTGTCACTTTCCCCCATGTTAGGGTTCAATTCTTTCTAACTTTTCTACTCAACTAATGTGAGGAAAATCTTCTGCCCAAAATGAACGAATGAACACATCTTCCTATTACTGCGTAGGAACTGAGAAAGACTCAAGTTCTGAGAAGATAAGAAGTTAATTAAATATGAAAGAGCTGAGAGCGATGTTTTAGTGAGTTAAATAGAAGTTATTTATCCCTGCTCGCCTTTTGATGAGAGTACAGAGCATTCAGATATTGCAAACAGTAGTAGTTTCCACACTTGTAATTTAACTCTGAATGTAACAAGAGGGTCGTTTTTAATTAACCGCCAGCAGACTCTGTAATTGCTGAATTGGCATTTGAAAAAGTCAGCTGTTCATTCGCTGGCACATGAATTGATTTATATAGATTTAAGCAAGTCTCAATATGGCTCCCCTAACCTGCACAGCCTCACGTCCGACCAGTGTTATCCAGTTGATCCCTCTATCCCCCCAAACTGGCCCCTCCACCCACTTAACAAAATCCCAACAGACAGACCCATTTGTCACACCTTTTAACAGAGATTTTTAATGTAGGGGTTTATTTATTGTACCTCGTTTCTATCATGTTTCCAGGCTTTTTAATATCACAGTGAAAATGACTTCAAGACAATTACCCAGCTTTGGAGGATCTGGACCAATTTTAAGTAATGACTTTGCCTTTATTGGTGATCAGTCAATGTCCAATTAGGAAGAACATTGTATGCAAGCTAGGAAAAGCTGTGAATGGTCATGCATACCAAGGTTGTTTGAGAACTCCTGGCTTAACAGGTCTCCACTTTTAAAGCTATACTCGGACCAGGGTCACACAGGTGTTTCATAAAGGTGTTCCCCTCTTTTCTGTCTGTTTGAGAAGCTGAATTAACACGTTTAGGTCACTAGCAAACATCCTAATGTTAGGAAGGAAAAGGACAACGCGCTTCCATTTTTAATTTATTTTTATTTTTTTTACTGGAAGCTAGCCTAGGCAGATCCTGTGACATTTCCTCCAGAGAACAGCTGTCTGTTGTTTCGCCACCTTCCCAAAAATAACCTTCAAAAGAGCCCTCATCAATTTCAAGTGACACTAGACAATTGCCTAGAGGGAACCCACAGATGGAAGAGAAATATTCAAATGGGATCCAACTGGATGATGAATCCACTTACCCCTTTACATGGTTGTCTAAAGTCTGTGCAGTTGGGTTGGTTACTGAAGGTGGGTGAGTTGCACCCAAGGGTTCCCACTAGCAACCAACCCCTTTTTGCCTGTTGGATATTATGATAATCATAATACTGACAGTGTGACATCAATAACCTCCCTAGCAACAGACTGATGTGAAAGTCTGAGGATTCATTTAACCCAGGTTCAAACAGAGGTGGCACTGGTTGACTTTATAGGCTGACCGCCATGGTAAAATGTCCAGGGGTGCAGCGGCAGTGATCAACATGTACAGGAAGTGAGGAGAAGGAGCTGCCACCACACCAAACGCTGCCAAGAAGCTGGGAAGATAAAGGAGAAATCAAATGTCAAGCATCTAGGCCATCCTAAGACCCACAGTAGCAGATGGGGAGTTTGGCCATAACCTCTAGGGAAAATGAGAAAATGAAAGAAACCTATATTAACTTGTTAAGGAATTGCTCGTTTAAAAATAAGGATCCTGCCAAACCGGTTTGGCTCAGTGGATAGAGCGTCGGCCTGCAGACTGAAAGGTCCCAGGTTCGATTCTGGCCAAAGGCATGTACCTTGGTTGCGGGCACATCTCCAGTGAGGGGTGTGCAAGAGGCAGCTGATTGATGTTTCTCTCTCATCGATATTTCTAACTCTCTATCCCTCTCCCTTCCTCTCTGTAAAAAATCAATAAAATATATTTTAAAAAAACAAAACTTTGAAAAAATAAAAATAAGGATCCGGATAGAATGCAGATAAATAATACGTTGCAGAATTTTGATGGTCTTGGCCATCTAAACTCCTATCTCGTTTCATCCTCGGCACACTCCTGTGACAACCCCAGGACAGACAGCATTGGCGTTGCAGGAGGCCAGTTCTTGTTGTTGCTTTAGTTTCTTTAAGGAAAGATCCCTTGGACTATTAGCTTGAGTTTGCTGAGACAATCGTGCAAGACAAATTAGGCTGAAACAAGAATTGCAAGACAAAATGTAACGCTGGGAAAACACATGCCTTAATTAAATACCAGGGATCGAAAGGAGCCACCCGAAAGGGGTTAGGGAGACAGTGGAGCCAGCCCGACGGGAGCCAAATCCCAGCCTGTCTCTTTCCAGCTGGGTAACGGATGCCAAGCAGGGGAAGTTACTAAACTCATTGTCCCCTTGGCTTCATCTGCAATGGAGATGACAAGGGTACTCACCTCCCAGGGCTGTTATGTGCATGTAATGAGTTCTACCATGTAGTAAGCACTAATTATTCCTGTGCCCTAGCCTCAGAGAGATTCCACATCCAGCCTCTTCAGGGAGCTCCACTGTATTTACACTTACCCGCGGGACCCTCTCGTTTCTATACTTTCCCGATGCTGGGAAAGGACTGAGCACCTTTGGGTGCATGGTCAGGAAGGCTCCTTGAGTGATCCAAGCTGAGGCTCTGTGGTAGGCCGTTAGACAGACATGAGCAGAGCAAGGACGATGGGCCAGGTGCAGAAGGTCACCAGGGTGGAAGCCCCCGGTGCCTAGCAATGGGCAAAACTGGGAAAACAAGACCTCCCCATCCTGAAAGGACACACCTGGGAAGCTGCTGGATATTCTGAGAGCTCCAGATAAACACTCTCAGGTCGAAGGACCCAGTGTGCTCTCTCTCTCTCTCTCAAGAGCATACCCTCACCTTTCTCAACCTCCTCCTCTTCCTCCCCACCCTCCTGAGCTCTAAGGGTCCCTTCTTTTGCCTCTGTGGCTTGTTTCCTGAGCCCATGTCTTCGACCACTCACTTCTTCTAGCTCTGTGGCTTTCTAAATAAACTTTCTCTTATAGTCTGAGCCTTGCCTCAGAATTTTAGCCAGAA
>NW_006284328.1:1457091-1482329 GCF_000327345.1 Myotis davidii | reverse complement strand
GAGGTCCGGTCTGACTCCACCGGTCTCACACCTGGCGCCATTTCGCTGCCAACAGTTCCAAGAGCCATAGCTCAGTTTCCAAACAAACATGTAATACACGCGTTTGCCAACACCCAAACATGGGATGCACCAGGCAAAGACTTTGAAAGTTGACACATTTGTTTCCATCAAAGCAAATACGTGATAGGCTTGGGTTATTAGGATGCGCAAGCATTTTGTTTACATTTCCTAGAATTGCTTTACATTAAAAAAGCAAACAGGCCGAAACCGGTTTGGCTCAGTGGATAGAGCGTCGGCCTGCGGACTGAAGGGTCACAGGTTCGATTCCGGTCAAGGGCATGTACCTGGGTTGCGGGCACATCCCCAGTGGGGTGTGTGCAAGAGGCAGCTGATAGATGTTTGTCTCTCATTGATGTTTTAATTCTCTATCCCTCTCCCTTCCTCTCTGTAAAAAGTCAATAAAATATTTAAAAAAAAAAAAAAAGCAAACAGCAGGTGGAACCCCTTCCATTTAAGCAGTTAAACTATTGGAATGAAACAGGCGTTTCTAAAATAATTTTTGGTCAGACTTCTGGGGATTATAACAAGCGAGTTTGACAAAGGATTCAATCAGATGCTCTCTTTGGGCGGAGCCCTCTATTATATGCAAACTACTCTGTCTGAGGTAATTCTCTTAAAGATCCCCCACCAGCACATCCCTGGCTCTACTCTCAGCATTATTCTGTTTAAGAATTCCTGTACTGTGCCTGACTGGCATGGCTCAGTGGTTGAGTGTTGACCTATGAACCAGGAAGTCATGGTTCGGTTCCTGGTCTGGGCACATGCCCTGATGCGGGCTGGATCCCCAGTGTGACGCGTGCAGGAGGCAGCTGGTTAATGATTCTCTCTCATTGACGTTTCTCTCTCTCCCTCTCCCTTCCTCTCTGAAATCAATAAAAATATATTTTTTTAAAGAAGGACTCCTGTACTCTGCAGGATGCTGAAATATTCGGTTTTGATGTTTACAGCCCCCATGTCCCTTGGTTTTACCTGTGAAGTTTTGGGCATTAGCTTGCTTTTTATTTCCTCCCGGGCTGCAAAGACATTTTATTCCAGTTCTTGAGGGAAGTTTTAATTGCCAATCGACTAGGTATTCAACATGATAAGGTATCTAAACCCTGAGAGCTTCCTCCTTTCATTAAAATGTGGATCCAATTTCTTTTCCCTTAATGCCACATGCTGTTATTAAACTGAAATAACGGAAATAGTCAAAGCCAGATGTCACTTCAGTCTCAGGTTTGACGCGGGGCACAATTTCCTCTCCTCAAGTTCAATCTGCGTTATTTACTCACCCCATCCTCTGGAAGAATGCACAATTTAAATGTAGATGCAATTTACATAGGGGAGCAGATAGTAGATTTGCAGTTTCAATTGCCAAAGAACCATTTGCAAAGGGGGAAATCAGCTAGAGCAAAGATCAGCAGCTGCCAGGCTGAAGTCCCATCACTTGCCATTCTCCTGTGACTTTCCTCCTGAAGCCACCTGCCTCCCAGCCTCAGCCAGGCAGGCAGAAGGAAGTGGGGAACTCTGGCATCTTCCCAGATAGTTCAAGGAGCATTGACTGTTGACGGGGAGGAGAAAAGAGAAAGTTGGGGTTTCAATGAGCTAATCTGCTTGGCATCCTTGTTGAAATCATTAACTGACCAATTTCTTTCAAGAAATATTGATTGCCTGGCTGGTGTGGCTCAGTGGTTGAGCACCAATCCAGGAACCAGGAGGTCACAGTTCGATTCCCGGTCAGGGCATATGCCTGGGTTGCTGGCTCGATCCCAGTAGAGGGTGTGCAGGAAGCACTAAATCAGTGATTCTCTCTCATCATTGATCTCTCTCTCTCTCTCTCTCTCGCGCGCCCTTCTCTCTCTGAAATCAATAAGAAACATATTTTAAAAATAAAAATAAAATCAATAAAAACATATTTTTTAAACAGGAAATATCGATTGATCATCTCCTGTAGAGCAGACATTGTACTTGGCCTAAATTAGGGGGAAAGCGATAGTCCTTTCAAGGAGCTCATTGTCTCCTTAAAGAGAAACGAAAACAAATAATTACAAGAAAATAAGCTGTTAACGGGACCCCAGACTTGGAAGCCCCCAGGGTCTGAAGGTTTCATTTAGGCTGAGACTTCCAGAATGGGCAATAATTTGCCCTATAACAGGGGGCTTAGGACAGCCATTCTAGGAGTGTGGTGAGCAAGAGAGGAAACGGGCCAGGTGAGTAGGTTGGGGTCAATTTGTGAAGGAGCCTGGTAAGGATCCTCCAGGCACATTGGAAAGTGTATAAGCGGGACCTGACATGATTCAATATATGTCTGACACTGGGTGGAGAATTGTGTGTTTATCATTTGCTACAGTTGAGGCTTCATTCTGAATGGAGAATGAGTTGGTAAGACAGAGTCTGGAAGCTACTTGGGGACGTTATTTATTACACAGTCCACAAAAGAGTTGCTTCAGATTTGGACCGGACCAGTTTGGAGAAGGACTGGAGAGGAAGACACACGATTCATGAGTGATTTAGGAGCTGGAATCGCCAGGCCAGGACGCCTGCTTACATGGTTCCTCTTCACTTCACGTGCACAGGTCCCACCTCGATCTAAATCTTTTGTCTTAGCCACGAGCCTGCTTACACCAGAAACCATATGGAGTTTGGTCTATACAGCACTGACCCTTAAGAAATTATTCCGCCCTCCTCTAGTCAGCCCTCGATTGTGCACACGATTTGAAGGCAGCAGCGACGCAGCTAATCCACAGCACTCTTCTATTTGGCTCTGGAATTAATTACACCTTTTAGAGCAAATTTGCCTTCTTAATTAATCTTTCTTAGGCTAATATTAAAATTAACTAATATTCTCTGAGCCCATGACAGCTGGGCAGGGGAAGGAGGGAGCAGGGGAGGGGAGGGTAAAGCCACTCCACATTACAGTTCAATGTGGATCATCCATGGAGGCCACGATGGAGCTGGGTCTGGCCCATGGAGAGGTGGCTGCAGAACTAGAAACTCAGATCCCTTGGGAGCTCCGTGACTGAGCACCTGCCGCGTACCAAGCGCCCTGCTCAGACTGAACAGAAGATAAATAAAGCAGAGTGTCTGCTCTCAAGGAGCCACCCATATAATGTGGGCAACGGATGAGTGAGAGGATCATTTAATCAAATGCAGTGAGGGTTCTGGCAGAAGCTTCTCCTTACGAGACTAAGGCATGGCCCTGGCCAGGGTGGCTCAGTTTGTGAAGTGTAGTCCCGGCACCAAAGGTTGTTGTTCAATTCCCAGTCTGGGCATGGCCCCTGGTCAGGGTGCGTGTGGGAGGCAAATGATCAATGTGTCTCTCTCTCAAATCAATAAAAAATATTTTTTGAAAGAGAGAGAGAGAGAAAGAGAGACACCCTGGCCCGTGTGGCTCAGTTGGCCGGTGTGACTCAGTGGGTTGGGTGTTGACCTGTGCAAAGAAGAGAGAGAGAGAGAGAGAGAGAGACACCCTGGCCGGTGTGGCTCAGTTGGCCGGTGTGGCTCAGTGGGTTGGGTGTTGACCTGGGCAAAGAAAGGTTGCCGGTTCAATTTCTGGTCAGGGCACATGCCCAAGTTTCAGACCCGATTCCCTGTGGGGGCAAGTAGGGAGCAGACCTAAAGAGCAGGTAGGGTCTGATAGGCAGGAAGCCGGAAGGAGGAGGATGGGCATTGTAGGCAAAGACTCATCGTGAACAAAGGCTTGGAGAGGGAGGAATTGGGACCAGACTAGGCTTCTGCAACGGGTTTACTTTAGATAAGTGGATGGATATGGTTGAGCCAGGAGATCCAGGATTTCCTAGGTCCCTTCTACCTCCAGAAGCCTCCCATTCTGGGGCCCTCTGATGCCAATGATGGTTTCTGCGTGCCCTGCCCCCGCAACAACAACAACAACCAGGCCTCTGACAGAAGGTGCTTGTGGATAACAGCAGAGCCATCAGGAAGACTAATCTGACCTGCAGGGCAAGATGCATTACAGGGGTGGGGGTGCCAGCAGGGAGGCAGTGAGGGAGATAGGTGGGTCCTTCCTTTGTCTCCCTGTGAGATGATAGTGAATGCAGCAGAGAGAATGCAGGGAGACTTTGGATGGTTCAACCAGAAGAACCTTGAGAGGCCAGACCAGAGTGGTTAGCAGCACAGACTCCAGGACCAGACTGTTCCATTTGCATCCTGGACCTGTCGCTGACTGTAAGCTCTGTTCCTTGGGCCCGGCTTCCACATCTGTAGAAGGGGAATTCTATATAATGAAAGGGTAATATGCAAATTGACCCTAATGGTGGAACGACCAGAATGACTGCTCAACCAGTCACTATGGAGCGCACTGACCACCTCTCGGTCCCTTTCCCCGGCTGGCAGGCTCCATTGCCCAGTGGCGAATGGGAAACTGGGGGCGGGGGGGCGGGGGGTGAGGGAAGCGGGCGGCGCCAGGTCAAGGGCCCTGTCCTGCCTGTCCCCACACACACAGAGGGCAACCCACAGTGGGGGCAGGGCCAGTGAGTGGGTGGATTACCCACGCATGAATTTCATGTGCAGGGCCGCTAGTATAATAATACTGCATTCTTCCTGGTATTGTTGAGAACTGAGTTCATGCATCTCAAGTGTTTAAAACACCATCTTCAGTAAGTGCCCATGGTAACTGCTTTCAAGTGTGAGCTGTGATAAGCCTCATTTCAAAATCGTGGCCGTGGCGTCCTAACCCAGAGTTCTTGGTGGGGAGGGGACACAGGTGTCCTCACCTCATTTAGTACCATGGCCCACCTTTCCCTGTGAACTCGGGGAAACTGAGAGTAGCTTGTCCTCCTACAAAGACTGGTCAGGGATCTGCTTTTCCTCTAAGGAACATGTGGAAGAGAGAAAAGGTACTGGAGGGAGTGGGAGTATTGTTCAGTATAAGGAGCAACTAAATTTAATGAGAGACTAGATAAAGCAAGTTGGAGAGCGCGTGGGACATCCATTCCTGTCCTTGAACCAGGATCGGTGAATTCCCTGGCTTAAAGGAGACGCTGTACCATGACCAGAGTGGAAGCAAAAGAAAAAAAGTGGGAGCATTAAATGAAGCCAAGAATGAAGTGACAAGAGCTGGAACCCCTAAAGAACTATATGCTAGTAGACCTTTATGGTACATGCAGGGGGATCTCCAATGTGACCCAGCTTTTTAGCAGCCACACAAAAAAATCTACCATCCCATACTCGTAAAATGAAAGCAAAACAAA
Source organism: Myotis davidii (assembly GCF_000327345.1). Taxonomy (NCBI): domain Eukaryota; kingdom Metazoa; phylum Chordata; class Mammalia; order Chiroptera; family Vespertilionidae; genus Myotis; species Myotis davidii. The sequence continues at coordinate 1,477,080 of NW_006284328.1, read as the reverse complement.
GTTAGGCTCCAGAGCAGCGGTTCTCAACCTGTGGGTCGCGACCCCTTTGGCGGTCAAACGACCCTTTCACAGGGGTCGCCTAAGACCATCCTGCATATCAGATATTTACATGACGGTTCATAACAGTAGCAACATTACAGTGATGAAGTAGCAACGAAAATAATTTTATGGTTGGGTCACCACATGAGGAATTGTATTTAAAGGGCCAGAAGGTTGAGTACCGCTGCTCTAGAGAATCTAACCATTCCTGATACTTGAAGCGTGGATGTTTCTTGGAGACCCCCTGAGTATGCAAAGCAATGGGGTGACTGGCAAGGGGCAGGGGCCAGTTGGTGAAGGGCCAGAAGCATGAGAAGGAGCCCTCCGGCTTTATCCTGAGGACGGTGGGAGCCATTGAAGGTTTATGGTGTTTTTGGTTTTCATAATCTTTAAACTCAATTTATTTTAAACACTTTCAAGCTGAAGTGAATTATCAAGTGAAACGGAAGTATAATGAAACCCATACCTACCCTCACTCTGTTCCAACAATTGTCAACAGTTGCCTGTGACCAAAGGGCTTTGAGCATGGGTGGTGATATGATGACATTTGTATTTGAAAAAGATGCTGTGGAAAGAATAATAGGAGTGCACAGGACTGGGCACAAGAATGTCATTAGGTTGTAGCAAACCATTCATTCATCATCTCATTCATTTATTCATTCAACAAATATTTCCTGACACTGTTCTTAGTCCTGAATTAAGAATAAATAAAGCAGATGGGGCCCTAACTGGTTTGGCTCAGAGCGTCGGCCTGCGGATTGAAGGGTCCCAGGTTCGATTCTGGTCAAGGGCAAGTGCCTTCGTTGCGGGCACATCCCCAGTAGGGGTGTGCAGCAGGCAGCTGATAGATATATATTTTAAAAAGTAAATGGGGCCGAAACCGGTTTGGCTCGGTGGATAGAGCGTCGGCCTGCGGATTGAAGGGTCCCAGGTTCGATTCTGGTCAAGGGCAAGTACCTTCGTTGCGCGCACATCCCCAGTAGGGGTGTGCAGCAGGCAGCTGATAGATATATATTGTAAAAAGTAAATGGGGCTCCTGGCCTCCTAGAGCTTACATCTTTGGAGAGAAAAGCAGACAAACAAGCAAATTAAGTGAATGAGAGAGAATGTTTCAGAATGTGATCATGTGACAGAGAAGAAGTTGGGAGGCAGAGGTCTAATTTAGACTGGGTGGTCATGCTTGTGTTCCTGAATCCAGAAGGTCAGGATGGCTGGAGCAGCAGGAAGGAGAGCATAGTAGAGATGAGAAGGGAGAGGCCAGGTGAGAAACGATGATGGCCTGGCCTACGGTGGTGGTGGTAGCGGTGGGGATGGAAAGCAGTGGATTTGAGGGAGATTTGGGAGGGAGAACCCACAGGATTTAGTGATCGATCAAATGCGGAGTAGAGAGTTGGGGGTGTTCAGGGTGATTCTCTGGCCTGAATCGAAGGATGATTACCTAAGTGGACAGAGAAGGAAAGAGGGGTCATGGGAAAAGCCCAAACTCCCAGGTGCCCCTCACAGCCTTTCAAAGTGAAGGCCTGGCAAAGTGAAGCCAATTCACCTACCAGCCCCAGTCCAGAAACCAACTGTCTATGCAGCTTCCAGATCAGAGAGTTGCCGAGGGCAATGCCATGTGATCATCACCATGCCCCTGGTTCTCCAAAGCTGACACCAGGGCCACCTCCAGCCATGGAGCTAGTACGGAGGGCCACTGTGGGTCCAGCTGGGCAGTGGAGGAGATAAAGGTGATGCCCCACTATTTAAAACAGTCGTGGGTCCTAACCGGTTTGGCTCAGTGAATAGAGCATCAGCCTGCAGACTGAAAGGTCCCAGGATCAATTCCAGTCAAGGGCATGTACCTTGATTGAGGGCACATACTAAAAAATCAATAAAATATATTTTTAAAATAAACAAACAAAACCAGCCTTGGGCCTGGCCATGTGGCTCAGTGGTTGAGCATTGACCTATGAACTGGGAGGTCGCGGTTCGGTTCGATTCCCAGTCAGGGCACATGCCTGGGTTGCAGGCTCGATCCCCACTGGGGGATATGCGGGAGGCAGCCCATCAATGATACTCTCATGATTGACGTTTCTATCTCTTTCTCTCCCCCTCTCCCTTCCTCTCTGAAATCAATAAAAATATCTATATAAAAAACAAAACAGCCTTGGGGGTGGGGTGGGGTGCAATCATTGAGCTGAATCAGAGGAATTTGGTATTCACAGGGATGTTTTCATCACGATAGCCGGGGTCCTCGGAAGCCATGTCAGTGTCTCATGCCATTTGGGGGCTTGGCTCATCTCAATGCCCCCATCTCACGTGGCTGCGAGGAGGACTGAGATTCGAAAGGAGCAGGATTTTGCTGAAGGACAGTATGCAGGCCTGGGGGGAGGGAGGGTCTGGAATCAGAGCGCTCCTGGGCCCGCAGCCTGTGACTGCTGCCTGGTGCAGACTTATTAGAAGGGACACAAAAGGTGGCCTGTGAAGATAGCTGGGGTGGGGGAAGGAAGATGCTCCCAAATGCAATCCGGGCAGGAGACCACCGTGGCCAGGGCAGGCGTTGTCTCTGGGACTGGCCCCTCCATCTCCTTTGCTGGTTCTTAGCTGTGATCTGTCCTTGCAGCATCTTGTTCCACAAGAGCATGTCCCCCCAGCGGTGCCTTTGTGGGGAGGGAGGGAGCAGGGGACAGGGACGGGCATTCGGGGTCATTGTCTGGGATTGAATCCTGGACAGCAGGAGGCTGCTGGCTCTTGCTTCCGCAGCCCTGTCATCTGTCACCCAGCGAGGGCAGCGGCAGCCGGCTGCGGACTGCCTAATGAAGACAGAGAGGTGGTTCCGGCTGTGCACAGGTGCCGCTTCCCCATTAGCAGAGGTGACATTCCGAAACACTACTCATTACAGAGCAGACATTGGACAGGGCTGGGACACATATTGATGACAGCAGGGCCAGCCAGCGTCTGTCTCAAGTCCCACTGCCCCCGAGAGAGCCAGCGAGAGCTAGAAAGAAGCTAGAAGGAAGCGTCATGACTGTCAAACCCGCAGGCCCCTCATTGGGTGGGGGTGGGGGGATGTTAATTCTGGACACTCCTGATGTTTAGAGCGAAGTCATTCTCTCCAGTGCGTGTGGACCAAGGGTCCTCGGCTTCAGCCCACTGAACGTTGGCCAGCTCCAGCCCTCCCGGAAAGGCTGATGGTGTGGATGGCTGTGAGGGGGTGGGGAGCTGGTCCTCAAAATCACACCTGCAGCTGGAGCCCAGGAAATCGTGCGTTAGAGGTGGAATGGGCCCGGGTCGCAGCTGGGAGGGGTGGGGTTAGGCTACGGAGAACTTCCAGACGGAGGGTCATCAGGGACAGGCCAGGCGTGGAATCTCCTTTCCGGCAGGTGCGCACAAGGGTGGATCCCCACCTTAGCTAGGGTGGGGTGCTCGTTGCCCTGGAGACCAGGACGGCCAGGAACCCCAGGAACCGCAGGCAGGCTGGCGCCAAGTTTGCGCAGCTCCCAAAGTCAGGACCAAAGGGGCCACCGGAAGAGGCAGTGGTCCCTGAGCGCGCACACAGCCGGGTACAGACGCTGCACCCACAGTCCCCACGCAGCCTGCACCCCGCAGCAGGGCGCCCCGCCCCCGCGCTGCCGATTGTAAACCCGCAGCAGGCAGAACTTGACTTAAAAATAACTATTTTGACAGTTCCTATGTAAATATGTGAGCGACGCGTGGGCCTGGTTTTCCTTCACGCGTGCCCTCCTCCCCTCGTCCCTACTCCAGCCCCACCTCTGCTGAGGCTGAGACGATGGGAGAGCGCCGCCTGCAGGAGCCTCCCCAAAATGTAGCAGAGGAAAGTGATCTGTCTAGAGAGCAAGCATGTCAAACTCAAAGGCGAACGCGGGCCAAATAAACAAGGTTTAAGTGTACGTGGCCGCAGAGAAACGAAAGCTTCCATTTTCATAGAAGCGTAGGTTTATTTCGATGGAGACATGCTGAGTACAACGGGCTGAAGTAAATGAGTCATCGTTAACATAAAATAATAGGACATTTTAACAAAAATTAATATTTTTTCTTGAACATTAACTTACCAGACACTGAAAAACTGCACAAATTAATGAGCGTAAGGCAAATAAACCTATTTTTCTTGTTCTCCGAAGGCAAAATATTTCCTGTTGCGCACACCAAACAAGTCAGTCCAAGACTAAGGACATGGCAGTCGGCTGCTACAATATTCGCTGCTAATATTAGTGGAGAGGAATGGTGCGCCTGCGAGTAAGGCACGTAAGGGAAATGAAGGCAACACGATTATAGTAATCAGTCATTAGCGAACATTGTAGTTCGTTATTCATAATTATGTATAACAGGATATTGTAAAAATTCAGTTATGAAATTTTTATTAAAACGTTTCTTACATACCGTTATATTGGCTGGGCCGCAAAAATATTCATTGTGGGCTGCATGCGGCCTGCGGGCCTCGAGTTTAACATGCTTGGTCTAGAGTGTTCAGCCAGGTGGAGAGCAGGCTGTGGGGAAGAGGGCTAGGGAATCAGAAGTTAGAGGAACCCCAGCTCAATGTCACCGCACCACCACAGGGGCAACCCTCACTATTTCTTGTCTCCTACCTGGGAAAGGAGAAGTTACCCAGGACACAGGTGAGCTAATGTAATAATCCCTGTCTCCATAGCTGTCTTCAATTCAGTGTGACTTGTTTTCTGAGTCTCTGTCCTCACCCCAGCACTGTGCTAGAAGCAATGCAATATGTGAGACATGCAGAAGTTCTTGCCATTTGTAATTCTTTCAACCAACCCTCTCGAGGAACTTGTATTGAACTCCTGCTTTGTGCCAGGCATGAGCGAAGTACACCCTTCAGCATATATTATTTGACCCTCACACACACTTGCAGGGTGGGTATGACTGCAGTTTGCATTTGGAAGACAGGGGTTTGGGGAGATGAGCTGCCACCGCTCCTGAAGAGAACTGAGATCAGAACCCAAGTCGTGTGCTCCCCCGACCGCAATAGCTAATGGGGAGGAAGGGAGGCGGACGCAGAGAGCCACTCATCCTACAAGGAGGGAAACTGAGGCCCAGACAGACAAAGTCATGTGCCATCTGGCCACCAAGAAGTACCTTAGCTGGGACAGAGCCAGGACCAAAACACAGCAGCTTTAGGTCGGCCAGCCGGTGCCGCTGTCCCCGATCTTCATGATGGGACATCATATGACGTCTTTGGGGTTTCCTGATGGTCTCTTTGGAAGAAGGGGAGGGGAGGGGTAGTTGGAGAACAGACGAGAAAGAGAAAAGGAAGGAGGGGTCTGGAGAGTGAAGGAGCATAAGTAGGCACAGTGCTGGCCAGGCAGAGCTGTGAGCCAGGGGAGGTTCGTTGTCAGAGCTCCCAGCTACACCGTTCTTTGCCCTCTGTCCCTCCGAGGTGCCCCCTCCCCCAGCCAGATGCCCACCGATGTTCTCATGATGTTTCCCTCCATCCTAATGAAGCCTTCTCCAGGGAGGGAAGAGGATGCACTCACTGATGCTGTGGACAAATGCCTGATAACCACCCAGTGTTTGCTTCTCTCCCACAGTATAAGCCCCAGAGGATCGAAGCCTAAAGTAAAAGAGAGGAAGCACTAATGAAATTTCAGGGGCCACACTCCTGGAGAGGAGAAACATTTGGGAGCCAAAGGGCCCACCTGTGACAGGAGAGGCTGCATCTAGCACCTGCTGGCACGGTTCTGTCTGGCATCTGTCTGTAGGTATTGGCATAGAGAAGTCCCCAGGGTCTGTGCTCTGAACACTCTCCTCTCCGTTCTTCAGGGCTCGTCACCTCCTCTATGAAGCCTTCCATGATACCTCCCCTCTCTAAACAGCTGTGCTCTCAGGCAGCCTCCACGCACGTTGCTTGTCCTCTGAGGCATCTTGCATCCTTTGAACCTTGGCATACTGCTTTTTATTAAATTGTGAGTTCCTCAAGGGGAAATCAATGTCTGGTTTTCCTGTTTCTCCTGCAGCTTCTCCCACAGGGCTTTGCACAGTCAGGACTCAATAATGATTGAATGGATTGAGTTGACAACAGTACACAGCACACACAGGGAGGTGAGGACTCAGGGTGCTGACAGCAGAAGGGCTAGGAGAAGGCATCCCAGCTCACTCCTGAAGAGGAGGGAAACCGAGGTCCAGACAGACAGAGTCACGTGCCTATCTGACCAACAAGACGGAAAGGTGTGGGCGCCAATCTGTCCCAGATGGTTAAGGCACTCACGGAGTGCTTATGTGCTGGGCACCATGGTGGCCAACTGAGAGAAGAGGCAGCCGCCCCTCTCAGGAGCAGCTGGCTCTGGAGCTGGGCCTGATGGCCCCAGCTCTCTGGCCCTTCGGTGACAATCTGAAATCTCTGTCCCTCCAATCAAAGTGGAATTATAGAAGAATTCTTTTTGAGAAGAGTTTTATTGATGATTCACATACCATGATAGAATAAATCTTGTTTGTAATATTATGCCATCTCATAGCATCTTTCTCTCCCTGTAAGTCTGTAAATTCCCATTTGTTCTGTCAATAGTGCTGAGAAGCCCAACCAAAGATCTTTTTTTCTTTCTGTAAAAAATAAAGGTACCTTACCCGGCCTGTGTGGTTCAGTGGTTGAGCATCAATCCGTGAACTAGGTGGTCTTGGTTCTATTCCTGGTCAGGGCACGTGCCCCGGTTGTGGGCTTGATCCCCAGGGTGGGGCGTGCAGGGGTCAGTTGATCAATGACGCTCTCATCATTGATGTTTCTATCTTTCTCTCTCCCTCTTTCCTCTCTCTAAAATCAATAAAAACATATATTTTTTAAAAATAAAGCACCTTTAAGATCATATTGTAGTCCCAAGCCACCTTCCCTACTCACCACCCCACCTCCTCTAGCCAGCTAGGAGGCAGGAGGCCTGCCTTCCCTCGACTTACGGAGAGCACAAGTGAGGCTCAGGGCTCCAGGGCTGGGTGTCTCTGGAGCCTCCTCCTAGGCCCCACCACCTCCCTTGTTCATGCTCCGACTTCCTCCCAGTCTTTCCCCCTCCTCTCCTTAGCAGTTGGTGGAAATGTTTATTTAGCTTGTGCTGCCGCAGTGTATCCCAGTGCGAAATAAACACGGATGCCCCAGCCACCCTGACAACATAATTCATTTACTGCAAACGGATATAATAAAGTCTGTTTATTACCGCAATTAACAGAGCGGCGTCTGCCGGCATGCTTTCCAGAGGCAACCAGAAAAGTGCTTACTCCAGGTGCACAGATCCGGGAAACCGTGCAACTTGAGCCAAAATGAACCCAAGTGGAGGCTTAGTAAATGGGTCCCGGCCGCCCCAGAAAACAGCCGTCCAGGAGCAGTTCAGCTGAGGTAGAACTTCGATGCAGGAGTCCAGCACAATGAGTGCTACTGGACTGGGTTAGACCTGGACCTGTCTCCAGGGTCATGGTCTGGAAATCGCACATGAAATGCAACCCCCAGCCCCACCACCCCAGCCGCTGGGTTCATAGTTCACTGAGCTTCTAGGTGGGGAACATTAGTACCATTGACTCTCAGGGGCACTGGGGTGCAGTGGGGGTATAGGGAGAGGACCAGAGGCTGGGACAGAAATGGAACAGCTCTAAGAAATCCTTTCACTAAATCCTGCCTTCCCCTCAAGGCCCTGAAGGGAAACATGGCTGGAGGGGAGAGAGGGAGGGAAGGCGAGGGACCCAGGAGTCGGCTTTGCGGCCTGGAGAAATGATGCTAACTTGCTTTGGGCATGAAAACAGGACATAGACAGGAAGCCCCATTGCCCTGTCCTTTGGTGGAGGGCAGAGGAAAGGGGAGTGCTGGCTTAGATCCCCCGTGATGTTCGTGTATTGATTGTTAACGCAAACCTGGCCCTCCATCCCCCGTCAAGGGGACAGTGGTTGTGCTAACAGGCCTCTCTTCAGAACCACGGCTGGTTTTCCCAGGGCAGCGCCAGTGTCTCCGCACGTGGAAACCGCATCTGGAGCAGCGTCTCAGGGAGACGAGGGGAGTTCGACCCTGAAAATACAAAGCTGAGTGCTGAAGGTGGAAACCAAAAGGCTCCCAGGTGCAGGGCCAACCGCCCTAAACAGTCCCCTGGTGGAGGGGTGACCCAGGGGGTGCCCCTTCCTTCCATCACTCCTTTTCCTCGGGGAGACGGTGCTGCATAGAAGGGTGAGGGCAGAGCCGGCCTGGCCTCTCTGGAACAGAGAAAGTGAGGGCTTTGAGCATCATGAACAACGAGATAAAAATAGCAGCATCGCCATGGCAACGAAGGCTGGGAGAGTCCTGAGGATCTGGTCTGGGTCCTGCCATCTCCCCCTCCAGCTTTCCTCTGCTTCTGGCTTCTCGGATAGAACAGGAATGAGCTGAGTGGAGGGAAGGCTGCCCAAGGAAACCCCAGAACTCCAGACCCTAGGCTGCCCAGTTGGGGGGAGGGGGTGGGAGTGGGGGCTCCTGGCTTTTGGAATTTCTTCCTCAGCATAATGAGTTTCTCCAGAGATGCTGAGGCCCACACCTCACCCTCCTTGAGGGTGGTCCTGCCGTCCTGGGTTCCCCTGTGAACAGCCAAGGTTTCTGTTTCTTCTTCATGGTCCGTGGTTCTGAGAAGGGAGCCCGGGAAGGACTGGCCAGAAGCCCCACACAGTTGGCACTGGCCTGGGGGCATGGCCTGGGTGGTGGGTTTAGTCTGAAAAGCCATACTCTCTGCTCCTAGGCTGTTTAGCAACACAGCCTTAGGGAACTGCTTGCATTGCAGACAGGGTGATGCTGGTGTGGGCTGTCTCTTGTTCTTGAGTCAGAGGGAGGGGGTGTTCACTCTTTGGGAACAGATTCTGGTTCTTGGTTCTGGCGGTGTTGTCACTCCAGCACCTGTTGGGCACAGCAACCTCCTTCAGGGTGAACCAGGTTTTCTGGACCAGCCTGCAACGAGCCCACCAAACACAGGAGCCAGAGATTTCCTCCCGTGAGAGCCCATCTTCGTGGTTATGACCAAGTGTCTGTCTCCAAAAATTCAAGCCACATCAGGTACAATGTGCCCTTGCAATGCACGCCTCCCAGTGGGTGGGGAGGGGATGGGTCTGGTCACCTTTTTACAGAGGCCAGGAGAGAGGAAGCAATTTGCAAGGCCAGGAGTCAGCCATGGAGAACTGGGAAATGGGGGGCCCACAGCTCTTTACCCACCAGCACACCCCAAGCCACTGGGCGGAATGCATCTTCAGTCTGCAGACGGGGCAGATTGCAGCCTGAGGCACTTCCCCTTGCAGATGGCCAGGTGACAGGTGGGGTGGGTCGGCTTGGAGAGGGGCTCACCAGCAGCTATGCAAAGGGAAGCTATGGGTTCCATAAGTGGGGCAGGGAGTGGGTCCTTGAGACCTCATTTGCAAGGAGTGGTGTGTGTGTGTGTGTGTGAGAGAGAGAGAGAGGAGAGAGAGAGAGAGAGAGAGAGAGAAGTGGCACTTGTGATGATCTAGCCTGGGTATAGGAAAAAGTAGAGGCAGAGGTACTGGCTCCCTGGGCAGGGAATGTGGGGGGAGGACTGCAGCAGAAGCTCTGGGTGCTTTGGTTTTCCCTCTTACTAACCCCCATTTCTTGGATCTACCATATCACCCACATTTGCTGCATGCACAGAGCTCACCAGCGGGGGCACAGGACCCCTGCACTCCCCTGGCCTCACAGCCCTGAACCCCATGGACACTCAGCTTCCCAGACCCAGAGCTCTGGGAAGGGGGAACCTAGAGAACATGAATGCAACCCCCTCTTTATAGATGAGGAACCTGAGTCGCAGAAGTAGGACACGATTAGCCTAAGGTCACACCGTCATCAGTGTCCACGCAGGGCAGGAACCCAGCCCTGGTTCTTTGCCTCCCACTGTGCTACCTCATGCATATTTCAATTAATTAAATTATTGCTTTTCCTTCTCCCCCAAATAACCTCCCTATATATTTCTGATGACCCATATGCTACATTCAAAGCCCCCACTTCTACCCCCACAGGAATGGAGAAGGAAATGACATTCTAAGTATTAAAAAAACAAAAAAAGACTTCAACCTGAGACAAGAAGCCCCTCGGGGCCTCAGGCCAGGGTCCCTGACCATTCAAGCCACAAGAGCCTTAAGCACCCTTCACATCTTTATCCTCCACTCAACAGCCACAGCACAAGAAGGGAAGTGGCGTGGGCGTTCTCCCTTTAGAGATGGGAGAGGGGAGGCCCAGGAGGCTACGGTTCCACCTCTTTCCAAGGACTCAGGGTCATGGCCCACAAACAAAAGGCCAGCCCATCCTCAGAATCATCTCCTCACTGTGCACCCCCCCACCCCCCGACCCCGGGAGTTCCCACCTCCCAGGTGGAGTCTGGGAGGCATTCCCAGGTGGAAGGGAGTTCGAAATAGCAGGGCAAGACCATCCAACCAAACCACTGGGGAGGAGTGAGGCTGGACCAGGGCCCAGGCCCCGCGCTCTCTTCAAAAGAACCAGGGGAAGAAAAGCCCGGGGCAGTTAGAGGCTCTGGGCCGCACCTGCCTTTCCGGATGAAACCTCGCCCCTGGGAGCCCAGAGGTGAGAGGTGGAAACAGGTCTCCAGATGGCCCCCCTCGAGGCTGAGAAGGAACGGGACAGTAGGTGGGGTGTCTGGCTAGACCGGTGGTTCTCAACCTTCCTAATGCCGCGACCCTTTAATACAGTTCCTCATGTTGTGGTGTCCCCTGATTTCATTGTTACAAATTGAACATAATTAAAGCACAGTGATTCATCACAAAAACAGTATGTAATGATATATGTGTTTTCCGATGGTCTTAGGCGACCCCTGTGAAAGGGTTGTTCGACCCCCAGGTTGAGAACCGCTGGGCCAGACGCTGCTACTGCCTGCTACTCAGTTCTTCCAGCTGCAGTGTTGGCCTCAACCTTAGCCTTGGACGCAGACAGGGCCACTAGCTTGGAGACCAAGGGCAGCTGTCTGTCTACAGGCACAGCTGGGCTTCCACTCAGGTATACCTTGACCTTGGGACCTCCCCTCTACAGTAGGGGCCCAGTAGATCCATGTCCCTCCAGAGCGAAGGGAGTGCTGGGGGTGGGGTGGGGGGAGCTCTCTGGACAGGCTCAAGGCCAACCCCCTGGAGCTGACATCCCTGCCAAGGCCTGAGAGGCCGCTGGGGGAAGCGCTCGCTCCCCACCCCTCCCGCGTATGTTCTCCACTCTCCTGACCTTTCCTCGGGGTGAGCCCGTGTGGTCAGGACAGAACACTCAACACCTCTGAGTCCCGGGGATACAGTTTCACCCTCCACCACAGCAGTGCCTTCACTGGGCTTCAGCCTGCAGGAGCCGCTAGGACACTGGTGCCCTGGGGGCGGGCCCTCCTGCCTCTACCCTTGAAAGCTTGTCTGCCCGTCTGGTTGCCTCTTCCAAGGGCTCTGCTGTCCAAGAACCAAGGAGTTTTCTTGTCTCTTGTGACCCCACGGGCCTTTATTGCTGTTTCCTTGAGAGAAGGACTTCTGCGCAGAATTCTTTGGATATAAAAGGGAATTCCAGATCTTGGAAGGCTGTGATGGGGGAGAGGGGCCAGGGCCAAGGATGGGGGGAGAGAAATCGTAAATCGTGCTCTGGCTTCACGAAGATGCCCTGGGTCCCACCAGAGCTGCCAGACGCCTGGGAACTGCTCTGAGCATGAGCTGGCCGCAGAGGCTGCCCGGGGGGAATGTGCCCTTGCTCCTCCCAGGTTCTGGGGGAACCAGCAGAAGAGGTCTCCTGCCCTCCCATCGGCCCAGAGAGGCCCGCATCCCCTCTTTCTGCCCCGGGCCCGATCTCCCCTGCACAGGCACCTGCTATGTGGGAAAGGCTGTTCCGTCCCTGAGCAGAGGGCGGCTAAGCTGGCTGCTGCTGTGATAAAGCAGAGGGCAGGCTGGCTCCTGCTACAGAAGCTGCTGGTGTCCGCGCTGGCTCTACTGTCTGCTTGGCCCTCCAGCACCGCTAGGTCCCGGCACAACGACAGGCTAAGTTACATCAAAACTGGGGGAGAGAGGGAGGAAGGAAATGGCTTTTTGTTTGCTTCCTACCTCCTGGAAATAGGCTGGGAATGGGGGCAGAGATGGACCCCCGAGGTGAATGGGGGAGGGGGGATTAAGGGGAAAGTCAAGGTAAGTCCTAGAGGGCCCCCTCCCCCCAGAGTTTCCCCTAAAGGCATCACATGCAAGCATTTCCCCTCTGTGGCTTCTGAGAGGAGAAGCAGCAGGTGGGGGAGACCAGGAGACAGAAGTAAGGGAGCCCACGGCTCAGTCCGGGAAAGGGCCCCTCAGTCTGGCCTTGGAAGACAATCCCTGAGGGAAGTCAGGGCCTAGGGAGCAGCTCCCCTACCTGTGCTGCACCCAGAGCCGGAAGGAAGGGAGTGGACAGAGGCCAGGGCTGAAGGGGAGGTTGCTCCGTGGAGTGTGGGGACAGTGGGGCAGAGGGAGACACAGCTGGCCTCTCACTGTCCACACCTGGCCACCCTACTCAACCAGCCTGCCCCTCAGGCCTGGCTCCGCCTGGCCCAGGGGATGCTGGGACTGGACTCATCTCCCACAACCACAGTGGTCCTAGGACAGACCCCACCCTGGGCTCGGATGGGCTCGTCCCTGTGTCCAACGGGCCCAGCTGAGCTGTGGCCTCCTGAGGAGTCAGCGCTGCTGGGAGCTTCTCTGGCGAGTGGCCAGTTGCCAGTTTCCTCGTTAGCAACAGTAAGGCTGCGGTCTCTCGGGGGAGGCGGTGCCCTGAGCAGAGCCTGGAGCCTCAGGGCAGGAAAGAAGTCTCGCCAGGGGCCTCTTGGGGCTCTGGTCAGGTCCTGGGCTTCCCTTGGAGTGACTGGGGCCTCTCCAGGGAGGTCTCCAGGGACTGGAAGCACAGGAGGCTGATGCCCTCGGGTCAGGTGCAGTCCGGCCAAGCTTGAGAAGGGCCGATTCTGCTCCCGGCCTCGGCCTGGCACCTGCTCACACCGCCGTTTCCCGCTCCCTGCGCACGTTCTCCTTCTTCCTCTTCATCTTGCAGAAACCGTGGAAGCCGCAGAAGCAGGCGAAGGTGAACTCGGGCATGCCCTAGGCCAGGCCGAGGCGCTCAACTGAGATCTGCAGAGAAAGGGGGGCAGGAGAGAGACAGGAGAGAGAAGCAAGCTGGGGTTCATGTTCCCAGAGCCCTACAGGTCTGGCCAGTCACTGCCACTCCCTGGGGCGGCCCGGGCCCCGCTAGACCTCTCAGACCTGCCAGGGGAAGGGCCGTGACACCCAACAGCAGCTTGGAAACCCGCTTCCTGGCCGGTGTGGGGCTGATGGCATTCCTTGAGTGCAGCGGCTGAGTCCCGGGCAGGGAAGAGAAATTGCCAGCTGGCCGCACTGCTCCCCTCCCAGCCCCTCTGCCTAACCTCCTCACCACACCTGTGGTTGGAGACAGGAAGTGGGCTGACTCAAAGCAAGCTCTGCCCTGGCCTGTACACAGGTTGGGAGTGAGCAGTCCACTCATTCCTTCAGGTCACAGGGTCTGATGATGCCAATGCAGGACTGTGTGGGCCTGGAAGAAGGCCCCTCGTCCAGCACAGCCTCGACCTTGACACCTGGCACCGAGGCCCGGCTTCCTCCCTGGCCTGGCAGCCCCCGTGTGCCTGATGCCCTTAGGGAAGTCTATAGGGGACATAATGCACTTGCTTTGACTGCTCAGGGCAACACACATCTGTCCTCATGCAGAGAACAACAGAAAGCAGCCCGGCGGTGTGGCTCAGGGGCTGAGCGTCCACCCATGAACCAGGTCACGGTTCCATTCCCAGTCAAGGCATATGCCTGAGTTTGGGGCCCAATCCCCAGTAGGGGGCGTGCAGGAGGCAGCCAATCGATGATTCTCCCATTGATGTTTCTATCTCTCCCTTCCTCTCTGAAATCAATCAAACCATCTATATATTTTTTAACAAGCAGCGTTCTTTTAGCCAACAGGCTATTTTATTGAGCCCCAATGCTGGGCAAAGGGCTTGGGAGGTAGGGACATCAGGGTACAAGTATAGTTTCTTCCCTGGCACACAATAAGTCTGAGATTGAGGCTGGACTTGCCCCAGCTGGGCACGTTGCCCCCCACCTTTGGGCGCCACCCCTGGTGTCTGAGGCAGTCTGGCTGGGGGTGGGAGGAGCCTCAGGAGATCCACTCAGTCTGTGAGCGTACCCCTTTCTCCACACTCATGTGGGCCTCCCCAGCCTCAGCCGCCACCGCCGGGCACATTCCTCCCGCTCATTTCTCTGCCCCCCCCCCCGCCTGCCCCAAGGGGGCAGAAGCACATTCACGTCATTTCAAGCGGAGCAGCTGGGCCCAAAGGAAAGCCCCCTGTGTGGGCCTGAGGCCGGCATCCACCCCGCGCCTGTCTGAGTCACTCCTCTAAGAACACAGCAGGCAGCCCAGCCCACTGCCCAGAGAAAGGAGGAGGCAGGGGCTGTGGAAAAGCAAGCAGGAGGCATGTCCCTGGGCCCCAGCCCCTCTTGCAAGCGATTGCATGGATGTCCCAGGCCCCAGATGCTGGGCACCCCTGCAGTGTGTCCACCGTGTTTGAGGAGCCTGGCATGTGCCCAGGTGGTGGCTCTCTGGACAGTTCTGCAAGTCTGGCCAACCTCGCTCTGGTGGACAAGCTCCTTCCTGTTTCTCCAGGTAGAGCAGGGGGGCAGCTGGCAAGCCCTCCCCAAGCACAATGCCCACAGTGGAGCTAGGTCCTGCCAAGAGTCTTGTCTCCCTCACCCCTCGGTGTCCTGGTAATGCAGTGACTGACTGTAATTTATAGGTGCGATGCGCTTGCCATGGCCAGCTGGGTGGGCAGGAAGCCCAGCGTGAGTCAGCACGGGTAGGTAGACTGGTTTAATCACCCGCTCCCCAGCGCCGTCCAGACACCCACTCTCCTGGAGTATATATAGAAAGCGGGCGCAATCTGCCCGCTGTATATATAGCCAGACCCGGGACATAACTACTAGATTTCTAGATCTCTCTGCCGCAGCTGTCTCTGGATCCCTCCGTGACAAACCTAGAGAGAGACAGGTATCCACACTGGGGCTTAGGTGGCCTGGGCTCTATTCTTGGCTCTGACGCTGGCATGCTGTGTCCCCCTGGGCAACGGCTGTACTCCAGTGGGCTTTCATTTCCTTGTTTTATTGAACCAGGAAGCTCATCAAGGTTTAACACTTAGACCCCAAACCACTGGGAACCCTCGCTTCATGGGGAGTGGGGGGAGCAATGGGTCCCCTTTTAATTAGTAATTGTACATTTTCTTTGCTGGGGATATGTGTGTCAAGGGTCCTATCAACAAAGCATTCCCACAATTACGGGGGTAAAATCAACAAAGCAGATGTGGGGAAGGAACTCATGAGGAAAACAAGCCAGGCGAATAGCTCAGGCCATCGCTGCCCTCTTGCACCCCACCCCCGAGCTCAGGGCAGAGGGTCCCAGGGTGCAAAGAAGATCCAACCCCTCTCTTCACACCCCACCTCCCCTCCAAGGCCAGCTTTCTTAAAACAGCAACATGTGTCCCCTGACGTGATGGGTCCGACTGGCTCCTTTGGGAAAGTGAGAAAACCCTGAGGATTCGGCTCACTGGAGGGAAGTTTGGGGGAAGCGGAGGAGGAGCCGCCAGGAGCTCCAGAGGGAAGGAGGTGCATTCAGGTGCTGGGGCTGCAGTCGGCCGCCCAGAGTGGTCCAGAGCTGACTGCCTCACGGGGATTCCTGGGCCCTTGTTTCTAAGGACAGAGAGGAGCCTTGTTACCCTGCTCGGGCCTTTGGTTCAGAATGCTCTGGACATCCTCTCACCTCCCCACCAGCCTGCCAGGGTCTTCCCTGCGCGGTGCGTGCTCCAAGCCCTGGAGGCAGCCTGGGCTGTCTGTGGCTCACAGGTCCCTGGCCAGACCCCAAAATGGGAGGACATGGAGCACAGAACCCCTTTCCATTTTAGTTCGCCCACTATGGGCCCCCTCCTCCTCCCTCGGCCCCACCAGCAGGTGCCTGGGGGGCCCCTTTGCCAGGGCTGTGGTCTCTGCCGCTGTCTGCTTTGCCCCCCAATCTTTGTCCCTTCGCTTGGCAGAATGCTCCAGCATTAGCTGGAGGGCTCCCTGAGGAAGTCAGGTCCCGACCACCCTCTCTCGCTGTGTCTCCTGGAGGGGAAAGGAGTCTGCATGTTGAAATGGACAGACTCCGGGGTCTCAATGAAGCAAGTGGACCAGCGCCTGGGTGCACTCCCAGCTCCTCTGTGCTCAGGATGAAAACTTCCCCTCCTACCCGCCAGTTCTCCCCTCCAGCCTCGATTTTCAGAGGCTAAGAGATGGGAAAACAGCAGAGGAAAGGGGGGTGGCCGCTGGACAAACCCGTGCCATCCCACAGTAGGTTGCATCGAACTGCAAGCTGTTATTTCCTAACTTCTTCCCCAGCCTCCTCTCTGGCCTTTCCCCGCTCAGGTCCAAACGGCCTGGGGTGTGGGGCATGGAGGACCCTCTGCCGGGCCAGCTGGGAGGGAGCCATGCGGAAGAGCTGCCAACCTATAGAGCATCATCCCAAACCACCAGGAGGTTCCCAACCTCCCTGCTGACCCTTCCCCTTGGTCCTCACCCCCACATCTCCTCTCTTTGCCAAACACCCCCACGGGGTCCTCCACCCTAGAACCTCCAGGGAAAATGGGGCAGTGGGTCAGAGATCGCTTGAACGGGGGAAGAAGCAAGAGGAGGAAGGGACTCAGAACAGGCTAGAGACGCTAAGATGAGGAGACAGCCAGGGCTCCAGGCTTGCAGACCACAAACTCCTGGGTGTCTCCAGTTTTGGCAATGTCCTCTCAAAGTGGGCGGCAGTGGGGGCTGGGAGGGTGGGAAGAGAATGAGAAGTGTTGGGACCTGCTGGGAATTCTCTGACAAACAAGAAAGGGATCCTGTCCCTCCCACCACCCACCCCCTCATCTCCCAAAGCAGAAGCGGAGTAGCTTCATCAAGGCTCCCCCATCTTCCACCCACCCCACCCCCTACCCCAGGTAAAGGGCAAAGAGAGAAGTGACCCAGGGAGGAGGGACCCCCTCAGCCTCTAGAACAAAGCTGAACCCCCCTGCCCCGCCCCACCCCCTCAGCACCGGGCCTCAGTAATTAAAATTTGAATTCACCTTCCCTCCCCGAGCCATTCATCACTGCGAAGGGAAGCAGCTGCGGCCTGGGAGACCGGATTTGGGGGATTAACTCGGGCGCTGGAGCAGACACACCAGGAGGAAGAATTAGAAAGGAAGGGGCTGAATTGGGTTTTCTCTCCCCACCTCCTCCCTCTCCCGCCACCTCTGAGCCTCACACCCCACCCCTTCCCCCGAAGCCTGGCCTCTGTAGGTTTCTGGGAACTGTAGTCTCCAGGACTGTGTTGATAAACAGGCAGGCCAGGGGTGGGTGGTGGCACAAACTACACATCCCAGGACTTCTTCCCGGAGTTGGCAGCCGCAAAGCTGGGCACAGGCCTCCAGTCTGGAAGAAGCCTGGGAGTTCTCCTTGGAGATTAACTCCTTCTTGGCCTGCTTGAGGCCGAGTCCCTGCCTCTGGCAGGCTGGGCACTCTGGAATCTGCAGCCAAAGACCTCTCTGCCCTCCATGGCGTGCCCACCTATGCAGAGAGGGGAAGCTCCCCCCACCTGTCAAAACTACAAGGGCAACCACACACTGACCATTGGTTCTGAGGGACCCAGCCATGGGAGCTGGAGGGGTCATGAGCATAACTGGGGGCATCAGCCTGACCTGCCACAGCAGCTCAGGACCCAGTGGTCCAAACCGACCGTGTCAGAAGGGCCGCCAGAGGTCACAGGTTGAGTGCCATCCCCTTTAAAGATGGACCCGATTGTTTTCAATAGAAAGGGGTGGCATTTGCAGTCAAACTCCGTTTCCACTAAGAAACAGGACAAGTACAACCAGAGATTCGCTTGGACCTCCGTGCAGTTAAACACAGAGGCACTTTCCCCATGGAGCCTTCTGCTGGCTGTCCCGGAGGACTGAGGGAGACTTCAATTGCAAAGGATGTTAGGTTTCAGCTGTCAGCAAGCAGGGAACAGGAGATGCAGCCCTCTGATCTGCAAGTCGTGCCAGGAGAGAGGGCAAGAGGCCAAGAGACAGAATAGAAAGAGCTGCAACTCTAATCCCAGATGCTCGCCCGCCCAGGCCCATCAAAGTGGGACTGGCCCAGGTGAGTTGCTGAGCTGTGGCTTGCTTTGTCCCTGCTCGTGACAACTGACTACTTCCACACACACCCCCACACCCCACACCCCCACCCAGTCCCTTTTCTTCCAGTTCACAATTCCATTCATTCGACATTTACCCAGAAGCCTCTACTGAGCCTTGCTGGAGCTTTAGTCTTTAGAGCAGTCATCTGCCCCCGTGGCCCCAGGTCCAGCCCAGTGTTGGGGCTTCCTGCAAACTTTGCAACAGGGGTCCAGGTGCAGGAGGGGTGCTGCTCCAACCCGACTTCTCACCTAGGAGACCAGGAGCTAAGGGAGGCAGATCGGTGCTTGGGAGTCCTCAGAGCGTGGCAGGGAACAGGATAGGCTGACTCTGAGCCAGGACAGATGGACAAGGAGCGGGGAGGGAGGTGCTAGCCACCTCTGATCTCTGGGCGGGAGAACCAGAGGCAAGTGGAAACCCTGGCAAATTCTCCTCTCTGTTCTGTGCACCATCTAAGTGGCTTGGATCAGCCCCTGCAAAACCCAGCTGGCTTGGGCTTTCTCTTGTTTGATTCCTGGCCCCCCACCCCTCCGAAAAGGAAAACCAGTGAGGGACCTTGAAAGAGTGCTTAGAGTTGGGCCCTGAGGACCAATTTGTAGGCAGACATCCAAGGGGGACATGGGGAGAACCCCTCAAGTGGGAACAGCACACGCACTAGCTTGGTGCTCCCAACCTCCCGCATGATATGGCGAGAGCACAAGTTCAAATCCCAGCACTCCCCCTTCCCAGCCGTGTGAACTTGGGCCAGTTTCCTAACTCCCTTGCGTCTCAGATTTTCCAGATGTGGGATAATAATAGTACCTTCCTCAAGGGTTGTTTCCAGGATTAAATGAGTTAGTACAGGTAAGATGGACACAGAATTGGGGCTGATACATAGCGGGCACGAGGTGGATGTTGGCTGGGGAAATGAAAGGCTCTGCGGCATGATCAGTAACTTGCCTTCTGATTCTCAATATCAAATGTAGCACTCTGGCTCTATATTTGGTCTGTCTTAGACAGACTGGGGGCTGGAAGGAGAGGGGAGATGAGGGTGCTTCCTCCGCCACTCCAGCCAGACCACCTGTCTCAGCTCCCTCTGCCGAGTCCTCCAGGGCGGCTGGGGTGGAGTTAGGCAGGTGGTGGAGAGGACTAGGTATGGGGAGCCAGGTGGGGGGAAGTGCCTGGACAGGGTAGCAGGCCAGGAGCTGGGATCCTGGGCTCCAACTAGCAGCCTGTGGCCATGTCAGCCACGGAGAGGTCCCGGGGTCTCTCTTCCCCCGACAAAGGCTGGGGATTCGAGCTGACCACGAGGAGTGAGTGAGGCCGAGAAGCAGAGGCTGTCCTGGAGGTACTGAGCCAAGGTCCAAGTGCCCAGTGGCCCAACATTCCTGACTCCAGCCCCCACATCCCAGAGCACAGGCCAGGCCTCAGTGACTTGGCAAGGAGGCAGGAGCGGACAGAGACCTCTGTGCCCCCGCACGTCTCTTTCCAGCCTCCAAGGGACTCTCCCTCTAGAATCACCAGGCCAGCCTCTTCATATCAGAGTGAAGGACCAGAGAGGGGAAGTGACTTGCCCAAGGTCACACAGCCTAGCCCCAGACCCCCTGCATGCCCCGCCCCCAAGCCGAGCCCCATCTGGTGGCCCTTCATGGCTGTCTCCCAGCCTGGTCCTGAGGGAGACGCAGATCCTGCAGGAGAAGGAGCAGGCCCCTCACTGTAGCCCATGGCTTTTAGCCCTACATGAGTTCCAACGGCAATCACATAGGAATGAAAAGCCATAGGC
>NW_006284328.1:1450422-1457052 GCF_000327345.1 Myotis davidii | reverse complement strand
CAGGAATCAAAAAAGGACTCAGGGAGCTGAAAGTACTTGGGGGCCCTCATGCCCCTTCCCACCAACCCCACCCACCCAGACTGCCTCCCTTGAGGTACTGGGCCCCCCAGGTTCCATTCTCTCACCATCCCGAGGCCTGCCCCAAAGCATTAAAGCCATCCCAGTAATGAGTTCCCAGTCCTTGTCCCACAGAAGCCCCCACACAATGGGCCTCACTCCGGGGATGAGGGGTGGCTTCCAGGCCATAAAGGACCTCCTCCAATCCCCGTAATTAGCCTCCAGCCCCCTGCCCAGGGGCCTTCACTACGCCCTCCCCTAGAAAATAAGGCCGGATCTTTTCAGGGCACTGCTGCAGGGCCCAGGACCAGCCCCAGCAGACGCTCTCCTAAGTTTAACCCTTTCTCCTCCGGCCACAGGAAGCAGAGAGGGCAAGAGGGTCTGGGAGGAGGAGAGCAGAGACAAGAGCCTGCCTTTGCTTTAGAGGGGTGAACGAGTTTCCTGAGTACCCCCCCAAGGTTGGGGGTGACCCAGCTTTCTAGACTGTTCCCCTTCCTGCACGGTTTAGGACCTAGACGGCGGCAGGAAAAGGGCCAGAGCTCGAAATCCCCACCATCCCCACCGGCTGAGGAGTGGGCCTTGGGGCTACCCCCGGGTGATGCTGAGGGAGGGGTGCGTGATGCCCTGCCTCCCGCACTGGCAGGATAGGGTGGCTGGCACAGGCACCTCCAGCACCAGGGCGAAGGGCTGAGTCAAAGGAAACCCAGGTCTCTGGCCCCAGGAAAAGATGTGTCTAAACACGGGACTGTCTCCTCCTCCCTCTCCTGCGGTGGAGCAGTTGTGGGCATGCACCAGCCTTGGAGGGGAGTTCAGGGAATTCAAATCCCCAAGCCTGGCCTTGACCTCCCTCAGGGACCAACAGAATGGGGAGAGGCCTTGGGCACAGACCAGGCCCTGTCTCTGCCAGGGAGCAGGGGCAACCCCCACCTCAGCCCTATCCCCAGCCTCTGGACCCTGGCTGCTTCCCACGTTACACACACACACACGCGCGTGCCACAACCATGCCATATTTTAAGAGCCAAACTGACACCCTCCAACTTCCCACCTGAACTTTGGGTCATCGGCCCCAACAGCGAAAGCCTTTGGTTCTCCCCTTCCTTTCCCACGGGCCCCAGATCCCAGACTTAGGACCTGCAAACACTATGGGCTCCAAGAATCCCCTCTGTCCCCTCCCAAGGGACACTGGGCCAGGGGCTGGGGGCCAAGGGCCTCACAATTCCCCAAGAGCCACTGCCTGCCTCCCTGCAGCCACCCACTCCTCCGCTTACCCCAGGAGCTCCTCGCCCAGCCACTGGGGCAGGCCTTCCTCGTCCGCACTCCGCCTCCTGGTCTGAGTTGTGCACAACTCAACTTGCCTCACTAGGGAAGACCTGACCCGCCCCTCCCCCAGCCCAGGGGCCGGTGGGTGTGTGGGCGGGCGGGGCGGGGCGGCCGGGAGGTCAGGTATTCCTTCAACCCTGACTTGGGCCTGGGTAACAAAGGTCTCATTGAGCCTCTGGCTGTCTGGTCGGTGAAGCACAAACCTCTTGTATCTGCTCGCTTTTGATCTCACTCCCTGAGCGCACCATGTATTACTCACACCCCCCTGCCAGGCTTTGGTGTGGAGGGGCTGTTCCCCGCCCCCCCTCGGTCCCTCCCCATCTCCTCTCTCCTTCCTCCCCCTGCTGCTCCCCTCCAGCTTTTTTATGCTTTGATTTTTGGCAGGAGACCTGAGGCAGCTGCCCAGAGGCCCCTTCCTCCTGAGTGTCCGCCCCACCTCCTCGCCTCACCCAGACCCTGTGTCCCTGCACACCCTCGGCTGCTGCACCTGTCTGTCCTCCTCTCTCCAAGATCCTCAAGCCAGCTCAGGTCTGGCCCCTCTGCTCACTCACACCTGGTCCTTCCCTCGGACCATGGATTCCCTGCCCTGGGGACATGGCAGTCAGCCCCCGGCCTGCCAGCCCAGCCCACCTGACAAGCCCCCAGTGAGCTCCACAAGGGACAGCCTCTCTCCAGGGTGTTCCTGGGGCCAGAAGGACTAGGGAGTGAGGGGGAGAACAGCTCTCAGGTCTCAGGCAGTGGCCTCACCTCCTCTTCTGAGGAAACCCTGTTTCGTCCAGTCCTGAGAATCTGCCTTCTAGTGAAAGGCTGTCCCAGGGTGAGAACCCCAAGGATTCACCCTCCTCAAGCGGGAGCCACCCCACCATTTCTGCCTCCTCGGTGGCCACCCCAGACCTCCTGCAGCCCTGCTGGGGTGAGAAGTGCAGTACTCCTGGCTTCCCAGCCCTGTTTCCCACGGCAGGCCACTGCAGGGAGGGAGACAGTCACCTCTGAGGGCTGAGCTCTCCCCAGAAATGCCAACAGATGCTAAGAGTTCCCATTGTCGTCTGCCAGTGCCCTGCCCGCTCCCCGTGCACCACCTGTGGCCTCCTCCACCTCCCGAGTTCCACCCCTCCCTGCCCCCCAGGTACTCCATTCAGCAGAGCGGAGGATTTGGGAAACTTCTCCTGCCCCAACAGAGGCCCCATTCTTCCTGTGGCCGGCTCCCTTTGTCCCTCCTGACTCCACACATTCTTGGGCCTCTAATGAGAAGCCGAGACCGCCACCAGCCCTTCCCGCCCTGCTCCCGCCAGCACAGCCTGGGCTCGCGCCTGTGTGCGGCAGAAGGTGGGGGAGGGAGGCAGGGGACAATCCGGAGGAAGTAAAAGGAGGTGGGAGACAAAACAGAGGGGAGGAGACGCAACTGGGGGAGACACAGAGATTGTGAAAGAAGATGGAAATGTAAGAGAAATTATAGAGAAAGGGGCAGGGGAGAAAGGAACTAATATTTTATCAAGTGAAAACTATGTCGTGCGTACGCTAGGCCTTTCATACCAAATACTAGTCTTTTTCTTCTCATCTAGATGAGGAAACGGAGGCTTACAGAAGCTGGGTGGGCATTGGTGCTCTGAGGACCGGGGGCAGGGGAAGTTGGAGAGAAAGGAGAGCCTGCAAAGGAAGAATGCTGGCAATGAGGAAAGAGGCTGCCATGGAAAGCAAGCAGCTCGGGAGGCGGAGTCGGGGGAGGAAGAGGGCCAGCCATGGTCTTGGGATACCCCTAACCTCCTGCCAGTCCCTCCGCATCCGGCTGACTAGAGAGCACACACTGTAAGGGCCCTGCGGTGCCATCCCCTCTCGGTCATTAGTCCATCGCCGCCACACCTGCTATAGAGCCCAGGTGCAGCCTGGACACTACAGCCTGTTTCGCGGGGAGAGCAGGCTGCAGCAGCTCCCTTGTTAAGGAGCCCCCAGTCCCACCATTGCCTCCGATGCGCCACAGGCACCCTGAACCTCAGCCTACATCTAGGCATTGTGGTTGGAAGTGGTTCCAGCTGAAAATCAGGCAGATCGGAGGGCACTCCTTTGCAAGGAGAGGAGTGGGAGGGGCCAGTGAGCTGTTCACCCTCCACTGGAAAGAAAGCCATGGAAGGGGCCAGGGGCACAGACTAGGCTCAGCCTGGGAAAAGATTAAAGAACTAGAATGGCTTCTAAAGGAGCCAAACAGAGGGTGCACAACCACCTCTCAGAACCATGGCCAGGCATACAGCAGGTGCTCAATAGGTGGGATGCTAGTGTAGAAGGGATTCTTGCACGTGGAAGAAAGGTACAGCAAACCTGAGGTCCCATCACCTTCAAGATTTCATGAGTCTACAGACTTAGGTACCTTTTAGGGGCTTGGAGCCCAGCAGCCCTGCCTCTTTCTTTGCCCATGGTGGCAGGAAACCAGGACATTAGGAAGACACTAAATTAGGAAGATGAGGCACTCTCTCTCACAACCCCACACACACCCTACGATGGAGATTAAACTAGAAGCATACCACCTTATTCTAAGGATGCTGGCTGAACGATATAGGCATATAGCTGTTGAATGAGTAAATGAATGGGTGAATGAATAAATGAATGAATGGTGAAGCTTGGAAACAAGAGCAAGAGATCTAGATTCTCCCACAGTTCAGGTTTGGTGTGTGTCTGGAGCTCCTCCCATTTGTACTGTCTGGGAGGAGAGTCCCTGTGCTGGAGCAGGCGGGGTTAGGGGTAGGAACACACCTCCCGACATCTGATTCCACCCACCATGGAGGCTGGGGGGGGGGGGGGGGGCACTGCAGAAACTTCAGAGGAGTGCCAGGGATTTGATTCTGCTGCCTCTGCCCAAACAGGCCTCCAGATTTGGAGGTGACATTGGGATGGGTCTGTGGGTGCAGCCCTTGGCCCATAACTGACTCAGAAGACTAGTTCCGGACGGACCTGGCAGTCTCCTCCACATTGTCCTCTAGCCCTGAACCAGACCAGAGGGGTGCTCGCCCCCAAGAACAGGGTGCCCACCTGATGTTCGGACCCCTAGGCAGCCCTCTCCATGGCACAAACCGCCACTGCTTCCTGGCTCTGTTTCTACTCCAAAGCAGGATCAGCTCAGGCTCTTTCTCAGTCACTGGCTTCAGAGCCCCCCAGGGGGAGGGTGCTGTCCATTGAGCAAGAAAGCACAGAGAAGTCAGGCATGAATTCCGCCCCCCCACCAGGGCTTTGTCTAGTTGTCTCAGGAGCCTCAGTTCTGAGCCTCCCCAGGCAAACAGAGGGGGCTCGCAGCCTGGCAGGGTCCCTGGGCTTAGGGATGGGAAGGGAAGGGAGCCCTGGGGTAGCCTCAGACCTTCAAGGCAGAGAGAGACCAGGAGACAGAGAGATAAAGGGGGGGTCTTTACAGCCCTGACCCTTTAGGTCCCTGTATCTGATCTCCCTAAGCTCCCAGGGCTGGGCTGTGAGAGGGAGGAGAACACAGGGAAGTGCTTGGGTCACCAGAATCCAGCCTCCCCAAGCACAGGACCTGGCCACAGTGTTGCCTCTCAGAGCAGTCAAGCTGTTAAAGGAAAAAATACAATAATGGGTCATTGGCAAACTCACATGCATTTCAACCTGAGCAAGTCATGAATATCAAAATGTTCCAACAACCTACCCAGACCCCATTTCCTCCTCCCAGCCCACTCCTTTCCTCCCGGGCCTCCCTCAACCCACAGTGGGTGACGGTGGCCAAGCCTACAGAATGCACCCTCTCCCAAGCCCCCCTGGAGTATGTCAGAGAACGCGGCAGGCAGGGAAGTGGGGGTGGGGGTGGGGGTGGGGGTAGGGAGAGGGTCTGCAGGGGCAGCCACTCATTTAGCAAACATGCACTGAGCACACACAATGCGACAGGGGCAGTGCTAGGCACTAGGATACAGCACTCAGTGAGGCTCAGCCACCAACAGGCAGTGATGGGAAGGCAGGCCCACAGGCAATGATTGTATTCAGAGCAGCCCTACAACCCTGGCCCAGGTCTCCCCCACCACCCAGGGCCCTCACACCACCAAAGGCGGAGGGGTGTCTTACACTGAACTTGGCCCTCTCTATTTGAGGGTCCCTCCTTCCTCTTCACACCTTTAGGCAAGTGGCCGCAGGTGGATACTGTGTGTGTGTGTGTGTGTGTGTGTGTGTGTGTGTGTGTGTGTGGCTGTGACAGGCCCCAATGGGGCAATGGGGAGCTGGAATTGAGTGACAGAGAGAGACACTGTTCCCAGCCCTGAGCCTTGGTCGTGTCTGCTTGGAGGATGTGACCAGGGTGTTCAGGCCACTAAAACTGCCCCCACCAAGAGGGCATCTTAGAGGACAGTCAACTCAGAGCTCTCTGACCCCGGGGCTCCCATCCCAGCCTCAAGTGAGCCCAATAGCCCTCCAAAGTTAGCCCTCCTCCAGGCTCAAGTTGGGCTAAGTTGTTCCCTGGTTGGTGACGGTACAAAGAAAAAATCACCAGAAGAAAGTAAAATCAAGCCTAAGGAAGAATTTGTTCATGAGAATTGCAGGGAGGAGGCAGGATTCTAGTGCTTCCGAAGGAAGGAAGGCTGCGGGGTGTCAGTCAGGAGGGGAGGGCTCTCCTTGGGCCCCCCGGCGCCCTCTCCTGACCAGTTGGGAAGAGGCAGCGGCTGGTGGCCAGCCGGTTCTCTGTGGTCACTCTGCCAAGGACCCTGTCTCAGGAAAAGAGTGCAGGTCTCCAGTCTGTGGCTGCTTCCGGGCCTACCCTGGCTGGGCTCTGCTCCCAGGCTGGCCTCCAGCTCAGGCCCCTCTTAGGTGTGTGAGGGCCCTGGGTTTGAGGAGGGGGGGGGAGGGGCAGGCCCCAGAGTGGGTGGTCCTGCCCTAAGGGTTTCACTTGCCTCCCATGATGGGATCTCCTGAGACCTTTGCCCCAGGGGTACCAGACATCCCTGCTTTTCCCTTCTTAGTGCCAAACACAGGCACAGGTGTCCCCAAGTCCTGGTCCCTGCCTCGCATACATCCCCTTCCCCCATCCCACCCGCACCCTGGGGTGAAGGAAACGGTGGTTGGTGGCACCCAAAGCTAGTCTCTCCAGCCAGGACTGGGAGCCTGGGCGACCTCCTGAGCCGGGGCCCTAGCTCTCTCTCACCCCCCCGCCCCGAATCCCACCAACTGCAAAAACCTTTCAAGGGAACAAAGGCAACGGGGGCCGGGTGGGGGCTCCCCTGCGGCCGACCTGGGGCGCGTCCACGCAGCCGCGGCCGGCGGGCCCGGCGT
>NW_006284328.1:1449292-1450295 GCF_000327345.1 Myotis davidii | reverse complement strand
GGGAAGAGGGGAGCCCTCCCGGCCGTTCCCGGCCCCCCACCCAGCCCAGGGCTCGCACTCGCAGCACTTTCTGCCTATTTGTTTGCGCTCAGTACTCACAGTTCGGCTGCGGAGCCGGCTCCTCTCTCGCACTCACTTCCTTTGTCTCTTTTTCTCTTCCTCTCTCTCTCTCTTCCCTCCTTGTCTGAGACTCCGCAGTAGCTTCCAGTGGAGAAAAATAATTATTCTTCTCAATGGGTTCGCACGGGGCGCACGCACACACGCGCGCGCGCACACACACCCCCGCCGGGGTACCCAATCAATGCACAAATCTTCGGGGTCCCTTTAACCTCTGCGGAGGACTCCGGGAGTTAATTACCAAGCCTATTTCGGCGCGGCATAAATATGCATTAAGGTATGAAATGACGACCGATGCGCTGAACTTGAGGTTTGGCATTTGGACAGACTTCGGTCTCTGTCCCCCACCCCACCGCCCATAGCCCCATAGGCCACCTCCACGGCCTCGCATGGTCATCGCGAGCTCCTACGGGGTGTCAGGGGGCCGCGGGGGGCCTCCTTACCTTGCTCTGTGCCCCAAGACCCCCCTCGCGCGCCCCCTGCGGTCGGGGCAGACCCTGGGCGGGCGCTTCCACTTTCCGCACGTCGCAGGCTGGGCCTGGGCCCCCGCGCCCCCGCACGGTGCCTGTCAGGGAACTAACTCCGAGCTCGGTGCCGGGAGAAGCTGGTGAGAGCGGGACGGCGACCTGCCCGCGCGCCGGAGTTCCCGGCAGAGCGAGAAAGGCCCAGGACACGATCCCCTGCGGGCAAAGCCACCCCGCGCCTGGGGTTCCCGCCGCCCCCGCCGGTCCCGACCTGCACACACACATGCACGCATTTGCACGCGCGCGCGCACACACACACGTGAACGCATTTGCACACGCGCGCGTACATATCTGCACACAGACACTCCCGCGCGCGCTCGCGCTCGCACACACTCAGGGTTGTAACAAAGGAAGAGGGGCCA
>NW_006284328.1:1437474-1448987 GCF_000327345.1 Myotis davidii | reverse complement strand
CCTTCGCGGGGGCCAAGAGCCAGGGGCCTTGGCTCCAGACACCGGAGGACACCAGCCGGCTGGCTCGCCGCCCCTCCCCCGCCGCCCTGCTCCGCCTGACCTTTCGCCCCTCTCAATTCTGGCTGGTGTCTTGGGGACGAAAAGACTGGGATGAAGAAGCCCAGAGGATGGCGATCTCAGACTCCCTCCCCCAACCTCTGCTCCCACCACCCCCTCCAAGAAGGAGAAATGGGGAGCAGCTGGGGTCGGTCACCTGAGCCAAGCCCACCTCAGTTAGAGGGGGCGCGGAGAGGATCCCTGTGGTGACCAAGGCCCCTCCCTTGGGGCCATCTCCTGCCCTCCACACAGTAGCGGTGACAAAGAGGAGGTGGCACTAAGGCTCTTGCTTTCTCCAGCCCCATCAGCTCCAGCCCAATCTTGTTCCCTATTTCCTGGGCCTTTCCATGCCCTCCTGGAAGACAGGCAATACCTTCTGGTTCAAAGCAGCTCCCTGCCAAGAATTCATTCATTCATTCATTCCTCAAGTAAGTAATATGCAGGGTCACCCCTATGTCAGAACGTGGGCTGGGCACCAGGAAATACAGAGAGAGAAGATTCAGATCAGCAGTCATGCAAAAAATAAATAAATAAAATAAAATTACAACTGTGTGAGAGGTGCTACACCAAGGTACAGGCAAGTTTTGAACTCAGAAATAGGGGTGACTACTTTCAGCCATTCATTCAGCTAATGATTTAGCATGTCTTAAGGGCCAGACTCTGTGCTGGGCACTGGGGACACATAGATGAACTGGTAGGCATGGTGTCCACCCCCCCCTTCCCCGGAGTGGACAGTCTGGTGGGCACTGACTGGTGTGATATGAGCTAATCGGTAGACATAGGGGGAGGGATGATGGGGATGAGCAGGAGTTCTTAATCTAGTTAGCAAGCCCAGAAGGGCTTCTCTGAGGACCTGAGATCTAAGTGAAGGCCTAAAGATAAATAAGAGATAGCTAGGTGAAGATGGGTTGGAGAAGGGGTCGAGGAGGGGAGGAGTGTTCTGAGCAGAAGAAACTTGTAAAAGGGCCCTGAGCTGCTGGTAACTGGCTTTCGCAGGCAAGCAAACATCCACCTTGCAGAGAGGAAGGTGGGGCTGGGAAGGCCCATGCTCTTGTTCCAGGGGAACTAACAGAACTGCCCAGAGTAATAGCTGCATGTATAACCCAGGGCAGACTTTTCCAGGCCTGACAGCTGAAGGTTTTGGAAGAGGCTCACTTGTGTGTTATCTCTCAGTCTAGGCTAACCCCGCACCCTACCCCCATTTTACTTCTAGTCTCTGTCTGCTGCAACTGGACCAACTCTGCCTGCTAAAGAGACCCTCCCGGCGTCTTGTATCACTCTGTTTACTTCGTCACTGACACTTGGCGGTCACACGGGGAAGCTGTCCCTAGGACCAGCCTAGACTCCCGTCCACACGCTGGGATCGTATGCTTTCCAATCACTTCCACGTTTATCATCCCTCGATTCGCACAACCCAGAGAATTAAGTTTATCTCCGTGGGACAGACGGGGAAACTAAAAGTCAGAAAGGGGTCTGGCCTACCTAGTGCCACATGCAAATTTCTTGACCAAGCAGTTTGTGGCTCCCTACCTTCTCCCCACTAGACCTCGGGTATGTGCCCCTTCCCAGCTCTCGTGAGCCCCATGAGGGTAGGCGCTAGCCATCCCCAGGCTTTAGAAGCTCCTTCAGCACCTAGGACAGGGCCCGGCACACCCAGGCTCTCAAGCCAACCCTGCTGAGAGTGGCTGTGTGGAAGGTAAGGAAATGATTAAACAGCAGAAACCGCATGGGCTTCGGGACTTACACACACCTCGATGGACACTGACCCTGTGACTAACGCACACTGTGCGCTTTACTCAGCCTTTCTGAGGCAGAGTTCCCTCTTCTTTCAAGTGGAATTCACAGTACCCACCTGAGAAGGTGCGGCAAGATTAAGTGAAATGATAGGTGTGTGGAATATCTAGGGAAACATACAAAAGACATTGACTGGCAACAGCAGTTACTGCTGAGTGAATGGGGCACTGGAGCAAAAAGAGGAACTCGCTTTTCATGGTTCCCCTAGTAGCTGTGATGTACCGTATGCATGTATGACCTGTCCAAAATGAATAGTGAAATATTTTAATGAGATAATACGTGAAGCAACGTAACAACCACCACCCAGTGGGCATTCCGTACACAGTTGTTGAACTGAATGGAGACTTGCAGTTTGAAATAGCAGGATGGCTTATTCAAGAAAAGCATAGCATGCCCTTCAGAAGTGATCTGGCCTGAAGGCTTGCACCCTCTCCACAGGCAAAGGTGAAGACGTCAACCAGATGAGCTATTTCCAGTCCAGAAGTTCTCCAGTTCAAACCCTCTGTCACAGGGGGAAATAGCATCCCAGTCGGCCCATTGTCCTACTGAGAGACCACATTCCTGGGAGTAACGTGAGATGGATGGGGATGGAGCAGAGGCGAGAGCAACGAAAGGCCAGGGGTCTGGGCAGTCCTTCCACGGGCCCCATTCTGTCCAGAGAAGGCAGGGCAGGAAGGATTCCTGGACCTGCTTCCTTCGTTAGCGCTTCTGAAGCTTAGCAAGCGAGCTATCCGCCCCGGCACGCTGTGGCCCCTCAGGAAAGCTGAGAGCCGCAGGTGCGGAGCCTAAGGAGAGGAGTGGGCTTTCTCCTGTTACCCTCCAGGTATTGAGGTCCTGGCCAGGACAGGGCAGCCATTCATCACCAGCACAAAAAGACACTCTCTCAGCCACACAGAGACCAGGCCAGGTCACCACAGATACTGGGGCATAACCTCAGTGGGAACTTTAGAGCCTCTTAAAAGAAAGCTTTGCACTCTTACATCTAGTGGCATTGGGGGGAGGCGGGGATTGAGACAGGAAGGAAGCATTTTCTGAGAGATTCTGGGGCGGAAAAGAGAGATAGTGGCCCCAGCCTCAATGAAACAAAAGGTAGGGCAAGCAGGGTCAGAAAGGCTAGAAAAGGAAGAATCAGAAGAAATGGGAATCATTTATGGGGAGAGGCAACAGCTAAGGGAGGGAAGGAAGAAACGTCAAGTGCCAGGGCTAGAATGGCCACCTTTCAGTCTAAGGGGAGGATGTGGCTGCTCCTTTTCCTGCTCTGAATTTCTGGAGAAGGGCCTGGTGAGGGTTTTAGTCTGGCTTGGGAGCTGGGGCACAGGACGTTCTGTAACTCCAGCCTTGGACATATCACCTTCCTGGACCCCCCTCCCCCCGCCCACTTTGCCTACTGTCCACTCTTCCTCATTAAGGCAGAATGCAACTACAATCCAGTCCCTAGTTAGTCTTGAACACGGAAATGACCTTCATCAGAAGGGACAAAGTGCCAACGATTTCCATATTAAGGAACCAAAGGTACTAAGAGATGATCATCACCCACTCACACCTTCTGAGACCCTGCTGTATGCAGTGCGATGGGGGTCGGCCTGCTCCTATCACAGTTATCAGAGAGAGCATCAGATACATATGGTTTTAACCAGTGATTATGCCATGTGGCCGGCACAGCACTACACATCTCAGGGATACAGCCAGGGTTCGTTTCATTCATCCTTTTATTCAGTAGAGACCTCACACTTGCTAACTAAGTCCTCTGGACTGTATTGTAGCTTTAACTGACCATCCACCTTCCTCAATGACAGCATCAGGACATGCCCCGTCAAGCATCCTATCACAAATCCTAGTCGCCCACATCATCTATAATCCCACAGACCCAATCCCCAAACCAGCTACTACTTGAATTTTATCTCCCACCTCTCCTTACCATCCAGAACCTTTACACTGTATCCTTTAGAACTCAGTCTGTGACTAGCCAATGCCCTTCTAGCCTTAAACCCCTCCCCTAGCATTCCCTTCATTGACTCCTGGCTGTCCCCTGAAGACTGCCCCCAGCAGACTCCACGATAAGCAAGGATGAGGGATGAAGACTCACATATCTCGGGGTCTATAAAAGGGCGTCCAAACTGCTTCTCCTTCCTTCTGCAAAAACTGCAGCATCTTCCATATCAATGGGGTTAGATCCCACCGCTTGCTACCTTTTGCTATCTTTTCCATCCATTCCCATGATCACACCCTAAATCTTGTTCTTACCAATATCTATATCCCCAATAGCTTCATTTTCAAACATCTCAGTCACTAATGCCCTCTGTCTCTTCCAATTAATTTTCTATCAGACCCCATTCAAACTAATATTTGATTCCAGAGGGGCCTAATCGACTGAACACATTTTTATTGTCCACCATGTCCTACAAAGGACCACTTCTCCCCTTTTCTAGCTTAATTTTCAGATTTTATTGCTGTGATATTTCCCTCACAAACACCCTCATCTTCTTGTCTCTCTTTTCCTCCGTTGTACTTATCTGGCCAAACCCCAACCCTATTTAAACCAGCTAGTCACCTACCCAAGCAGCTAAACATTACTGAAGAAATCACACAACCATCCTTATTGACTGGTCTCACTCTAACCTTATGACTTGAAATCTCAAAGGAGTACTCAAGTCTACCCAGCAAACCTTCTACGTTTCCATGGTGTATTCACCTTCCTCTCTCTTCATTCAAAGCTCTAGCGGCATCCCTCCATATGACTCCGCCCCGTACTTCACTGATATCATAAGTACAAAGAAATGCAAACAAATGAGAACTACTTGACCTTTCCACCAACCCATTTGCATGCTCTCTGCTCATACTCTCTGTCATCCCTGCACTTATAACAGATGAAGAGGCTCTGTTCTTATTGGGGAGGGGTGGGGGGCAGTTCCTCCATCTGTGCATGAACTCCATCCACTCTTGCTTCTCCCATGGCTTTGCTTCTTGCAAGTCTCTACTCGCTCCTGAATTATTGGTCTTCCCTTATGTCATCTCTACCAACATAAAAATTATGCCTTGACCTCCACATCTTTTTCTAGGTAAGACTCCGTTTCTTTGTCCGTTTGTAACAAAGCTCAACACAGTTCTCTGTAATTACTCTACACTTCCTTACCTACAGTCTCTCCTCAGCTCGCTCCAGTTTGATTTGTCTCCACCACCTCCTGATATCTCTCTTGTCCAGGTCTTCACTAACCTCCCTCTTTTTTCATTTTTTTTTAAAAAACAGCTTCCCTCTTACCAACTCCAAAAGCCAAACAAAGGCAGTCTGATTTGAACTCTCCTCAGTGTTTGACACAATGACTACTCTCCTCTTCTCCCTGAAGCACTCTCTTCCCTTGAAACACCTCCCCACCCCACCTCACTGGCCATTCCCTCATCTCTCCATGGGCTCTCTTCTCCTCTGAACTCTCTCTAACATCTCTCCCCTGAGCTCTGGGCCTGCAGTTCCAAATGCCCACTTGCCCTCTCCACTTGGATGCTGTACCAGTTTCCTAGGGCTGATGTGACAAAGTACCAGGAACATGGGTGGCTTGAAGCAACAAGAATGTATTGTCTCCTAGTTCCGGAGCCTAGAAGTCTAAAATCCTGGTGTTGGCAGAGCCACACTCCCTCTGAGTCTCACTGTCATCAGTGACAACATCAGGGAGGAGGATTCTTCCTTGCCTCTTCCTCCTCTGTCTGGCACTTCCAGATGTTCCTTGGCTGGTGGTGGCAGCACCACACGTATCTCTGTCTCCACCTTCACATGGCCATCTTCCCTCTGTGCCTGTGTCTTTTTTATTATTATTAATTTATTGATTTTTTACAGAGAGGAAGGGAGAGAGACAGAGAGATAGAAACATCGATGAGAGAGAAACATCGATCAGCCGCCTCCTGCACATCTCCTACCGGGGATATGCCCACAACCAAGGTACATGCCCTTGACCGGAACCGAACCTGGGTCCCCTCAGTCCGCAGGCCGACGCTCTATTCACTGAGCCAAACCGGTTTCGGCTGTGCCTGCGTCTTTACACAGTGTTCTCCTCTGTGTGTGTGTTTCAGATTTTCCGCTTCTCATAAGGACACTAGTAATATTGCATTAGGGCCATGCTAAAGGCTTCATCTTAACTTGATTATATTTGCACAAGTCCTAATTCCAAATAAGGTCACACTCATAGGTATTGGGATTAGGATTTCAACATATCTTTTTTTGGGGGGGGGCGGAGCACAAGTCAACCCATAACCGATGTCAACTAGGTATTTCAAACTTAACACATCCATAATGGAATTCTTGATCTGGTACCGCTAACCCCCAACCTATTTTTCCTGTTAGTTAACAGCACTATCGGCTCTATCCAAAAGCCTAGAGAACATGCATGATTCCTCTCTTTTCCTCCCTCTCTACATAGAATCTATCAGCAAGACCCATTGCCAAATCCAACCCCTCTTCCCATCTTCCCTGCTACCACTTGAGTCTAGTAATCTCCCCTCTCTCTGCACCAGCCTCCTAACTGGTCTCTGCTTCCACTCACCCTAACAACTACAGCCTACTTTCCATCTAAAAGCCAGAGTGATTGTTTCAGTGCATAAATCAGATCACATCCCTCCCGCTGCTTAAAACCTCCCAAAGACTTCTTATTGGAATTAGAATAAAACCCAAGCTTCTTAACACGGCTTATGAGGCTTTATACGATCCGACCCCTCTTCTCTCATTTCCCACCCGCGCCTCATCTTCAGTGGCACAAGCCTTCTCTGTGTCCCCCGGGAGTGCTCTGAGCTTGCTCCTGCCTCTGGGCCATGCATTTGCCCTTCCTTCTGCTTGGAACACCCTTCCCCATCTTGGTGTGAATAACGTTGTTCTTATGTTCATGTATCAACTCCTGAGAAAACCCCCACCGCACAGGAATTCTCTCCCATTCCCGTGTTTTCCTATTCATAACTTCATTGCTACCTGAGATTGTTTTATTTGCTTTATTTATTTCTGCAACTACGATTCTTCTATCAGACCACAAACATCATAAGGGTGAGGGTTTAATCTGTCTTTGTCACTGCTTCATCCCCAGCACCTACAACAGAGCCAGTGAGTGGTAGGTAACCAGGATATCCTATATGATAAAAGCCTAACATGCTAAGTGTGCCGTCGACAAAAGGCTTTATTGAGATATCATTCACAGACCATACAATTCACCCATTCAAAGAGTATAATTTGGTGATTTTTCGCATCACTGCGACCAATTTTGGAACATTTTCATCACCCCATGAAGAAACCCACACCCAGTAGCAGTTAATTGTGAATGATATCCCAGTAAAGCCTTTTGATTTTTTTAAAGCCCTAATCTCAGGGTCCACTTCTTGGGGAACACAAACTAAGACCTTTAGAGCCGGTAACTGTGCCAAGCACATAGTAGGTGTTGGGTATAAATGGAAGTACATGTGGAGTGGCTGAATGAATGGCAAATAACTGCAAACGCAGGCTTCATGGGAGTCACACAGACAACTTCAGAAAGAACTACAACTAACTACCCTTCCCCCCCAAGCTCGTCCTCAGCCATTGCCTCACTCCCCACTGGAAACAAATGGAAAATCTCACAGGCACGTCTGTTTGGAATTGTTTTCATGTGTGAAGGGAGCAGAGTGGCGTGTGTATGTGTGGCAAGGAGATGGTGAGGAAGGAGCGTGTGTGCATGTGTTTGTGCGTGCATGTGAGTATGAATGTATTTGTGTGTGAGAGTGGGGCATTTGTGCCTGAGAATGTGTGTGAGTTTGCATGTGGGGTGTGTGTGTGTGTGTGTGTGTGCGCGCGTGCATGCGCACACATGCATGTGTGGTGGTACAGAATCCACAGGAATCTAGAAACAGAATTGTTGGTGGTCTCCTGGCTGCATACCACCTCCTGAGACAGAGCACCCAGCACCCACCCAGCCCCTTCGTGTCGCCCTTTGGCCCAGGAAGCCCCTGCTATTGGAGTCCCTGACTGTTGGGGTCCCGACAACAGATCACTGTCATTTCCTCGAGATGTTCCCACCTGCGGCCCCTTGGCCAACACTCTCGGCTGTTCATTGCTTGGCTGGTCGCATCTACAGGACCAGGCGGCTGAGAGGAGAAAAAGGAGGCCAGCTCCCAGCAGATTTAGAGAGCAGAGGGACCTGAACCCAATCATAACCCAACATTCCAGAGCTTTTCTTGTCCACTAGCAATGAAACCAGTTCTTGATTGATTTAGAACACAATTCCTGTGAAAATGTGCTTCAACCATCTTGACTCATCATTCCACTCACTGAGTGAGGCTGCAGGGGCCCTGCCCGCCCACCTGCCTCTGCTGAGCTTCAAAGACTGGGATCCAAGCGGCCACACGCCTCCTGCGAGGCTCTGCAACGGTGGGAAACACGCTGGTGACCAATGTGAGGCCTGGCCCTACACCAGAGATGGCGAACCTAAGACACGTGTGTCAGAGGTGATACACGAACTCATTTTTTGGGTTGCTCTTTCTTTGTTAAATGGCATTTAAATATATAAAATAAATCTCAAAAATATACATCTTTGTTTTACTATGGTTGCAAAGATCAACAAATGTCTATATGTGACACGGCACCAGAGTTAAGTTAGGGTTTTTCTAAATGCTGACACGCCGAGCTCAAAAGGTTCGCCATCACTGCCCTACACTGACCCCTGGGAGACACATCCTCCCCACCCCCGCACCCTTACCCCCCCTGTTTTCTTAGTGTGGTCACATTCCACTCTGACATGGGACAGCCTGTAGCCCTCCACCTTGTGGGCCACTAGGACCACCCCTCCTTCCTCACACCCGGCAGTTTCAGGGAAACCTGGCCAGCTGCCCCATCCACTCTGCGGGACCACGAGGACTCCCCGCTCTTGCTGTTCCCAGGTCAGGAGCTCCGGGGCAGAAGAGGAAGTCCTCTCGGCTGGCTCCGGACTCCACCTCCCGGGGCACCTTCCCACCCCCAGCAGACGGTCACAGCCACAAGCAGGGAAAGAAGAAGCATGGCACCCAAACCGGGCCCCCCTGATGGTGCCTGCTGCGGCCCTGCATCCTCTCTCTGACCCCTCTCCAGCAGAGAGCCCTGTCTCTGAGCGTTTGCCTTAGCCCATCCCAGTGCTCCTACTGGCCATTTAGTCAGTTGTCACTCAACAAATACTTTTGGCCTGTCTGCTCTGGGCGAGGGCCTGGCACCGTGCCCTGGGGAGACCATGATGAATGCCCTCAAGGACCTGAGACAAGTAGCACATAACACAGGGTAATAAAAGCAAGGATAGTGCTTATAAAACACAGAGAGCTCACCGTGTGCAATCTCCGTGTGTTTGCTTGGTTGTGTGAATTACTGTCTTAAGCACCTTACCTCTGTGAAGTCATGTAATTTTATGACAACCCCATAGCGTGGATGTTACAGATATAGAAGCTGAGGCTCAGAGAGGTTAGGTAACGTGTGCAAGGTCACCCAGCTGGTAAAGGGAGTGAAGAGGAATTCTAGATTGCGTCCGGAGGAGTACAGGAGAGGGAAATGCAGGGGCCAGGGCACTCAGCTGCTGGAGGGAGAGTGGGGGTTGTTGGACCATCCACTTTCTCTTCCCAGACACAGTGCACTACCTTCAACTCCGCTCTAGACGCAAGGGATTGGAAGGGGCCTTCGAGCCTCACAAGATTAAGTCTTGGGTGTCAAAGCCCTTTCACCCACTGAAGGACAGCAATGCGGGTCCTTGGCATGGGGGGAGGGGGGCAGGGAGGAAGGAGGGTCCTGGTGCCAAGAATCTGTGGCCAGGAGAGACCACTAGACACCATTTCTTTGGCACCTGGTACCGCTGCATAAAAGGGCAGTCCTGGGGCCCCAAAGAGGCCCATCTCCCCTTATGTCATTCACTCCCATTATACTCTATACTTTCTTGGTCATAACTCACCACACTTCATGGTTTCATTGTGTCTGTCTGTGTTTCCAAGTCCCCTGTGTCTTAACCAAGGTTGTGCCCCCTGCAACCAGCACCAGGCCTGACCTGGGAGACACTACAGTTGTTGAGTGAATGGATGAATGGGTGGTTGGTTGGTGATTGAAGAAGCGGAGCCCTACAACCAGCCTGGGAAGAGAGAAGAGGTGTTATTGTGCCCACTACGGACTCAGGGCAGCAGCACCGCGCAGCTGTGGGAGCGTTGACTCCGCCCACGGAACCTTGTTGGTCACACTAGGAGCAGGGCCCCGGGGACACAAGAATCATGAAGACCCAAAGAAAGTTAGGGGGTAGCTGACTTTGGGGGACAGCAGACCCAAGTCCCATTTTCCTTCTTCTTTGCCTCCTCCCCTCCTAGAGCATGTCCATCAACCCCAGGGGGCTCCGGGCCCTGCCCCTGGCATGGCCATCACTGTGTTCTGGGTACCTATTGTAGGCTATGGACATGTGCTTAGGGGAGGGACAGGAATATTAACATGTATCCTTGGGACCATAGTGACACCCCCAAACCCTCCCACATAAGCACCCCACTGCAGTGAAGACCCAAACCCAACACTCTCAGTTATTCATTCTGTTAGCAGTGGAAGTGGAGTTCTTGGGGTACCTTGAGGAGTAGAATTTCCTGAGGCCCCCATGGGAGGAGGGGGTTTCATGGGAAGCTTTATTGATGATGTAATATTAAGGGGGTTTCCCTCCAAGGTCTCATCTCTGTCCGTCTGGCCATGGAAGAAGCCCAATCTTGTCTTCAGCAGGGCCAGAGTCAAAACCAGTGTCCAGGGTTTCTGTTCCATGTGAAAGTCCAGGCCAGGCCAGCATCTGGCTAGCTTAGCTTGTGCCCCCAGCTGCAGTCCACTGGCTGTGGGGCTCGCACAGCCATGGGCCATGTGGCTGCTTACGGTCACATGACTATGGAGAGAGAACAGATGAACACACAGGTGAGTGTGGGTCCTGGAGCCCAAGAAGAGGAAGAAGGGAACTCTTTGGGGATTTCAACCTTCCAAAATTTCGCAGGCTTGCATTGGGGTGCACAAGCCATTGTTCCCTGGGCTAGATTGACAGGCAAGCACCTTTCCTATGTCACCCCAATTTCACTGAGAATGCATCCATCTCCCCTTTTGTTTGATCCATTCCTGAAGTGATCTGCAGGGAATGGACCGGTGGTTCCCTGGGGAGCATGAAGTTGCAGCTTCCTGGTGAAGCTGCCCAGATGACCATGCTGATAACGTCTGGCCTTCCCTTTGCTCTCTTCCTATGATTAATATTAATGAGCTAATTATGATAAAGCAATTCTTTATTCATTCTGCACATTCATGGAGGGCATGCTGTGTACCATGCAGAGTTCTTGGCACCAACGACCCAGACCTGCCCTCGAAGGACTCTCAGTCTAGTTGAGGAGATAAAGTTACTTCTTTGAGGTGAGACACAGAGGTGAGAAATAGCACAGTTTGTGGGCAGCGGGACATGGAGGTGGATCACAGGAAAGGCCAAGCTGCTGAAGCGAATGTGTGAGGCAAGGAGGGCAGAGAGGAAGCAGGAGAAGGAAGTAGCAACAATCACAGTTCTAAGTGCTTTGCACAGAAAACTCACTTAATCCACACAAGTCTATGAGGCAGGAACTTTTAAAATTCTGATTTCACAGACAAGGAAACAGTGGCACAGAGCGGT
>NW_006284328.1:1434191-1437198 GCF_000327345.1 Myotis davidii | reverse complement strand
TCAGTAATTTGCCCTTGGTCACACAGCAAGAAAGTAGCCGGCAGGATTGGAACCCGGGAAGTTGGCTCCAGCATCTATGCTTCTGATTACACACTGCACTGCCTTGGCAAGCAGGAGTCAAACCATAGTCGCCTTCTTTGGTCATGCTAATGGAACGGAATTTTTGGACTGGAACTGGATTCTTTGCCCGCTGGAACCGAAGAATGAATCCACGCGCGGAAAGTGGTATAGTAAAGGTGGAGATTTATTGAAGAACAAGTACAGACTCCCAAGTGGGGAAAGGGAAAGATTCTCACAGCACAGCCCCCCGTTTAAAAAGTTTGAGGACCCCTGCTATAATATCTCCTGTGCTCAAAGGTTGAGCCCCACTTTGACGTCCCCCCCACCCCTCTTCCTCATTGTTATTTTCTTTCTGGCTTTCTTCCTTCTTCTTTATTTTGTAAATATAGACCTTTTTGGCTACTTCCAGCTCCCCTGTCTTATGTAAATGCAACTGTTGCTGCTCCCTGTCTTATGGAAATGTAACTGCACCTGGCTTCCTTGTGTGATGGAGATGTACCTTCTCCCAGTCTGTAGCCCTGTGTTTTTCCATGGACCCCAATTCTAAAAATTCCCTAAGCCTGCCTATAATTCCCCTAAAATTGCTGTTTCACTAAGGAGCCCAAGAGGAGCCCACCGGGATGGGAAGACCGTGAGGAGTTAAATGGGAGGGTCAGCGTGAGCAGGGGACCAGCCTGGAGCACCTGTGGAGGATGGGTTTTAGGGGCAAGGAAGAGAGATCTGATCTGTTAGCGTTATCAATGGAAGTGAGGGATCCACCAGTGGAAGTGCTATTCCTTTCCCCACTGGGTGCTGGGAGTCAGGTCCTTACGATATCTTGAGAAAAATAATTTTCTGAGACTCGCATGGGAGGATGAGTGATTTTTATTGTCATGGAATTACATCCATGGGCTTGTAAAGTCCCATTTCCCTTAACCCGGTCCTGGGAGAAGCGTAGCTGGAGATCCAGAAGAGCCAAAGCAGGTCCAGGGTGCAGAGCTTCCCTTCCATGGCGGAGCTGGGTCTGGTGTAGCATCAGGCGAGCTGTAGTCCATTAGTCCATTGTGGTGGGGTCCCATGCTGTGGGCCATGTAGGCAGATGTGAGAGCCCCCGCAAGGCAGGAGCATGAACCAAGAGAGCAGGAGAGAGAGAGCTCCTTTGTTCAAGAGCGTATACATCTCAGATCGCCCCACGCTTGCAGTGGCCATGCCTACGTGGAAGTTCCAGTGCTCACCCAGCTTCCAGTCCCCGGAATGCAGCAGTGTCTGCCGCCTGTGGGTGGGCCCTCACAGGCCCTCCCCATGTCCAGCCTGCCCTGATGGGCGAGGGGACTTTCCCACTCTGGTTTCTCTGCCAGGTGTGGGAACGTTATCTCCCTCAATGTGGCGTGGCACTGAGACACATTGGTAAGCCAGGACAAGTGAAATAGGGAAACTGAGACAGGTAGTTACATGGCCAAGTAGTTTATAGCCATCTGGTAAATCACAAGCTTATCTTCCCTAACCAAGCACAATGAAGAGGAAATGGTTTACACGGCTCCCCAACTGGAGGGTGAACAGCTTAAATCACCCAACAAAGGGAGACAGCAGAAACCCGGTTTGTGCCAACCACACCCAAGGACGGATGAACTCAGGGAAATAAATCTCATTTTGGCACATCAGCATGAAGCTGATGAATATTCTATGAGATCTTCCCCTAAGACCTCCCCTGAAACTCCCAACTGTGGAAACAGATGAGAACCCTCAAGACAAAGACCCAGCACGGCTCTCTCCGGAGCACGACCTCGCCTGCTCCCCTCTCGGGTGCATCGTTATTCTTCTCTCCTGAACTCTAAGGGTCCCCAAGAGACTTGCAACCAGGGGAGCCATGGGCAGCGGCAGCTCATCCGGGCTGACCCCGGAACCTGTCTCCAAGGCCCCCTTTTCTCTAACTGTTTAGTGAAACGCCTTGGCTCACTTCTTTCCTATAACACTCCTAGAGAGACCATGCAGCCCGCCTGGTCTTTCTCCTGTTGTTTCTTCTACCCTAAGCCCTTCCTTCCCAGCTTTAATAAATATAGTCTAAACATCACCTGGACTCTTTCCTGCATGAAATAAGAACCTGTGGTGGGCAGTTAGACAGGCATGAGCAGAGCAAGGACGATGGGCCAGGTGCAGACGGTCACCAGGGCAGAAAGCCGCGGTGCCTAGCAATGGGCAATTGTAGGGTGAGACCTCGCTCCCAGGTGACCTTTCCTCCCCCAGCATGTCGCTGGTCATGCGGTTTGGACCTCCTGACCTTTCCTCCCTAGAGATAATGTCTAGACCTCAATTGTATTTCAGCTCCAGGCCAGAAAAACAACAAAACCAGCCACAGCTGACCTCAGGACCAGCTGCATTCGATAATGACCCCGTGCCCTGGCGCCAACCAATCCATCAGTGAGACCTAGACTCTGAAAGGACACACCTGGAAAGCTGCTGAATATTCTATTAAATCCTCCCGAAGCTCTCCACCCTTAAACCCCTTAGGACAGAGGACCCAGTCAGCGTGCCCTTCCTCCCGACACAGCGGCACCCTCCCTCTTTTCCTCTTCACTCTCCTCTCCCCTTCCCTCTGCCCTTCCCCTCCTCCCAGGCGGGTTACCATTACCTTCCTCACTCCCAAGCTCCTAGGGCCCATTTCTTCTACGAATTACTCCTTCTACCTCTGTGATTTTATAAGTAAATGTTCTCCTGTAGTTTGAGTCTTGACCTCTCACCAGGGCCAGGAGACCTAAGTGCTAATCCTGGCCCTGCTACTGACTTGCCCGTGGCCTCGGGCAGCGGACTGACTTGCAGGGACCTGGAACAGTAGCTTTGAGCTGTAGCTGCGCTCTCAGCCTCCTTGATAGTGGCACTGGGAACGGGGTGCCCACGGGGATGCTCTCAGCCTCCTGAAGGCAGCACTGGGAGTGGGGTGCCCGCGGGGACGTGGAGTATAGTCCTGGAG
>NW_006284328.1:1431443-1434180 GCF_000327345.1 Myotis davidii | reverse complement strand
GGGGGGGGGGGGGGGGGGTCCTGGGCAGCACACTCAGCCAGGTGTTTTAGCAACAAGCAGGACAATAGAGCAGCTTAGCTGGGAGCTTATTCTGCTCGTTTCCGTCTGTGTGTCGGGACACGCCAGGGCCCGCGTCTGCACCTGGGCAAGCCTCTTGCTACAATAGCATTCTCGGCAGCTCAGTCACTGGGACCACAGTGCTAATCTGCTCAGGAAGAGCCCAGCCCTGCCTCAGCCTGGGTGGGGGCCCTGCCTCAGCCTGGGGAGGGGCATGTTTGGGGCACGGCCACCGCCTGCCTCCCTCTGTCCCCACGCCCAGTGTGTCACCTTCAGATGCCCTACGGGCCCACCAACCAGCACCATCCGGAAGGGCTGATGGATCACTCCCAACTGAAAGGAATCAAGGTGGATACTGGGAAAAGCTGTCCTGGTGTTGGGTGGTTGAGTAAGGAGGAGTGTGGTCTCTCTGTTTAAAAGAGTTCTTAAATATTTTTTGTCTGAGGTAGAAGTAGGATGGTGGAGATTTGGCTTTAAACCCCCTGAACTGTCTGGAATGGAGTTGGGTGGGGGCTGAGGGAGGGGACCAAAGCCACGGGAGAGGACCTCCAAGACGCATCCCGCCCTGTGTCCTGACGCATTCCTGGAGCGTTCTTACATGATGTCCTCAAACTCATCCTCACATAAGGAGAGTCCTCTTTCCTCTAGCACCACCCCTCCCACTCAGACACACTGCTGGGCCCCCCAGTTAGTCCCACTGCCCATGTCACATCAGGCCACATCCTGCTGTTCTTCCAGACCACGCCCTCTCCTCGTGTCTCAGCCACCTTAGGCCTGGACCACAGAAACGTCCTCCTCTGCTTGCTCCCCATGTGCCTGCTTCCCAATTCCTTTCCTTGTGCGTGTGTTGCAAATACGCCATTTTTGTATATACATTTTATATACACATTTAAAAAAAATGTTAACCACAGTTTACACTCAATACCATTTTCACCAGTTTCAGATGTCCAGCAAAGTGGCCAGGAAACCATGCCCTCTGCAGAGTGATCCCCACCGCCCCCAGCACCCCCCTGGCCTCATACCCTGTTATCCAGACATTATTGACTATATTTGCCATGCAGCTATCCACACTCATCGCTTTCGTATCAGCCTCTGTGAGGACTTGCTGAAACTCCCTTGTTTCCTGTCACACCCACCCTCAGAAGCCTTCGATGTCTCCCCATTGCCCACATGACCAAACCCGCCTCTCTGAGCCTGGCATTCGAGGCTCCTACTCTGACTTCATGGGCTCCCATGTTGCCCTCTGCTCTGCTATCTGTTACAGACAGACCCTGAAGAACCACTAGTATCCCTGCCTCTTCCTTCTCTCCCCTGCGGCTTCCCCAGGCCATCTCCTGGTCACTTCCGCCCGGCAACCTCTTCGTCCCTGTCACATCTGTGTGTGCATGTGCCCATCTGTCCTTGAGCTCACAACTGCATTTAAAGCCGGTGGACAGCCTAGCCGGGGTGCTCAGTGGTTGAGCATTCACCTATGAACCAGGAGGTCACGGTTCAATTCTTGGTCAGGGCACATGCCCAGGTTGCGGGCTTGGTCCCCAGTGGGTGGCGTGCAGGAGGCAGCTGATCCATGATTCTCCATCATCATTGATGTTTCTATCTCTCTCTCCCTCTCCCTTCCTCTCTGAAATCAATTTATAT
Source organism: Myotis davidii (assembly GCF_000327345.1). NCBI lineage: Eukaryota > Metazoa > Chordata > Mammalia > Chiroptera > Vespertilionidae > Myotis > Myotis davidii. The sequence goes on along the minus strand of NW_006284328.1, from coordinate 1,432,485 downwards.
ATGTGGCCCGTGGACAGAACAGTCGCTGCCCTCCTATATCCTGGGGAGCCTGTTCTTGGTGGAAGTGAGCTCACATGTGTGGAAGCACGTGGAACAGTCTGGGTTCCATGGGGATGAGGGCTGGTTTCTTGTTTCACCAGCCCAGAGGACAAGGACAGGAACGCTGAAAGAGCCACAGAAGGTGGAGCCCCAGGGAGACCGGGTCCGTAAGGAAGGACAGTTAAGGACAGCTGCTGACCAGGAGAGAGCCACACCTGGCATCAGAAGATAGGATTCGAGCTCCAATCCCAGACACACTGCTAACCAGCTGTGGGATCTAGGGCAAGCCACTCAACCTCTCTGGGCTGCGGTTCCCTCACCCGGTTGAGGGGCACTGCCCTCCTGCTCTGCATCCCAGGGTCATTGGAGGATGACTGGGGGGATGTGCGAATAGACGAGAAGGAGTGTGTGCGGGTGACTGGGCTCTGTCTGGCCTGCCTCTGCGGGCACCACGGGTAAGAAGGAAGCCTGGGCCTCCTCCAGCGAGAGGCTCTGCCCCAGCCTGGCCGCCAGCAGGCTTCAGGGAGAACAGGAGCTGATCAAAGGCCAGGGTTGTAAACAGCAGGGTGGCACCTCTTCCCAGGCGGGAATCTTCCACCAACTCCGACACCCTGGTGGCTGCCAGTGGGGCCTTTCTGCCCTCTAGTGGGCGCGGTTAGGAGGTGCACCCACTTCCATAACAGCAGCAAGGTGTGGATTTCAGGATGCCCCTGGCATCTATGAACTTTGTCCTCCTATAGACTTCTCAGCAGTCCTTCCCGGTCTGTGGCAGCATCCGCCTCTTATAGATGGAGATCCCCAGGGTCAGGGAGTATGGACTGGCACAAGCTCACGCGGTTCACGGTGGTGGAGCTGGGATTCCCAGGCCAGGGGTGTGTGCAGAAGTCCAGGCCCTTTGGGATTCCCCTGGGGAACTAGCTCAGGGCTGGGAACACGTAGGTTCATTTTTGGAGGCGTTTGTCGTGGGAAAGCCAGGGCAGCTAGCTCCGGATCGCCCACTGCC
>NW_006284328.1:1417959-1428842 GCF_000327345.1 Myotis davidii | reverse complement strand
ATTTGGGACTGAGCAAGTTAACAAAATACTCTGAATCTCAGTTTCCTCTCCTCTGAAACTCTAAAGGTTGTGGGAAGAAAAAAAATGGGTTGATACAGTGTTTGCCAATAAATTTTTATAGGAATCCCTTTCTTCAAAAAAAGCTTTCTCATTGTGTTAATTGTGGAGCTATTTTGCTAAATAGAAGTTGGAGGCTCAGTACTGTCATCTAAGCCCTTTCTGTTTTGTGTTTCTTAAAACTTGACAAACATAGGGTTAACAATAGGTTAGGCCAGTGGTCAGCAAACTGCGCATGGGCCACGAAGTTTCAATCGCACTGTACATGCACGCCTGCACGTGGTATTCTGTGGAAAAGCCACACTCAAGGGGCCAAAGAGCAGCATGTGGCTTGCGAGCCGCAGTTTGCTGACCATGGGGCTAGGCAATCCTCAGGATTCATAAGAGGTGAGAGTGGGGTTGCTTTGGCAGATATCATGAGACTGTAGTAATTAAGACACTGTGGTGTTGAAGTAGCAATGAAAGAAAACAGAAGAAATAGAGCCACCCATTTAGGAAATTTAATATTTGACTGCCTCCCCTCCGACATGAGGGCGTCCCTATGGCCCAGGGCCCTTTTCCTCTGAGGTAGGGTCCGCACGCTTTGCTGCAAAGGGCCAGATAGTAAATACTTGGAGCTTTGTGGGCCATATGGTCTCTGTTGCCACTGTGGCAGGAATCCATCATAGATAAGGCACGGTGAACGAGCACACTGTGTTCCAATAAAACTTTATTTATAGACGGTGAGATTTTCATTTCATATAATTTTCAGATGTCATCAAATATTCTTCTTCTTTGGAAATTTTCAACCCTTTACCAGTGTACACACAATTCTGAGCTTGTGATCAGTACAAAAAGAGGTGATCATGTCCCAGCCCTTCCTCTGGGATGCAGGAGTTTGTCTTCACCTCCGTCTGTCCCCTTGTTCTGGTTCTTCTTGCCCTCCCCTCAATGCAGCCACAACCCTCAGCCCTGCCCTCAGTCCTCTGTCCTCTTCACCCTCCCTCCCATGGACGTGCACGCATGCAGTGTCCCTAGCCTGGTGCAGGGAGGCCCAGCATGCACCCTCTTTCCCCCACTCCTCAGCCACAAAGCCTTTGTCCAGCTACCCTGCACAGTGCACCAGCCCATCCGCTGGTCTGACCCTCCCTTATCTGTGTATTCTCCCTTCTCCAGACCCCAGGAGGGACAGGGCACACTGTCCAGAAACCACTCTGACTTGGGTCTAAATCCTGCTTCTGGGACCAGTCAGCTCGTGACTTCTGTCTTGTCCTTTTCTGGGTGTTCATTTGGTCCGTGTTTTATGCCGTGTGGTTGGAGGAGCAGGGGTGCTGAGCTAGGAGGACTGAGCTGGGAGCCGGGCACCTGGGCTCTGGTTCCAGCTCTGAACTGCGGGAGTCACGGTGCTGGGCTGTGAGAGCCGTTTGCATCGGGGATGCACAGACCTGACCTTGGAAGAGAGAAAGATTTAGACCAGCGGTTCTCAACCTGTGGGTCGCGACCCCTTCGGGGGTCGAACGACCCTTTCACAGGGGTCGCCAAGGACCATCGGAAAACACATATATAATTACATATCGTTTTTGTGATTAATCACTATGCTTTCATTATGTTCAATTTGTAACGATGAAATTGGGGGTCACCACAACATGAGGAACTGTATGAAAGGGTCGCGGCATGAGGAAGGTTGAGAACCACTGATTTAGGCAGAGGCTTCTCACCACTCCCCAAAATCCTAACTATGTGAGGTAATGAATGTGTTAACGTATGGTGGTCCTTCCACAATATACACATATTTCAAATCATCACACTATGCACCTTAAACGTACACAATGTTATGTCAATTACATCTAAGTAATTCTGGGGGGGGGAGGGGAACCTGGAATAACAAAAATATGTATATGTATAACAGCATAAAGATGGTCACATAGCCCTGGGAAAGAATGACATCACTGGGAATGTAGAATAAAAGGGAGGAATCCTGAAAAAACCCTGCAGGGCCAGTCTTAATCCTCTGTGTCCAGGAGGTGGCAGCATAGGCCGTTAAGGGGTGTTCTGAGGGGCAGGAAAGGGGCTTGGGAGAGAAAGGTAGGCGCCCCCCCTCCCCCAACTTTAACCTCCTGCCTGGGCAACAGTGCTTGGCACTAAGTGTGGGAGGAAAGGGGAGCTGAACCAGAGCATATATGGGTGTATACGTATGTATAACTTTTTCCAACCCAAAGCTTCCTGAATGGTGATCAAGCAGGTGTTATATTTCCAAGAGCACTGGACTAGGAGCCCAAAGAGCAGCACTCAGTTGGGGAAAAGTGGAGGAGCACAGGTTACCTACTCCCGGGCTGCCTCGGTTCAAATCCCAGCTCTACGGTTTACTAGCTGTGTGACCTTGAGCAAGTTCCTTAACCTCTCTGTGCTCCAGTTCCTTTATAAAACGAGTGTATCTATCTCCATAGGGTTGTGTATTAGAGTAATTGATACACGAAAAGCTCTTAGACTAATGCTTGGCATGTAGAAAGTACTTAATAAATATTAGTAATTTCTGCTGTTATCTTTAAGATCCCACACTGAACGGGAGACCCTCCAGGTCACTCCTTCGCGTGAAGAGGCCCCAAGATCTCAACCTGCGGACTCAGAAAGGTGGCTGCCATGTTAGCTCGGCCAACTGGGGGGAAATGGTCCTTAGCATGTCATAACACCCCAGGAACCTCAGAGTTCAGAGGCAATGCCAACATTGGGGTCAGAGGGCACATACTACCCGCCCCCAGCTACCCCAGTTTGTCTCTGGGCTGGGCATGTGGTGACTCAGGTTCCAAGGTCCTGGCTGTGTGACGGTGAATGACTTCTTTCCCTCGCTGACCTCAAAGGTCCCTCTGGTTCTGGTCCTGCCTGGTGTTTGGATGGGCTTGTGACTCCTCCCTGCCAGTCTCCTCTGCCACCCTGCCCCACCGCACTCCAGCTTCCTGTGAAAGCCTCCTAGCCTATCGTTTCCCTTTCCCCTGTAGGATGCTTCTTGGGGTTCAGTCGGTGAGCCCAGGCTGCCAACTGGGCCCCAGGAACTAGAGTCTAAAAACAGCCTAGAGGCCGAGCCGTGGAGGTCAGATGCCTGGGAGCAGGCTGCACGGGAGGGAGGGGTGGCGTCCAGCCGCCTCGGTTCCAGTCCTGGGTCAGGCAGCATCCGGAGCACCTGCCCTGCCATCATTTCCTGACTTTGTTGCTCAGAGCCTGTCACTGCTCCGGCCTGCAGCCCTCACCCTGGTGGGTGGGCAGGGGTGTCAGGACACTGCTGGGCCCCGAAGGAGGGAGAGAGGGGAGAGGCAGGAGCGGGTGGTGAATGCCTCACGGGGCTGGTGGCATCAGGGAGACCTCCCTCAATTGCCAGGAGCCAGGGCTGGCAGTTCTCCCCCGAAAGGGCCTCTCTTCAGAATGAACAGAAGCACGACCTTCTCCTGACCCTGCGCAGGTGCTGCAAGCCGGAGAGAGACGTGTTCTGCCGGGCGCTCCCTGGTCTCTTGTAAGCAACAGGGTATGGGGGGCAGAGAAAATGTCCTGGACAGAGAAAACCAAGAAATGGTGAGATGATGGCTTGTTCCAGAGTGCGGGGCACAGTTAATCCTTCCCGGCCAGGGAATTGAACCAGAACCGATAAGCAGGGTTGGCGAGATCGTTTGTGACTCAATACAACATGAAAGCACGGGACTCCTTGTTCAGAAAGTATTCCGGGTTTCAAGAAGGCAGCACTGAAGCAGTAAACCAAGTGTGGACCCTTCTGAGCACAGGGCCCTGTGAGATTGCACAACCAGTTGCTCACGAAGCTATCATTTATTAAGCACCTACTATGTGCTAGACATGTGAGGTACGTCACCTCATTTAATTCTTGAGCAACTCTATGAAGTAGGTTAAGTCTCTCCACGGATGAGGAAACCTTGAGTAGGTGAACTGCTTGCCTAAGGTCACAGATGCTAGCGAGTGCGACCTGAGTCCCGATTCCTTGAAGGCCAGGGCCCATGTCCTCTTGATTGGTGCTGCCTCTGTTCTCCGGGCTCGGGGCTGCCAGGAAGCGGGCATCTGAGCGTGGACACTCTGAGGTTGTAGCAGGGACTCCTCCCCAGTTTAACCTGCCCCGGGGGCTGGGGGCCGAGGGCGTGGGGAAGGCCCTGATGCCCAGGCCCGCCTGCGCTCACTTCCAGTGGGGCCTCACTCCTTTCCTCTTCGCTTGCAGGGAAAAGCGGCTGACCCCTTCCTCCGGGAAGGCCTCCTGCCCCTGGAAGCCTCCCACGGGGTGGCCGGGGCAGAACCTGGTGCCTTCTCGTCTCAAGGGAGGCCTGTGGGTTATCCCCACTCCTGGCTGGAGTTCCTCCGCTCGGCTTTCACCCCTCGCAGGGGCAGGTCCCTCTGGACAAAGTCCCCTTCCAGTCCCTTCGGCCCAGGCCAGGAAGCGGAGGCAGAAGGTTCGAAGCGGAGGTGGATGGTCCGGTGGAGGGATAAGTGAGGCCTGAGAGACCCTCTGTATCTGAGGGGAAAAAAGCAAGTCCTCCCGTCCCCTCGCTCCCCCTCCCCAGAACTCAGCCAACTGCGGCTTCAGGCTGCCGGGCGACACCTGCCCCTTTGCCCTCTCTCCAGGAGTAAATATTGGATCAGGTTCAGGCAACAGCTGTTTAACTAAGAGCGAAGCCGTGGGCTCATAAAAGGCTGAGATCCTAGGAAAGAAAGGCTGTACCACATTGATGCCCCAGTGGGACCCTGGCAGGCTCCCTGGGCAAACAGGGCACCCAGGGTCCAGGCTGTTCCTCTCCTTCCCCAGGTGCACCAGGCACTGCCAGATACCAACCGGGAGGCGCAGCTGTCACCCGGAGGGGCTGGTCCCCTGGAATGGCTTATTCTCGCCCGGGCGTTTGGCGAGATGGTGTGGTGTGGGGCAGTCTGGTGTGTTCAGGAATGGTTCCTGGCCCTCCCTGTACAGACTGACCACCTCCACCTGGACACACGGTGCGCTTCCCCTGGTAGGACCTGACACATCCCGATGTATGTTGACTGGACATATCTGTTCATTCGTGGGTAGGAGCCCTGGGCCCAGCTGGCCATTCAGGTCTGGTACCTGCCCCAAGTCACAGTCCGTGCACCTGGGAGGCCCTGGGACCCCCCACGGTTCTGGGATTGTGCCTATAGCCCCCTGCTTCTTCCTCACCCTCCAGATATGCCCCTATCCCTGGGCCTGTCCAGAGTCCTCTGGTTCCTGCCCCCTCCCACCAGCCAGGCCCCACTTCCATCCCTCAGGCCACACGTGGTTGCTCTGGGGCCCCAGCCCCGCCCAGGCAGCAGGAAAAGGGGAAGCTGGGAGGAGCCCCGGGGAAATTACCTGTGATTCCAGGGAACAGTGGCCCCCAGAGCTGGGTTCACAAGGTGTGGTGGAGAAGGCCATAGATCTGGGCCCGGAAACTTGCATCCTCCAAGCCTGGCAGGGGCTGCTAAAGCACCGAGGCTCAGAGAGGGCGAGAGGCGCTCCTCTGGGCAGGCGTGTCCCGGGCTGTGCTAACCTTGGAAGCCAGCACCGTGGCCACCACTGCCAGTCTGTTCTCACCTCTCCCTCCCTCCCAGGGCTGTGGGAAACCCGGGAGCAGTGTTGGCCTGAAGCCAGCCAAAGCCAGGATAACCCAGGGGAGAGGAGCAGGGGCCAGAGGGGCTTCTGTGACTGTCAGCAGAGTTAGTTCCCTGGGGCCTAGGTGGGCCCAGGCCACCAACCCAGCGGCTCAGTTTAAACGAAATGCCTCACAAATGCATGCCGGACAGCGTCCACCTCTGCTCTCCATGCCCTGGTTGTAGAGGCTCTGCCTCTGGGTCTCCCTGCCTCTGCCCGCAGTGAACTCCCTTCGTGTCTGTGCCCAGTGGTTTTCTCCATGGCTGGAGCCGGGCTCAGAGCACTTCATCATTAGGCCTGAGCCGCTCAGGCGTGGGGTGAGGGTGGGTGCCAGGGAACTGCGGGGTGATGGTGCCTCTACGGGAGTGTTCTCGTACCCCTCCCCACCCCGCTGTGCCCCCTCCCCAGGCCCCGGCTGCTGCACTCTCCTCCCCTCTCTCCTGCTCCATCCTCGCTCTGTACCAGGAAGCAGCACATGGGAGGATGCAGGAGCCCAGGAGCATCCGCTCCATCTCCATCCTGCGGCTGTGGTCATGGCTGGCTGGCTGGAGACGCGCATCCAGGGCAGGCCCATCATGTGGCAACTGCACAGGGTATCTTCTCAGTATGTTTGTTCAAAGTGGATTTAGAAGAGGGGCCGAGGGCTCTGGGGGGTGGGCGGGGAGGGCCTGCTGGGGCTGGCCTCGGCCCGCTTGCCTTCCCTATTGGTGTGTGTTCCCCACTCAGCAAAGCAAAAGCTCTGCTGTGTAGCCAGCCCCCACCCTCTTGTCACCAGAGCCAAGAGACTTGTCCAATGAATTCTCCTACTCACATCTCCTTACATTTCCACCTGCAGCTAGCTCGCCCTTCCTTCAGTTGTGACTACCGCCCGCCCCAGCATCCATTTCTGTCAGCTCCCATCTAGTTGCAAACCCATGCTGTGTGTGTGTGTGTAGGGGGGGCAGGGGGAGGGAGTGGTTAGATGTTCTCAGACGACCTGATCAAGGACTTCCTACCCTGCCTCTCTCTGGGCCTCACCCTGAGGTCCAGCTCAGGTCTCCCAGAGCAGCCCATCGGCTTGTTTGCTCTTGGTTGGTCCTGGCTCCTGGCGTCCAGGTGGGAAGGCAGGTCCTTCCTCTTCTCCCAGGCCCTTTCACTTCCTCTCCCTGAGGACTTCCCAAATCTCCTCCCAAGGTCATGGGAGGGCCCTGGGGCTCCCCACTCACAACTCACTCCTCTAGTTCCCCTCCTCCCCCCACCCCAGCAGGGCCTGCAGCCAGGCCTCCTCCTCACTCTCGCTCCCCACCTTGTGTCTGTCCTTCAGAGAGGGGCGGGCATGCGCCTTGAAGAGACAGGATTTGGTGTTTAATTATGGAGCAGGCACTTGGCAATGAGGCAGCTCCCAGCAGCATGTGGAGTCTCTCGGCCCCTCGCTAATGAGACGGTGCAGAGCCAGCCGACAGAGGCAGGCGCTGCCATGGAGGGGCCCTCCTGGCTGTGGAGACCAGTGCTTCTTAATGAGATCAGGAGCAAGAGCCACCTTCTCCCCTCCCCTCCCCTTTCTCCTCCTCCTCCTCCTCTTCTTTTTCTCCTCCACCTTCTTTTTTTCTTTAATCCGCCCAGCTAGGAAATGGCGCTCTGGTCTCGCCTCACAGGCTGTTCCAACCTGGACAAGCTACTCAATGGCAGTGGGGGTCCATCCAAGCACTCTTCCTCCCGAGTGACTTGTTTAGAGCCGGTCCCAGTCCACACTGGTGCTTGGGAGATGCAGAGAGGAAGTTCAAGGTGCCCGGAGCGCCTCTCAGGCTGTCTCCCCTTAGCACCTGCCCCGGCAGCTACCACGGTCAGCTGCAGGCCAGTCCCCACCCCTGGACCACGGGGTCCTCATCTTCTCTGGATCATGGAACTGTTCCAGCATCTCACAAAAGCTCACCTATCTCTACCTCTTTAACTGTCCTCTGATTAGGTTCCAAGAACTGGGCTGTGGTTATGCATTTAACCCTCACCATGACCGATGGGGAAGGCACGGTGTTATCCCCGTTTTATAGATTAGGAAGTCCAGGTGCACTGGTGAATAATTTGCCTTTATCACACAGATAGAACTTGAACCCAGAAAACTGACTCCACTTGGATACGGTCATTCGTAGAGACTCTCTCTTCAGAAACATGCAGTCTCTTTGGCTCTGGCTCTATCTCTCTCTCTTGTACACACACACACACAGTCAACATTGACATAGCCCTTGAGTTGGGAAAAGGCTTTGCCTGTTTCAGGAACGAACAGAAGACCCGAGTGACTAGGTCAGTGGTACTCAACCTTCCTAATGCCGCGACCCTTTAATACAGTTCCTCGTGTTGTGGTGACCCCCAATTTCATTGCTACAAATTGAACATAATGAAAGCATAGTGATTAATCACAAAAACAATATGTAATTATAGATGTGTTTCCCAATGGTCTTAGGCGACCCCTGTGAAAGGGTCCTTCGACCCCCAGAGAGGTCGCGACCCACAGGTTGAGAACCGCTGCTCTAGTGGGACAAGATGGGCAAACTCAGATGCTTCAATAACAGCTCAGAAGGAGAGAAGAGCCCCCGCTGTCCAAGCAGGACCCACTGTGCTCATTGGACAAAGCACCCAGAGGACGAAAGGCCGCGGGTACTGACTGAGTGGCCGGCTTGGAGCCCGTCAGGAACAAGTCACCAAGGTGCACCTGGTGCTCCTGCTGCCAGCTTTGTTTGCTTTCTCTCCAGGGCGTCGGGGCTGGAGAGATGGGCTGGGAGGCTGGCCCGAGGCTCAGGCTCCTGCCCGCTCTGCCTCTTCCCCCGCACAGCCTCCTGGCCCCGCAGCCCCCAGCACACCCCTGCTCTTCCCCGCCTTCCCTTCACCCCTTAGCTTCCCACAGTCAGACTTCTGCCCAATCGGACCCTCACCTCCAGAACTGCCCTCGTCAAGGTCAGCAATCTCAGGTGACAGACCATCTCCGTTTGCCTAGGACTTTCAAATCTAGAACTTTCTATTCTAGTCCCGGGAAAACCAGGACAGTTGGCCACTCTGTCAATGGCTTCCTAGTTGAGGAATTCAAGGATGCCTTTCATCTTGGACTCTAGGCTCCTCCTGGAGCCTCTTGCCTTCTTGACACCTTCTCTTCTCCTGTCCTGTCTTCCAGTTTGCTCCTTGGCCTCTTCTCTGTCAGCTCTCTTTCCTCTGCTGATTCAATTCTGCCATTTTGGTTCTGCAGACCTATTATGTGCTGGGCATGGGGGCTACAGGGCTAAAGGTGTGGTCTCTGGCCTCAGGAAACTCAGCCCAGGGAAGAAGACAGACAGCCCCCATTTGCTGGGAGACAGGACGGGAGAAGCATGCGGACAGGAGTGCTTCAGACTGCGGAGTGCTCAAGCATTGAGAACTCGGACAAAGAGGTGGTAACTCCTGAGCTGGGCTTTGACGAATGAATAGGAGTTTTCTATAGACCAGATAAGGGAGGAAGCCTCTTTAGTTGGTGAGAACATGTGCAAAGGCATGAAGCAGTGGCATTCAGGAGTGTGCACGAGGCAAGTACATCAGGTTGCTGTGGCTGACGAGGGAGGCAGAGACCAGGCTACCAGGGCCTCCTGTGCCCTGTCTCACGAGTGTGTCCGTGAATGAGCTTCAGGAGGTCCAGAGATCCTCAAGTGAATGGGAAATACGCATATGTTTTGTTATGGCGAGTGAGTTCCGCAGTTTTCTGCAGATTCTGAAGGAGGTCCGGGGCCCAGAGGACCGCTGTGGGAGAGCCTCGGAAGTGGCTGGCAGCAGAGGCCACTGGCGGCTTCTCTTTTTTCATTAGGGCCTCTCTGGGGAGACATGACTGCGGGGAGGATGATGAGCTATAAAAGCTAGAAGCTAGTTTAGGGGGGCCCCATAGGGTTGAAGCTTCAGCCCTCATCCTTGGCCCTGTGTAAAGTCTTCCCGAGGGAGTCTGTGACCCAGAACACCAGCCTGCAGGCTTGTCCAACAGGCCTTCTAGACATTTCCACCGTGTTCTCCCTGGCCACAGCTGAAATCGGCATCTGTGCCTGGCACATGCTAGACACCAGATAAACGTTTTCAAATTGAACGGAGGCCCACCTCTATGGGGTGGGCACAAGTAGGTTTATGGCTGTGAGTACACGAAAAACCGAGTCTATTCTGCATTCTTATTGATTAACTAGAGGCCCGATGCACGAAATTCGTGCAAGGGGTTCGGCCCTCGCAGCCCCAGCTGCCTCTGCTGGCCCTCACAGCCCTGGCTTCGTTCGAAGGTCATCTGGACGGTCATTCTGCTGTTTGGTCTAATTAGCATGTTAGCTCTTTATTATATAGGATGATTGCATTATTTTCCATATGAGCAGCTGTAAACCTACAACTGCAAACCCAGCGTAATGAACTCAGGAGCTGGATTTTAGGCTTTGATTTTAGATTTTTTGGGGGATCAGCAACTCTTTTACCCAGAAGTCTCAAAATTCCTAAGGCTTTTTGAAGAAAAATCTATAGTTCCTATCCTTACTTCTTAGTTGGAAAGCAATGGCACACTCTGAGCACTCACTGTAACACAAGTAGCAGTCTCTGAGCCCATCTCGAGGTGAGCACACGGAGGCCCAGGGCAGGAGAACGGACCTAGAAGGTCCAGTTTGAGCAGCTCTCTCTCTCCTCCCCCAGCCTGCATGGGGACCCTCTCAGAGACCGGCCAAGCCTTGTTGCTAGGGGCCACTTTCCCTTTTCTCCACTCTGTGTGGTGGTTTCCTTGCTATGGCAATGCAGCAAACAGGAGGATTGTGTGTGTGGTATGTTTGGGAGGCACTGCTGGATGCAGAGGTGGGGTTCTAATTGGCTTGATGGTTGCTAGGGTCAACAGGGCTGTGATTGGCTGACTCTGTTTGTGTGTCCCCCACCCTGTCCCAGAACCTTCTGGGGATGCAGCTGTTGCTCCCTCTGAAGTCTGGAGTGGCCATGCATGGTGTTTGTGGGGTGTGTGTGGGGGGGATATTGGGGGAGGGGTGTGCACACTCGTGTGCATATACACACATGCCTGTGCATGCAGCACTGCTTAGGGCAGTGATCAATCACTGGAAAACAATGGCCTGGTTTTATTCAGAGGAGGAATAAGAATTGGCTGAGTCCATCCAAGTCCTGTTGTCCCTACTGACCAGTACATCCTAGGGAGCCAGGCCACAGGGTCCGTCCACGGGCTCAGGTCTCTGCTGCCATTCTTCCTCCTCGCTGC
>NW_006284328.1:1412486-1417923 GCF_000327345.1 Myotis davidii | reverse complement strand
CCCTGGGCAGGAGTTTTGTTGGTTTGTTTTTAAGATAACTTTTTTAAAAAATACATATTTTTATTGATTTCAGAGAGGAGGAAGAGGGAGAGAAAGATAGAAACATCAATGACGAGAGAGAATCATTGATTGGCTGCCTCCTGCACGCCCCACTCTAGGGATCGTGCCCACAACCTGGGCATGCACCCTGACCTCCTGGTTCATAGGTCTACGCTCCTAGTTCATGAGCCACGCCGGCCAGCTGGGCTGCCCTGGGGAGAATTTCACTTTGTTCTTACTTAGTTTCTCAATTCTCTTATCTTTACCTGTCCCCCTCTGGCCCAACACTAATGATCTCATGCACATGCAGATCTTTACAGCTTACTTTCACATTCACACTCTCATTTAACCCTTCCTGAGAGGAATGCATTCCCAGCATTCCCATTGTGCAGAGGAGGAAAACCGAGGCCCAGAGGAATGAAATGGCTCCTGTACCTTATGGGCAGAGTTAAGTGTCCCCGCAGGGTGTGCCTGCATTGCATGGGTGTGGGAGGGCCAGAGAGAAGAGCCCGTGACATGGGCAGAAAGGAGATAACTGTTTGCTGAACTCTCCCTGTCTGCATGCTGTGCCTCCCAGGGGAAAGTGGGGCAGGCTTGAATTTGTTTTTTCAGAAGCTATTCCCATACACTGCCCACACGATCTGTGAGCCGATCTGTGAGCGAGAGCTGTTCCCAGCTTCCCCCCTCAGCCCTCAGGCGCCCAGGGACGCCTGTCCTAGCTGCGGAGGCAGTCACTGGGCTGCAGAGAAGGGAAACAAGCAGGGATTGGGCGCAAGCGTCCATCTCATTGAAACCTCGAAACAGCCTCATGAGAGCAGGATTGGCACCATCTCTGTGTTACAGATGGGAACCCAGAGATGTGAGTCACTGGTCCAGGTCACGTGGTCTACGTGGCTTTAACGTGGTTTTAAAACGCAAGGTCTTGCTCGGTGGGGCAGCAGGACAGGAGTCTCTCCTGAATGGGAGACCCAGGTTGAGCTGCAACTACTGAGTGAGCTTGTTGACAGAAGTATGGGGGCGAGGGGACCGCATGGGAGGAGGGTGAGGACACCAAGGGGTTCAGAGGGAATTTTTAGAAGGGCACAGACAGGGCATGACAAACCAGGATGGCTCAGACAGTGCGCACACAGGGGCTCCCTATCCAACCAGTCGGCTCTGCCCACCTGTCCAGAGTCTCCCTTACCTGGTGCCCTTTTCTACCTGCCCATATGTTCATACACCTGCCCTGGGGCTGCCAACGTTTCGCCTGCCATTCTAGGGGCTCCTTATAGACACCCATCTGCTGCCCATTCCCTTATCCCGGCCCCAAGGACCGAGATAATGCCTTGAAAATGGAAGATCACCAAAACCGGTTTGGCTCAGTGGATAGAGCATTGGCCTGCGGACTGAAGGGTCCCAGGTTCGATTCCGGTCAAGGGCATGTACCTGGGTTGCAGGCACATCCCCAGTGGGAAATGTGCAGGAGGCAGCTGATCGATGTTACTCTCTCATTGATGTTTCTAACTCTCTATCTCTCTCCCTTCCTCTCTGTAAAAAATCAATAAAATATATTTAAAAAAAAAAGAAAGAAAGAAAGAAAATGGAAGATCTCAGAGATTCTGAAACACCATCCCGTGCCAGGGGCGGGGGAGGAAGCGACCGTCCCTGAGCAGGTGGTTGGCCCTACGTGGTTGAAGCTGTCACCTTTCCTCTGTGAAATTGCCCCTGATTGTCTTGGGATTCTTCCTCTGCCCCGGCCTTGCTATGTGACTGTCCCTCTCCCTCAGGATGGTGACCTGCTTGAGAACAGGGAATGAGACTTAAAATCATCCCTGTATCTCAGGGGTCCGGCACATACAGCAGGTGCTCAATGAATGTTTGTTGAATGGGCAAACAATGGTAATTGCATCTATTTTTTTATTTTATTGAGTTCCTATGATGAGCCAAGCCCTATGCTTTGGGGTACATTATTTTTAAGGTACAAGATCAATTTTAGTAACTTTGTTTTACAAATGGCAAAACTGGGCTCAGGAAGGCTAAGTCACCTGCCCAAGGCCACACAGCCAGTTCAAGGAGTTCTGGGACTCAGGGCATCCCTATGAGGCTCCCAGCCTGGCCTGTCATACCAATGGGTCCAACCTTGACACTCTCCTCTCCCTTAGCTTCTAGACCAGCGGTTCTCAACCTGTGGGTCGTGACCCCTTTGGGGGTCAAACGACCCTTTCACAGGGGTCGCCTAAGACCATCCTGCATATCAGATATTTACATTATGATACATCACAGTAGCAACATTACAGTTATGAAGTAGCAACAAAAATAAATTTATGGTTGGGGGTCACAACATGAGGAACTGTATTTAAAGGGCCAGAAGGTTGAGAACCACTGTTCTAGACTCCAACAGGCACAAAGTTCTGTGCGCCTGTCTCCTAACTATCTCTAATGCACGTTCCCTCCTCTCCTCCTTCCGGCCATGGCTCTAGTCTACGCCTAGAATTGATTTTTCACCGGATTCACCTCCAAATTGGGGTTCTCATCTCCAGATTTGCCCTCTCCATCAATCCTCCCCTTGGCTGCCGGAGAGCTCGCCCTCAATCACTGGCTGGTGACGTCTCTTTCCTCTGAAACGCTCCACGTTGCCGTGTGTTCTCAGGCAGGGTCTTGGCTCTTAGCCTCCATGTAGTAGGAGGGTCTTCAGAAACCAGCGTCTGCCTCCCTTTATGGCATCACCTCCAGCCCTACTGATCCTCAGCTCTTGCCTCACAGAGCTGTGGGGGCGTGTTCGCTTGCCCATGCACTTGGCAGGCGGTGTGAGACCTCCTGGTAAAACAAACCAACGGAAAACCCTTCTCCCTCTCCAGGGTCCTCTTGTCCCATAGGCCTCAACTCAAGCAGCGAATGACCCCCCCAGGCAGCTCTAACCTGGGTCCTGCAGCATCAGAACTGTTTACTTACCTGCCCCATTAGACTGTGGGCCCCCTGAGAGTAGGGACTGCCTTTCACTCATCTTTGGTACCCAGAGACTTGTCTATCATTTGGCAGATGAGAGATGTTCAGAAACGTTTTGCGGAAACTTGTTCACCTCATCCATCCTCCTGGCTCTGTCTTTGGCCCCATTCCCTCTAATCCCCTAAAACACAGTTCCTTTTCCACAGCCCCTCTCTCTGCCCTTTCCTGCCTCTGCCCGGCCTCCTTGTCCCCCAATCTTCTTATCACAGACGTGCATTAGAGAACCAGGTAGGTTTTTGCTTCCTCTCCCCAAAGCCTGGAGGTTCCAGATCCATCCCTCTTCACACCCCTTCACACTCAGCAGTTTTGTTTTTTTTTAAAAAAAGAATTTTATTTATTTTTTTTGTTAATCCTCACCCGAGGATATTTTTTCCATTGATTTTTAGAGAAAGTGGAAAGAAGGGGGAGAGAAAGAAAAAGAAACATCGATGTGAGAGAGACACATCGATTGGTTGCCTCCCACACGGGCCCCGACCAGGGACTGGGATCCAGCCTGCAACCCAGCTACGTGCCCCGGACCAGAATCGAACCTGAGACCCTTCAGTCCGTGGGCCGACGCTCTAATCACTGAGCCAAACCAGCTCAGGCTCCGCAGTTTTATTTTTATAAAGTGTGTGTGCCCAGGAAATCTACCTGCCCTGGCAGAGCAAACAGGTGGCGAAGAGTGGGGAGCCCCTTGCGGTTGCCCCTGTGGACTACCCGCAGGGCACCCTCCTGCAGAGCCCAGCTGCTTCCTTCCTCCGGCCACGCCCACCCCCTGGAGCCTAGAGAGGCCTGTGCTGTGCTGCCCGCTGCTGTTGGAGGGCAGAGGGCTGGCCCGAGGGTGAGACCGCAGGCCCTGTCTTCTGGACAGGAAATTGTTCTAATCTCAACAACTCCTTCTCCCCAGGGAAAGGCCCTGCTCAAAGCATAGGACCTAAGGGGCGGTCACTTCAGATCTATCCGAGGAAAGGGTTCTCCTCCAGAGACCTCCCCCGCGCCCTCGCCAGGACCCCCACACCGAAGAGGCCCTGCCCACCGGCAGGGCAGAGGACACAGACCCTGACTTGGTGCCCATCAGATCTGAGGTGCCACCCCCTCTCCTCACAGCCCTCAGGAGGAAGCAGGGCCGGGAGGGCCCCCAGGGGGCCAGTTGGCCTGTCACCCCATCTCAGTCTTCCTTTGATCCCTGAAGTCGGATGTGTGGGTAGAGTGGCCTCACTAACTCCTTGTGGGGCTTGGGGCCAGTTCAATCCCCTTTCTGGGCCTCCATTTCCCCTTCTGTAAAATTAAAGCTGGACCAGCCCCAGCTGGTCTGTAAGTATCAGACGCTTCTCAGGGGACCTGCAGGGTTTAATTCTGGAAGGACAAACTGAAAGAGCCTCCGGGGTAGGAAGTGGGGGTGATGGCTATGGGCAGGGCTCCTTCAGGCCCTAGGGCAGTGGTTCTCAACCTTCTGGCCCTTTAAATACAGTTCCTCATGTTGTGACCCAACCATAAAATTATTTTCGGGGCTACTTCCTAACTGTCATGTTGCTACTGTTATGAATCATCATGTAAATATCTGATATGCAGGATGGTCTTAGGCGACCCCTGTGAAAGGGTCATTTGACCGCCAAAGGGGTCGCAACCCACAGTTGAGAACCGCTGGCCTAGAGCATGGGGGCCCGACCAGGTGGGAGCTTTGTCTCTAAAGGTGAGTGACAAGTCCCACTGGACAGGGCAGAGGAAGGGCCCCAGGGCTACTGCTGTCAAGGACTCTAAAAGCCAGACTGACCGACTGGACCTGTCTGTGCACATTCGCTCCTGACCAGGTGCTGGGAGCAGGGTCGGGCTCAGAAGGTGGGAGAGCTGCTTTTAAAGGCAGGCCCTGCAGCACATCACCCAGGGCCCTGGCCCTGTCCTGGGGTGCTCCAGCCCAGAGGGTCTCACCCCTTAGTCCAGGCTCTCCCAGCCAGCCCCGGGGGAGGGGGCCAGCCCCGGGGGAGGGGGCTGGAGCGCCCAGGCTTGGGACCCAAACCGGAAGAGGTGTTCGGACAGGGTGCCCAGAGTGGGCGAAAGGGGTGGGCGCCCGGGCAGAGGGAGCCGCGGAGATTGGCAGCTGCTGTGCAGCCCGGGAGGGACGGGGAGGAGTCAACTTGTACACGTGAAAAACTCCAGCGGGGCCGGGCTTTCCCTTCCTCCTCCTCCTCCACCTCCTCCCCCTCCTCTTCCCCACCTTCTCACTCCTCCCTGCCCCTCCCCTCCACCCTCCCATCCAGCTCAGGTTGCAGCCTCTCGGGGAGCCGCTCACCTTTCGGGAGCAGGGCCAGCACCTCCGAGCCGGGGCAGGGACCCCGACCGGGCGCGGGGCGCAGCGCCCATCCGCGGGGCCCCAGGACGCGCGGTGAGTCCCGCCGGCGGGGCCGGGAAGGAGGGGCGTGAGGGGCACCGT
>NW_006284328.1:1409451-1412335 GCF_000327345.1 Myotis davidii | reverse complement strand
CCAGGTGCTCAGGAAGGAGGGCGATTTTGCATTCTCAGTACCCCCGCCCCCCCCAACCCCAACCACCCCGGAGTCTGCATCGGGACTCCCTGGGCCCCAGCTTGGTCTGAACCCCGGCAAGCAAAGTTTTCCACTCAGCGGCGAGCCTGGCGCTCTCCAGTGCCCTTCCTTCTGCGGAGGGCAAGGGTCAGGCGTCTTCGGGGAGGAGGGAACCGGCGAGTGTGGGGCCAGATCGCTGCCCCGAGGGCTTTCGGGGCTCCCGGGAACTTTCTAGAGCGCAGCTGGGGGCGAGACGGAGCCCGCGGGTGAAGGTGGAAGGACGCGGGCGGCTCTGCAGGTTCCAGCGCTGGAGGTGGTGGGAGGGGTGAGTGCGGCCTCGGGGGATTGCCGCCTCCTCTGCCTTCCCACCCACGAGCCCAGAGGGCAGTGCCCCCCTGCGTGGTAGCCCCTGGCGAAGGGTTAACAGCCGTGGGAAAGGGTGGGCGGCCTGCTGGGCTAAGGGATGGGGCTGGCGGGCTGTGCTGTGCGGGGGACAGGATCAGGCGTGGGAAATGCCGTGGGGAGGACCAGGAGGACCAGGCCTGCGGTGGGAGTGACTGTTGAGACTGATCTGTGCGATGGGGTCACCATCCCGCCTGGTACCACTGGGCCCTTTCTAATTCTCTCTGAGCCCCTTCCTGCCGCAGGGGTGGGCGGTGGGGCAGCGAGGAGTGGAGGTCAGGTCTGAGCACCCGATCCCCACCCCCAGCCCGGCCCTCAGCCTTTGCCCAACTGTGGCCTGGGCCCTGGTGACTCACGGACACCACTGGCGGGCCCCTCCTGTGTCAGCGTCCTGTGCGAGTCGACATGTTCGTGTGGCCCTTTCCATGGGGGCTGGGCACACAGCACAGACCTGCACACCGGCCTGAGAGGGCCACATCCTCCAAGACGCCTGGGGAGTCTGGCCAACAGGGCTGCCTGGTCCTCTCGGGTCCCCTGCCTGGAGCCTGGCCTTGGCCGGGGGCTGAGACTACAGTGGCTTAGGGTTGGGGGAAGTGAGGCAACATGGGCTCCTGGGTTTGGGTCTGCACCCTCAAGGCTGGCTGGAGAGGCCCCCCCTGCCACCCAGCAAAGCTACTGTCTAGGTTTCTAGGATTGCCCTGCCCCGGCCGCCTCCTGTGTAGCTGATGAGCCAGGGAGGCAGACCTCCACCCCACCCCGGCCACCACACTGCCCATTAGGTCCCTGGGAGCCTCCCCGCCTTCATACTCCCCAAACCTATTGGGTTTCCAGAGCTGGAGCAGGCTTCAGTGCGTTACCCTAGTGGCTACCACTTACTGAGTGTCTACCCGGTGCCAAGCAGTGTGTCACACGGCTTTATGAGGAGGTGTTATCACCCCCACGTGACAGGGGAGGACACAGCTGCTCCGAGAAACCAACTTTCCCAACGTCGCAGAGGTGGGACCCAGCCCACTTCCATGGGACCCCGGCTCCCTGCTCAGCCTCTGCCCCATCAGAGGAGATCCCAGCCCACCTGGAGCTCCCTGGCTCCACCTCAGCCTCAGGAGAAGGAAGGATGGGGGTGGCGCTCCAGTAAGAGACTCCCGTGTGTGACCTGTGCCAGGCAGAGCCAGCCTCTCCGTGGGGCGCAGGAGAGAGGGCACCAGATCTGAGGAACCAGTAGGTTCCTGGTCTGGGATCTCACAGGCTCGGCTGCCTGCCTTGGAAGTCCCCCCACCCCCCCGCCCTGGGGGCCTCTGGGAGATGGAGCTGCCTTCATAGCTGCATTTGTTTTCTCGAAGCCAGACTCTGTCCTCTGCCCACCTGTGCCTTCTTGTGCCCAGGCACACCGGCTCCAGGCTGCTGGGCGGAGCTTGGCTTGGGTCCTCCCAGCTCCTGCCCCAAGCTTACCTCTCTTTCCCCTGGGATGCCCCATTTGGACTTTTGTCCAGCATCTCCATCTCTCTCTCCCTCCCCTGATCCCTTCTTTCCTTCTCCAGTTTGAAGCCTGAAGGGAGGGGCTGGATGGAGCCCAGCTCCAGGACACACCAGCTGTGACCCCTCTCTCTCCAGCAAACTCCTGAGCTTCCCCCAACCTCGGCTGCCTCATCTGGGAAATGGGGGTGTTGATCGGGAGGGTTGCTGTGCGAAGGGAGTGAAGGAACACAGTTCCTGGCACGCAGCAGCTGCTAAGCAACCAGTAGCTGTACGTACCGCTGTTGGTTATTTGGAAAGGGATTTCCTAGTCCCGGCGCCGTGCCTGCTCTGGGGCAGCGAGAGACCGAGGCCGGCTTTCCGAATCCCATCAGGCCAGGCTCTTGGTCTCTTTCCTGCTCCTCCAGGTTGGGGAGGGAGGCTCTGCATCAGAGAACGAGGGGGGTGGGGTACAGGTTGGAGGGAAACCTGCGAGAGGAAAGCAGGAATCTAAGCTGTGGGGACTCTACCCTCTGGCTTCCGGTTGAATGGGACAGGCACTGGGAGCTGGAAACCTTCAGCCGCCTCCTCTGAGGCCTCGGGCAGGCCTCCTTTCCCTGGGGTAAGACGACCCCCTCCCCCAGCACTTAATTAATTGCAGTCCCTGTTCTGCTCTGTTGTCCATGAGGGAGTGTCTGGCCTGGGTCCAGACTCACCTGATTAACTTCACGGTCCCTTTGGGAACGAGTCCCATTTCTCTTCCCTAACCCCGTGTCCCGCCACAACCCCTTCGCTCCCCACCCACCCCGGACCCTTCACCTTTGTCCTCCTGGCATGAGCTGCTGAGTGGGCACTTTCCCATCTCCAGGGGGTGGGAGCAGACAAGGGTAGTCAGTCTTGCCGTGTTCTGGTCCCCACAGCTGTGGACACACGCAGAACCCACTCCAAGGCTGGGCTCACGTCAGTCAGGTAGAGCAGTGGTTCTCAACCT
>NW_006284328.1:1404098-1409410 GCF_000327345.1 Myotis davidii | reverse complement strand
CACTATGCTTTCATTATGTTCAATTTGTAACAATGAAATTGGGGGTCACCACAACATGAGGGACTGTATGAAAGGGTCGCGGCATTAGGAAGGTTGAGAACCGCTGAGGTAGAGGAGCTCACCCAGGATCAGGACACACCAGTGGCTGGGCCGGGCCGGCAGGAGCTGCCCGCGGGCGCAGCCGCGAATTGGGCAGAAGAGAGCGGTGGCCCATCTCAGCCAGCCCTCCTGTGGAAGGAGCGCCCATCTGCTCCTGCAGCCTCCATGGTGCTCCATCTGCAGCGGAGGAGGAATGGGGGGGCGGGGGCGGCGAGGAGGGATGCGGTTTGGCTTTGAACCGAAAAGGGTCTTGATGCTCTCTGCTCACGCGAGTGGCCCCGGTGAGACAGGACACCTGGTTTCAGAGACACCTGGCCGGGACTCTGGAGGGGACAGTGAGTGATGTGACCCCTGCCCTGGAACTCTGCATGGTGTCTCTCCCTGTGCTTCCGCCCCACCCCCAACATTAACCTCTTTCCTAAAGGCAGTGGGTCTCAACCCTCCTAATGCCGCAACCCTTTCATACAGTTCCTCATGTTGTGGTGACCCTCAACCATAAAATTATTGTCGTTGCTACTTCATAACTGTAATTTTGCTACTGTTATGAATCGTCATGTAAATATCTGATATGCAGGATGTATTTTCATTGTTAGAAATTGAAGATAATTAAAGCACAGTGATTAATCACAAAAACAATATGTAATTATAATATACTTTATTGATTTTTTACAGAGAGGAAGGGAGAGGGATAGAGAGTTAGAAACATTGATCAGCTGCCTCCTGCACGCCTCCCACTGGGGATGTGCCCGCAACCAAGGTACATGCCCTTGACCGGAATCGAACCTGGGACCCTTCAGTCTGCAGGCCGACACTCTATCCACTGAGCCAAACCGGTTAGGGCACAATATGTAATTATAGATGTGTTTTCCGAGGGTCTTAGGCAACCCCTGTGAAAGGGTCGTTCGACCCCCAAAGGGGTCGCGACCCGCAGGCTGAGAACCGCTGCCTTAGGTGTTGGGATGGACAAGGTGACTCTATAATGGCTCGTGCAGTCGTTCATTTTCTCCCTGTTGAACGTCTCCCTCCTGTCAACGTCCAGGGTGGAGGCCATGTATGGGCTTTGGGGTCAGGGGTCAATTCAGTCCTGCCTCCGCCATTCAGTAAGTGGTTACCTAGACGAAGGAACTTGCTCACCCATGTTCGTTTCCTCATTTGGCAAATGGGGAGAGTAATAATGGTGCTACTTCATGTGGTTGTGCGGATTCCAGTGAGATAATGTCCACAAACTCTGAGCTACTTAGTTGTTGTTGTTAATCCTCACCTGAGGATATTTTTTCCACTGATTTTGTTTTGTTTTTAGAGAGGGTGGAAGGGAGGGAAGAAGGAGGAGAGAGAGAGAGAAACATCGATTGGTTGCCTCTCATACGCACCCTGACTGGGACTGGGGATCAAACCTGCAACCCTGGTACATGCCCTTGACTGGGAATCGAACCCGCAACCGTTCGGTTCATGGGCCGATGCTCTAACCATCTAGCCACACTGACCAGGGCCACAGTCTCCTCGCTTCTTGCCTTACCTGGTGGCCGCTAGATTCTAATGCCATACAGGCACTGGGCGCTCCAGGGCAAGGCTTGGCAAACCGTGGCTCTTGGCCAAAGCCGGCCTGTTTTAGTGTGGCCCATGAGCTAAGAATGTTTTTTGCAGCTTTAAGTGGCTGGGGAAAATTCCACAGAAGACACTAATACTCGTGACACTTGAAAACTGTACAACGTTCAAATGTTAGTGCCCATGAGCACAGCTGACTGGACTTCCATCCGTCTGTGGGCACTTGCCCCCCGGGGAGGAGTGTCTGGGTGCTGCAGGGACCCAATGGCCCCCGGAGGCTGAAGCACGGACTGTCTGGCCTTTGCCAGAAGGCGCGTGCTGACCCTGCTCCAGATAATTACAGTCCTCCCAAGGCTCACACTGAACAGCTCTGGAATCTCGATCTAAAAATATGTTCTTCTCACTTAAAAAGAAGTGTTACTGCTTTCAACCTGAGCAGTGAATGCTCATTATGGAAATATTCGATGATGCAAATCAGCAAAAAGAAGTCTTAAAATCACCTTCAATTCTGTCCCCCAGGGATAACGACGGTCAGCATGTTAACATCTGTCTTTCTGGATTGTAGACAGTGTTCGTATGTACATGTGTACATGGGGGACACATGGATGTCTAGCACACATATAGCTTTTACAAGTTGTGTACATCTGCCTTTTTTTTTTTTTTTTACTTTAAAACACATCTCCAACTATGTGCTGTCTCTCATGGTCCTAAACCCACTGGGCTTATTCTCATATCTCTGACCCCTGGGGGACCCCTGAGGTGCTGGGCAGGCAGTCGGCCCTGCCCGTGTGAGATTCAGGGCTCAGTGGGCCAGTCATCAGCACATGGGTGGTGGTTTCCACCAGTGGAAAACATGAGGTCACCAGGAAGAGTGTGTACAGAGGGGGGAACAAAGGGCCCAAGAGGGAACTCTGGGGAGTGCCGACGCACAGGGACAGGGAGAGGAAGTGAGTCCGCCAGACACAGATATGGAGGGAGAAAGAAGTAGGAGGAGAAGCAGGAGGCCAAGGGAAGGGAGGCCGAGATGTAGAGCACAGGACAATGCCTGGTGCCCAGCAGCTACTTCTGAAATTAGAAAGTGACAGAGCGACGAGCCCCTCTCTTCAAGAAGCCTGCGCTTTGGGGAGGGGGGCAGAGGAGGGGGAGGCAGGTGCCACGGATGGGGCAATTCGAGGACAGGCGAACAGCGCTGTGTAGCAGCTTCCCAGAGGTGCCTTGGAGACAGGGAGGAGTGGATGGGAGGTAGGGGGGTCCAGGCTGAAGCTGTGGCCGGGGGCCCAGCCTGGTGGTTGGGAGACCAATGAGAGTGCGAGGAGGCGGTTTGGAGAACGTTGACCCGGGTGCTGTTGGAATGCGGGCATAGGGTAGTGTGGGCCAGCCTGGGGGTGGGGTGGGGGCTGAGAGTGGAGTATAAATAGGAACACAGTCTAGAAATGCTGGGAAGCCCTTCCCTCCGGCCCTCCCTGCTCCTGAGACCCAGGGGTCCCCAGGGACACCAGCCCTGGGAGGCCCCCGCCGTTCCGTTGCTAAAGTTGGGCATGGCGAGGAATCAGAGAGCTGTTCACCAGGATCCCGTGACAGGTTCTCATGTGGGGATGAGGGAAGGCCAGAGAGTGGGGGGACTTGGTGCTCTTTTTCCCCTCCTCCTCCTGATCTGTAGAAGATGGTGAGCACAGTGTCTGTGCTTAGGCAGCCGGAGAGGAAACCGACGGAGCGCCCCCCTTTGGGATTGAAGGGAGGCCTTAGAGAAGTCTCTGGTCTCGGGACCTTTGAAAGCATGGGCGGTAGGTGAGGGGCCTTCTGTGAGGATCTTTAACGGAGTGGGCAAGGGACTCTCTCTCCTCTGCCTGGAAGGCGAGGCGGGCCTTGCCTGGAAGCAGGAAGAGGTGGGGATGGAGGTCTTGCTTCAGCCTCTGGTCTGGGAGGTTCTGCATGGCGAGGGCTACAGCTGACAGAAGTGCGCCTGGTCCCATCTTATCGCTTGCAAATCCAAAGCCTCCCCGAAGATTGCAGGCCAGCGGCAGCCGGGTCTCCAAAACAGGTCGCAAAGAAAGTACCAGAAGATGGTCTCCGTGCCTCCATTTCTTGAGCCTCAGGGAGCCAAAGAGAGTGGGTGTCAACAGGGCTGCTGTGGGGCCACAGAGGGGCCAGAAGTGGGGAAGTCAGGGAGTCAGAGGGGTCATCTGTAGGGGTCAAGGTCAAAGTCTGAGCTTGGGTCGTGTGCCTGACCCAGGAGTTTCTGGAAGTCTGCCCCTGAGGGATGGGAGCCTATGGGGAAGGCCCCTGCCAGCCCCGGAGGCCTCAGCTTGATGTATGTTTGGTTGGAATCTCTCATTCGGACTTTTCCCAGCCCTAGTCCACCCCTGACTGTGGGGCGGCACCTGCCAGCCGGGAGACCTCTGCAGGCCTCCCTTAGGAAGCTGCCGCCTCTGCCCCAGCCCACCAGCTCCCTACTGCCCCGTCGAGGCCAAGAGCTGGTCGAAGGAGGAGGGTTAGGTGACGGCTGAGGCTTTGAGTCCAGCCGGGAACTGATGGTCTCCTGTCAGTCGTCTTGCTTCCAAACAGCTCCTGGAACGAGGAATTCCCAGCTTTCACCTCACTGGTCAGGGGAGGGTCGGCTGGGCGCCAGGCCCTGGGTCAGGCATGGGGTATCATGAGGAGCCGGACCCAGTCCTTGCCCTTAACAAGCTCACAGGTAAACGAGGGAAAAAGACAAGTGAACAGGACGGGTTGCCAAGGGCTCTGCTTGGGGGTGTCCAAATGCCGTGGGGGCACGGAGGAGGGGCGGCCTGGCTGGGGCCGGCTGGGTTTCAGGCTGGAGGAAACAGGGGCAGCGTAGCAGGTGTCTAGGGGGAGGTTGCTCCTGGATGGAGCCCTGGCGACGTGAGCACTTCGCTGGCTTTTCCCGAGGCCCTGGCCCATCTAGGCCCTGGCCCGCCATCCAGTGTCCCACCACTTCCCACTGGGAGCCAGGAGAAGCGAGGCAGAACCGCGGCCCGGGGAGCCTAGGGCTGCTTGGCTTGCTCTAGTGTGTCCAGACAGAGGGCAGGGCCAGGCCCGCCCCAGTGCTGCTCAAACCCTACCTACCAGGCGTGCGGCTGGCCCGACAGGAAGATAAACCTGGACACAGGTCCCTGGTGGCCAAAGGTGCCCGGAAGGGAGCCAGCATGCATTGCACACAGACAGACGGAGTGTCTTGGCGATTCAGGTGACACAGGCCTGCCCTCAGGGGGGCTGATGTGGAAACATCGGTAGAGGAAAGAGGCTTAAGCAAGCCTTTATGGTACAGTGGCCACAGCCTGAGCACCTGGGAGGTCCGGGTCCCTGGCGCCGTGCGAGGTGCCAGGGAAAGGAAGTTGACTGCTCTTGGCCTGAAGGGCACCCCAGTCTAGCTGTGCGCAAGCCACGAGGAAGCGAGGAAGCGTCGCATTCCACCCGGAGGAAGGAGGCAGTGTCCTGTGCAGCTTCTCAGGGGAAGGACACTGGAGCTGAGCGTGGAGGTGGTGTCACCAAGGGGAAATGAGGAGGGGCGTCCCAGGCCAAGTGAACGCACGTGCAGAGCTGTGGGGCGCAAGCGCGGTTTCCTCTGCAAACGCCAAGCACAGTCCACGGAGGGGTGAGAGCTGAGACAGGGAGGCAGGGGCTACAGCACCAGAGGCCTGCTCTGC
>NW_006284328.1:1390112-1403227 GCF_000327345.1 Myotis davidii | reverse complement strand
AGGGGAGCGACAGCATCAGAAAGCCGCTGAGGAAGGGAAGTCTCGCAGCCTGGTAGGTGGGTGGGAGGTTAGGTATTATCCCCATTGAGCAGACAAGGAAACTGAGGCTTGGGTGTCTGCCCAGGTGGCAGTGCTGGGGGGTGGGGGGGAGGGGAGAGCTGGGATTTCTCCCAGGACTCCAAACTGCAGACTTTTGGAGAGCAGGCCTGGGCGGCATGGGGCGGTCCCTGTGGGACGTTCCATCAGGTGGGGGCTGCAGGGGCTGAGCCCCCAACACTGGGCCTTCCCACCTGGCGTCCTTCCTATAGGTTAGCACAGCGCTCTCTCTCTCTCTCTCTCTTTCCTTCTCTCTCTCAAGGCCTTTTCCCCTCCCCCCTGCTTCCTACATTCCAAGCAGAGGCTGTGGAGAGTCCTGTCGCTGTGTCCAGGGCATCTGGCATTGGCAGGGTGATGCAGGCCGCGCAGTCTTCCTAGATTCTTGCCACCCAGAAGGCCCAGGCTGGCCGCCTCTCATGCAGGTCGGAGCTGGGCGGGGCGAGGTCAGCGATGAGGGCTCAGGGCTTCGGCTTCTGCCCTTGCCTCCTGGCTTCAGGCAGCCACGGGATGACTGGCTTCCCCTGAGGTTCCTCCCAGGCAAGGAAACTAAAACCTCAAGCAGGGCAGGGTCGGTTAGAGGGTGAAGGACGAGATGCTATCTGCGGCTCCCGGCAGGCCAGCACCGTTCTCACTGTTCTCACCATGTCTGAAGTCTCAGCTCCTGACGGCTGCGCCCTTGGTCAGCTGTGGCCTCTGGTTCTTTTGAAACCTGCAGGGGGCGGGCAGCAGAGGGTGTCAGCAGGAGGTGGTCAGCCTTGGGACTAAGGGTCAGACCCTCTGGGCTTCAGAACGTGGGCAGTTGGAAGTGATATCCTCCAGCCCCTGCCCCTGGGCCCACGGAGACTGAGATCCCAAACAAAACAAAACAGAAAGGAAGTGGGAAGTGTCCGACGTGCACCCGGCACATGGTACGCACTCCCTGGGCTGAGAAGCAGACAGCTGTGCCTGCTGTGTGTCAGCAGCAGGAGGCGGGGACCAGAGCGGGCCCGCGGGCCCTGCGCTTTGATGGAGGGGCACCCATGGTCCTGGAGGCTCAGCGAAGCTTCTGAAGACCCGAGACCTGAACTGCACGCAGGGGTGTGGCCTGCAGCAGAGCTAGGGTGGTAGGGAGGGGAGAGGGATGAGCAAAGCTGGAGAGGAAGGGGCCCAGATCTTGAAGGACCTTGGGTGCAGGCTGGGAGTGGGGCTTTATTCAGGAGGAAGGCAAAGGGGCCCCTCATAGGGGTCTGCTGGGGGACCTCCAGCTTGCTCCCTGGAGGTTAAGAAGGGAAGCTGACCCCCACCCTCCTCAGAGCACCTATGGGCTGTGAGGGCGCCTGTGAGGGGTGTCTGATGAGCCTTAGATGGGGCCCCTTTGCTGGCACGTCTTCATGTCTGAGCAGGAAAGTGGAGGAGAGCTGGCATTTGCTGGGCATCTCCCTGAAGCTGGTGCCGTGTCATGGCAGCTCACGCGGCATCTCCATGCAGACGTCCTCTGGACATCAGACACTTGCCCAAATCCCACTCCTCCCCAAGCCATGCAACCCCTACTCCCAGCATGCCTCATGCCCATCCTTCCCATTGCTCTGGCCCGAAGCCTCAGAGTCCTGCTTGGCCCCTTCCTCACAGCCCATGTGCAGTCCTGCGAGTCCCTTTGGCTTGCAGATTCCTCCAGAATCCCACCTCTTCTCCCCATGCCCACTGCTCCCACACGGACCCAGGCTCCGCCATCTCCCTCTGGACCCCTGATAGCCTCCTGCCCACAGTCTGTTCTCAATACCACAGCCAGAGGGAGCTGTTTAAAATCTAAGTGGTTCGGCTGGTGGGCTTCAGTGATTGAGCATCGACCTATAAACCAGGAGGTCATGGTTCGATTCCTGGTCAGGGCTCATGCCCAGGTTGTGAGCTCGATCCCCAGTCGGGGGCGTGCAGGAGGCAGCCAGTCGATGATTCTCATCATTGCTGTTTCTCTCTTTCTCCCTCTCCCTTCTTCTCTAAAATCAATAAGATATATATACTTTGAAAAGCAATATCTCATTGTAAAAAATAAAAGAAAATCTAAGTGGGATCACATCTCTCATCCGCTTGAACCCGCTCAAGTCCTGAGGGGTCCCAACATGATCTGCTCTGCTCGGTGCTCCCCTCTGGCCGCCTCTCCAGCCACAGCCACCCCTCCAGGTCCCACTTCTGCCTCAGTACCTTTGCTCCTGCTGCTCCCTGGCTCACCTGCTTCCCCAGATTCCACATGACTAGCTCCTTCCCTGGCCTACTTGGCATTTTCCCAAGAAGATGCCACCTTCTCAGGGAGGCCTTCCTACCCACCCTACTTAAAGTTGCCACGCCCCCACCTCGCACACCTTCGGCTGTATTTCCTCCATTGCACTTGTCGCCACCTAACGTTCTGTGTACTGTTTATTTTACTGTCTATGCCCACCCTCCCTGCCTTGATTAGAACGTAATGAAGGTGGGAAGGAATGTCTGTTTTGTTCACAAGATTCCTGGGGTCAACAACCGTTCCTGGCACATAGTAGTTGTTCAATAAATAATTATCAAATGAACGACCAGAGCCAAAGCAGAGAATTACGTAATGTCATCGCCATCCTCCAGCCTGCTGGTGGTAGCACCAGGTTTTAAAACCTGGGCTGAGCTGGGCCGCAGGAGGAAAGAGCACCCACAGCCTCCGGCACAGGGAGGGGCAGTGGAGAGCATTCGTTAGGAGACCACACAGGCTCCTTTCTCCTCCTAACACGGCGACACCCGGAGACTCTGAGCAAGTCAGTTCCCCTCTGTGAGCCTGGGTGCCCCCGTGGCCAGCGAGGGGGTGGGACGGTGCCTTGTGCGACGGTCCCAGGACTCAAGCCCTTTCTCCTGGGTGCGCCTCTGGGCAAGTGTCTGTTTCCTCCTGGCCCGGCCCCTCCTTCCTCCTGTGCCATCCACTCCTCCTGCACCAGCTGGACGTTCTGGGCTGGCTGGTGTGTGCCCAGGAGGAAGTGGCAGGAGGTAGGCTGGGAACTTTTCAGACTTACCTGGGCATGGGGCACAGGAAGGAAGGCCTGCCGGGCGCTCTGCCTGCCCAAGCCCGCAGCTCCCCACTCTGGAGAGGGCTGTGCCCCTGCACCATCCCCCACCCCACCCAGGCCAGCTTCCCTGGACGCCTGTCTCCCTCTTCCCCTGGCACCAGTCGCACGGGGACAGCCCCAGATGGCTCCCTGGCCTGGGGACAAAGGCCACACTGTGCCCAGCCCTGGGCTGGCCTCAGGCTGGGTCACACTGAGTCCTTCTGTCCCCATATGGGGGTGGGGGCAGACGCCACAAGGTGACAGGCCATTTTCCCGTCTCCCTTCCCCCGCGACCCCCAAATCTGAGGAGCTGACTCTCCCAAGGGAAAAGTGACAGAGGCATCTTGTGTCTTGAGCTAGGAAACAACAGACCATTCACTGCCCAGGCTGCCCTGTCACACCCAAGACCCTTCTGGGTTCAATGCCCCGATTGTCCCCAGCAGAGAGAGGCAGCCACTCTCTGCCATGGTCACCACCCCTGCCACCTGCTCCCTGTCTCCATCCGGAAGTCCATCCCTACATCTGACCTCCATCGCTCCCGCCACAGTGACAGCCACTTCCCCTTGGGCTCTCCTCGGGCCAGTGGAGGACAGCTGGTCCCCATCTCTCTGCCTCGCTTGGCCCCACACTCCTGCTTGAGTCAGCTGTCCCCCCCCCACCTCACCCCCATCCCCCCACAACCCAAGTGGGTGGCTCCTTGCTTCTGAAGGAACAGGAGGAGAGTAGGTACCATTCAGGGCTGGGCTCCTTTATCGTGTAGAAGTTGGAGGCCTCTCTCCCAGAGGCTTTTAATGAGCCCCCTGCCCTCCTACACAGCGAGAGCAAGGACGTGAGATTCATGGCGGCTCCTGATGGATTCCTGAGCACAAACCCATCGCTCCCTGCCAGAAATCCCAGGCGGCAGGACGGCTTTATGGGGGTCCCCTGTTTTCAGAAGGGGGCGTGGCTGGCTCTCTTGGCAGAGCTCAAACCTCAGGGAGCCAAGTGCTTGGCTCCCCCTACCCCCCCGGGTAACCCTGGTCGAGTCTGGGGCGTCAGTCTGTGCCTGACAGACATTTCCTCCCCTTCTCGGGGTCCTCCGGCTCCACTCAATGTGCTCTCCACCCTCGGCTCCTCCCCAGCTCGCTCTCAGGGGTCCCCATCGCAGCCAGGCGGGCAGTGGGAACCTGGACACATCACCCTCCCTGTCCTGGGCCGCAGGTGCTTCCCCACCTCACGTCAGATCCGTGGAGATGCTTTTAAGATGCATTTTCCCGGGCGTCATCCTCAGAGCCTCAGTTCCAGAATCTGAGGGTGAGACCCAGGAATCTGAATTTTTAGAAAACATATATTTTTATTGCTTTCAGAGGGGAAGGGAGAGGTAGAGAGAAATAGAAACATTAATGATGAGAGAGAATCGTTGATCACCTGCCTCCTGCATGCCCCACATTAGGGATCAAGCCTGCAACCCGAGCATGTACCCTGACCAGGAATCGAACCGGGACCTCCTGGTTCAGAGGTGGACGCTCAACCCCTGAGCCACGCTGGCCGGGCAGGAATCTGAATTTTTTACAAAGCTTCCTGGTGATGCTGGTGCTCTGCCAGCCTTGTAAACCACTGACCCTTATAACGGAGTCATCCCCGTACTCCTGTCATGCTGGGCAATGTGAGTCACAGGTGGGGTAGGTGTAGGCCCCCGTGTCACTAGGCCCATATGCCCCTCTGGCACCATGCCTGGCACGCAGTAGGTGCTCAGTCCTCGTTTGTTGAGCTGAACTGAGCGAGACTTCGGGGCCCACTGGCCAAGGGAGTCTTAGCTGGCAGTGCAGACCGAAGGCCTGGGTTCTGAGAGGCACAAGCCCGAGGAAGGAAGCTTGGCCATGCCCAGTGTCGGGGCTCCGGGGAGTTTGGGGACCAAACTTGAGTGCATTTGGGGGCAGCCAGGAGCATTCAGGCCCATGGAAGGGACCCTTTTCATGGTTCCTTCTGGCTGAGGACAGAAGGATGTGATCATTAGGCAAAGCAAACATGTTACTGACCCATAATCCCTTAAACCAGGAGGATTCAGGAGGGGCCTGGTTGCCTTGGCAACCGGGTAGTAGCCAGTGACAGGGCTGAGAGCATCCTCCGGGGATGGGCTGTGTCTGGTGCGTGGGTAAAGCTGGAGGAGGGGGAGGGCGGCCCCTCCCATCACAGGACTGGCCCCCATGCCTTCCTGGCAGATGTGGGTGGGGGCCCTTGCGAGACTCCTGGGTCCCGGCCCCACTGCAGCCCAGGGAGTGTGGGCAGAGCAGGGTGAGGGGGCGGCCACAGTGGGAGCTTATGAAACCCTGGCGGGGAGGAGGGACAGCCCCGCTCTGGGTTTTCAGGGCAGGACACAGAAGGAAGGGTCTGCGGGAGGAAGCAGTGCACAAGTCTCCTCACTCTGAGGGCAAGGGGGCTGAGGAGCTGCAGGGAGAACCCCTCTGGCTGGGCAAGGGCCCCCCAAGAGCCAGCAGAGCGGCCCGCCCCTCCCCCACTGTTCTCTGCAGTGGACACCCTTCCTGCTTGGGGCTCCGTGGGGGACCCTCTGTGTGTCCCCTGAGACCTTCAGCTGCGCCTGAACTCCCACATCTCAGCTGGCGAGATGGGGCTGGGCCAGCTCAGATGCACACACCTCCTCCCTCACTTTCCCTCTCTTCTGTCTCCTGGGGACCCAGGACGAGCCAGCGAGGAACCTCCAGGTGTTGGTATGAGGATGAATGGGGTTTGGACCAGACTCTGTCACGAGGGTGTAAGCCGGGCTGATACTTAGCTTATAGGCATCCATCAGCAAGGCTTACCGGCTGCTGACATGTCCAAGCTCACACATAAGTTGGTAAAGAGCTGCTGGCCCGAGGGCCATCGGGTTCTGGTGCCCTCCCTCACTCAGCCTTCCTTCCAGAACTCTCAGATCTTCAGGAGCTAAAGGGTTACCTCCTGGGCCGGGGGGACCTCCAGGACCCCCTTGGCATGCCATGCTGCTATTATGAGCAATGCCGTATGGTTCTGATTGATCCTTATTGTGAGCATCTCCCAGGAGCAGGGAATCCTGGTGGATTCACACGGGGGAGAGGGTTGGGAGCTGGAACCTGTGAAGACTCAGCCCTGGCTCCCAGGGCAGGGCCACAGAGCTTGATGGAAAGACCAAGACCCGCCATTCCCTGTTGCCTTGTTCTCATGGCTGGCTCTCCTCACTTCGGCCTCAGGACCTGCTGCCTGGTCCGGGCCGATCATGAATAAGATGAAGAACTTTAAGCGCCGCTTCTCCCTGTCCGTGCCCCGCACCGAGACCATCGAGGAGTCCCTGACTGAGTTCGCAGAGCAGTTCAACCAGCTTCACAACCGGGACAATGAGGGTGAGGGCACTCCCCCCCAAAAGCCCCTCCTTGCCCTCGACCACGCAGACCACACCCCACACCCCACATCGTCACTGCTGGCCTTGGGGGAGGACAGAGGGAGGATGGGGACTTCCCTCCGGGGCAGAGGGCCAGGGCGGTTCAGATTCCAGCTCTGCCATTGATTAGCTCGGTGACCTTGAGCACCTTTCTCAACCTCTGCATACTGCAGTCACCTTGTGTTAAAATGGTCACCGTGAATATTAGATGAGCTACCTTGTGCCACGGGCCTGGAACATTCCTGGTACATAGCAAGGGCCAGACAACTGGACTATTGTTCTTATGACCCAGGTACCCAAGTGCATGAAAAATATGCGTCCAGAATCATAGTGTCCACAGGAGCCTCAGTGCACAGGTGGGGACACTGGCCAGAAAGGGGAAGGGGCCTCCAGAGCTCATGTAGCAACAGGCCGGGTGTTCACGGAGGTCTCTGAGCACATGGTTGAGGCAGCTGGGAGCCTGGGTCGCAGCCTGTGGCTTGGCCCCGCGGAGTGGCTCTACAGGGAACGCCGGGCCCAGGGTGAGAGGCAGGGGTCTCACAGCACCAGCTGCCCACGTCTCATCCTGGCCACTGCAGGACATCAGTAAGAGGCTCTCTCTGCCCGCGGACATCCGCCTACCCCAGGAATTCCTGCAGAAGCTGCAGCTGGAGAGCCCGGAGCTCCCCAAACCGCTCAGCCGCATGTCCCGCCGAGCATCCCTGGTGAGTCCCCAGGGCGGCCGAGATAACCAGGGGGGGACACCCTCCTCCAAACGTGGACACGCACCTGGTTTGGCTTCTTTGGGCTGAAGCCGCAGCTGTTTCTAGAGACGGTCCCGAGCCTCTGGCGCCACCTGCTGGTCAGAGCAGATAGAGCCCTACATCCTTGGTCAACATTCACTCTAGGGCTGGGTCCCACCAGGGCTGGGGCTAGGCCTCCTCTGGGCCCCAGGGTCTCCACTAGAGCGAAATCAATAGACCCGCTGGCACGTGCTCTCCAGTCCTGGCTGCCATCCTATTTCCTTGGGAGCATCTTCCTAAACACGCAGACTCTGGTTCCCACGCTAGATACCCACAGAATCAGACTCTGGGCAGTAGGGCCCAGGAATCTGTATTGTTAAGGGTTGGGTATCACTGAGTCAGAGGAAGGGTGCTGATGAGAGAGGCTCCTGGGGTGGTGGGTTCTGAACTGGGCATTCGAGGTGCAGGGGAGGGAAAGACAGAGTTCCTGGAGCGGGTAGCCCGAACAAGACAGAGATAGACAGGTGACGTGTGCTGAGGCAGAACCCGGTCTGCAGCCCGGGGCTCCACACCCCCCACCGCTGGGAGGAAGGAACCCGCACTTCCAAAGCCTTCCTCCTTTAGCTCAGGGATGGAGGGGAGAGGAGGGGAGGGAGGGTTTGTGGCCTCCGTCGTTCTCTCTTCCCGATGGGGGTCTCCCTACCTTTGCTCCTGGGGAGGTGGAGTGGGGGAGGTGTGGTCTCGGGGCTGCTGGGGCCTCCAAGCTCACAGGACCCTACGTCTCTTCTCTCAGTCAGATATCGGCTTTGGGAAACTGGAAACATATGTGAAACTGGACAAACTGGGGGAGGTAAGAGACTGGGTTTGGTCTTCTCAGGGCAGCCAGCAGGATGGTTAGGAGTGGCAGGGCTTTCCCTGGGCCTCCCTGACCTGCCCCCTCGCCGCACCTGCCCACAGGGGCACACGATCTTGGCTGGGCAGCTGGGCTCAGCCTTTGGCAGGTGCTGGGGGGGCGGGTCCAGGTGCTGGAGGAGGGTGTGAGGATGGAGTGGCCCATGGGCCCTGGGCAGGATCCAGTGTATTTTTTTCATGCCAGTATTTCTTGTCTGAGTTCAAACCGAACTTGACCATGTACTAGCTCTGGGGCCTTGGGCACGTTCTGCGACCCCTCCTTGCCTCCGGTTCTTCGTCAAATGGGGATTCTAACTGGTCCCCCTTACAGGGCTGTTGAGGGTCGAAGCGGTCACTCTGATAAGCTTGTGGACAGCACTCAGGTGCCTGGCATGTAGCTAAGCACTGTCAGCTGTTTCTGTGATCATTGCACCAGGCTTTATGTTCAAGGCTGCGGGGGGCAAAGGGCTACAGAGAGGAGGAAGGTGGCCCTTCCCCTGCAGAAACCCAGAGAGACCCACGCAAATACCAGCAGCAGGAAGAACAAACTGGCGTGACAATAGAGGGGCCCTGGCCTGCTGGGGGCTGGGGGCTGGGGGAGGACAGTTCGCTCCGAGCGGGAGGAGTGAGGGATGCTTCACAGAGAGATGAAGGGAGAAGGGGGAGTCACAGCCCCAGCAGGGGCACAGAGGGGGGCCCTGGGCAGCGGAGAGCCGCAGCTGAGTGTTGCTGGGGCCCCGGGGTCCTTCTCCCAAGGGCACCTACGCCACCGTCTTCAAAGGGCGCAGCAAGCTGACGGAGAACCTGGTGGCCTTGAAGGAGATCCGGCTGGAGCACGAGGAGGGGGCGCCCTGCACGGCCATCCGAGAGGGTACGGCACCCCCGGGTCCTGACCTCCTGAGGGCTCCTGGGAGGAGTCTGGGGGTGCAGGTCATTGCAGGAGTGGGGTCATTGCAGGAAGAGGGGGTGTGAAGGGCACATGGGGTGCTGGGACCCAGGCGGCCTGTCTCCCCAGTATCTCTGCTGAAGAACCTGAAGCACGCCAATATTGTCACCCTGCACGACCTCATTCATACGGAGCGGTCCCTCACCCTGGTGTTCGAGTACCTGGTGAGTTGGGAGCTTCTACCCCTTGTGGCGGGGGGTGGGGGTGGGGGTGAGAAGAGGGGAGATTGGGGATGTCCCAGGTCTTGTTCGAGAATCAGGTTCTCAGATGTTCCAGGCCTAGGGGCAGCTTGGAGCAGGGACCTGTCCCACTCCTGGGCTTCGGCCTACGCCAGGATGGGGGTGGGGGGGCGGGGGGCGGGGTTCCAGCCCGGCGTCAGGACAGGCCGGGGCTGAGCGGCTCTGTGTTCCAGGACAGTGACCTGAAGCAGTATCTGGACCACTGTGGGAACCTCATGAGCATGCACAATGTCAAGGTGAGCGCCTCTGGCAGGGACCCCGCGCTCAGGCCCCGCCCATCTCGCACCCACCTGTCCTCATGCCCAGCCTGGGAACTCACTCACCTCCAAGGGCCCTGGCTGCTGAGGCTGCTCAGAGCTTCAAGTGAGGACGGAGGGAAGGCGCAGTGCCATTCGGAGAGGACCAGGAGCTGTGCTGAGCGCCTCAGCCCACCATACAGACACATACCCTCTGCCGCCATCTACCCCCCAACCCCCACCCCAGCATGAGTTTCTCCACCTGGCAGATGGGAGCATGAGTTACCTGGCAGGGTGAAGGGAGGCTTCTGGATGGATGACCTCTCCTGGTGTTTGTCAGAGCGTCAAGCGCATACATCCCCACATGCTGGGCTTCCTGGCCTGGAACTCTCTGCCCTCCCCCATCCCCGCCTCCCCCGTGTACCTGTTGCTCTTCCCTCTGGATGGGGTTCCCGGGGGTGGGGGAGCCCAGTTGGCTCTCCGGGTCCCTCACCCTGCCCAGTCCCTGTCCCCATCCGAGGCCCAGCCATGGGACACGTTCCCTCCTTTCCCTGCCCCCCTTCTCTTCCCTCCCGCCCCAGATCTTCATGTTCCAGCTGCTCCGGGGCCTCGCCTACTGCCACCGCCGCAAGATCCTGCACCGGGACCTGAAACCCCAGAACCTGCTCATCAATGAGCGCGGGGAGCTGAAGCTGGCAGACTTCGGTGAGGACACAGCCCCAGGGCCGCCGGGAGTCCGCCAGTCTCCTTAGGATGCGGGCGCCCTGCAGGAGGGCAGGCTGCGGCTCAGTGACATGTCTGTCCCTAGGACTGGCCCGGGCCAAGTCGGTGCCCACGAAGACCTACTCCAACGAGGTGGTGACCCTGTGGTACAGGCCCCCCGACGTGCTGCTGGGGTCCACCGAGTATTCCACCCCCATTGACATGTGGTGAGTGAGCGTCCCGGGACCTGGGGAGGCGGCGGGAGGACCTCCCACATCTCCACACTCCCTTTGGCTGCCCCACGTGGCATCCTGGTGAACTGGATGCTAATGGGTGAAGTCTGAACCACACTGGGGTTCCCTGTCTCTAAGTAGACCCCTCTGAGCTGTGCTTCTGAAGTATTTCCCCGGGGTCCCCAGGCTCACCGGAGGCCCCACTGTGAAGACGATGATCTGCCCAAGCAGATCGACTGGACGTTTTGGAAAGAATATATTATTTTAAAAATTTGCATGGATATTATTTGTTATCCTATGAACTCAAAAACCAAAACTAAAACCCAGGTTTCCGATGAGTGCCCTGGGGGTCTGCAGGAGAGCGGATGTATGACTTGTCTCCTCTGGCCGGGAGCACAGAGTGGACAGGGTTTGAGACAACACAGCTTAAGGAACTGCCACGGGGGTGCTGGCCGTGCAGACACAAACCCCACAGAGTGAAAGGGGAGCGGGCAGCGCGCCCTAGAGCCCGCCGACGCCCCCATAGAGGCTGTAGTGGGGGCTGGGCCACCCACCCCAGCGCCAGGACGTCCTGAGCCCCCCGGGGCAGGGCATCGTGGGGGAGCAGCCGGCCCTGACGCGCGCTGCCCGTTGCTCCCCGCAGGGGCGTGGGCTGCATTCACTACGAGATGGCCACGGGCAGGCCCCTCTTCCCCGGCTCCACAGTGAAGGAGGAGCTGCACCTCATCTTTCGACTCCTCGGTCAGTCTCCTGCGCTCCCCCAATGTGACCACCAGGGGGCGACAGAACTCTGTCCCGCCCAAGCGCATAAAGGGACTGGGACGAGCCTCTGCACCTGCTCACAGCAGGGCGAGGACCCAGGGGCCTTGGCCATTTTCTGTCTCCTCCCTGACATTGCACCCCTCCAGGTCGCCCTTGTCCCTGGCCCCTCACCAGGCCCCCCACCCCTTTTTTGTCTCCCTAGGGACCCCTACAGAAGAGACGTGGCCCGGAGTGACGGGCCAGTCTGAGTTCCGTGCCTACAACTTCCCCCGGTACCTCCCCCAGCCGCTCATCAGCCACGTTCCCAGGTAGCCTGCCTCCCCAGCCTCCTCTCCTGCTTGTGGTCCTGGCTGCCCCTCCCGGAGGTGCACACACCCTCCCTCCCACCCCGCCCAGGCCAGGCCTGTGCCAGCTCCTTCTTCCCGCAGGTTGGACTCCGAAGGCATCAACCTCCTGACCAGCCTTCTCCTGGTAAGTGTGCCCGCCGCCGGGCCAGGAACGGGCAGCCAAAGACAGCTGGAGCCCACGACCCACCCCGGCCCGGCACCCACCTCTGTGCTCACCCGCTCACACGTCAGGACTGTCCCTTCCTGGCCACTGTCCATCCCCCATCCCCCCACCCAGGCCCAAGAGAAGCACGATTTCCCCGCTGACTTGGAGTGGGGCGCACTCAGAACCAAAACCCAATTCAAACTCACTGAGTGGCTGTGTGGCTTGGGCAAGCTGCGGACCTTCTCTGTGCTTCAGTCTCCTCCACGCAAAGTGCAATCGGTCATCCATGTTTTATAAGATGGCCCTGAGGCCAAATCGAGATTATGGAACACACTTCCTCTGGGCATGTCCTTAATCGTTAAAGCACACTGAAGAGGGTACTTGTTGCTGTGACATGTTGCTGTTACTGTTAACGTTGTGATCGCGGTTGCTTTAGCGGCTGCATATCCATCCCCAGAGGAGGTCACGCTCCCTAGGTCCCATGTCTCGTTTTCCTGCTGGTGGGCCCTGGGCTGAGGCTGCCTGGGGCTGGGCTGGAGCTGGGAGCTGGCAGTGGACCCCAGGGCCTCTCAGTTTGGGCGCGGGCCCCTCCCATGGGGGGAGGGGCACCCCAGAACCCGGAAAGGGGGCAGCAGGTGTGAGCAGAAGAGCTGTAACCAAAAGGCCAGAGGCCCTCGGTCCAGCTGCACAGCCTTGGGCCAGGGCTTCCCCTCCTTCGGTTCTCATTTGTGAGCAAACGGCCAAACTGTGAGTCCGAGACTCTGCCTGAAAGGCACAGTCCTAACTGAAGGGGTTCCCCAGCCAGGGGGCGCACCCAGCTCCATGCTCTCTGGGTGTGGGGCGCCGGCTCACAGTGCAGGGCCGGCTCCGCCCAGCTCTCTCCCTGTCCTCCCCTCCAGCTGCCTCCATCTTCTCCCTGAAGGAGATCCAGCTCCAGAAGGACCCAGGCGGCCGGGGCCTGGCCTTCCAGCAGCCAGGTAGGGCCTGTGCGCCATCCCCCATCCCTCTCCCCCCATTAGTAGAGGAGACAGGACACGCTGCTCCCCCTCATCGGGGAACAGAGATGGGGCCCAGCAGCCCCTCTTGTGATGGGAAATCAGTATGGCCTCCTGGACGTTGGCTTCTCTTCCGGGGGCCTGTGGGGAGCTGGTTTCCCTATCTCCAGCCCAGGCTTCCTTCGGGCCCCTCCCACAGGGGCATCTAGCTTAGCTTAGGGGCACCGCTTCCCAAGGGGTCCCTGCAGCCCGCCAGCCGGGACCCAGCCCACCCCTTTTTTTCAGTATGAATCGAAGAGCCGCATATCAGCAGAGGCAGCCCTGAACCACCCCTACTTCCGGTCCCTGGGAGAGCGTGTGCACCAGCTC
>NW_006284328.1:1387793-1389676 GCF_000327345.1 Myotis davidii | reverse complement strand
GAACTGGCTGCCTCTCACAGCCCTGAAGGCATGTGCTCTCTGAGCTTCTCTGCAAGCTCTGAGCTCTCCAACTAGCCTGCACCCTGGAGAGCTGTACTTGGTCTCGGAAACAGCTGGTGGCCTTGGAAGTGATAGGCACTTTCCATGCATTAACTCATTTAATCCCTAAAACACCTGAAGTTGGTACGATTCCTGCTCCCCAGTCAATGCAACGGAGGCTGTGAAGAGGTTAAGTCTCAGTTGCATGCAGCTCCTAAGTAGCGGAGACAGGATTTGAACCCAGGACTGACCGGCTACCAAGTGTGTGCCCTTACTCGCCCTGCCCCTCGTTCTGGAGCACGCCCTTCCCTCCGGCCCCGGCTGCCTCACTGCAGTCCCCTCTGTTCTCCAGGACGAGGGAAGAGCCGGCGACAGAGCATCTTCTGAGCTGCGCCCAGCCCACTGCGGCCGGAGGGAGAGAGGCACACTGGGCAGCTGCAGGCAGGGTGGCTTGTGCGGCCCTCGGAGGACGGAGGATCGAGGGCGAGGCCGGCCCGGAAGACCTCTGGCAGCCCTGCTGGCCACAGCTGGGTCCTGACCTGCTCCCCACATCTCCCCGGTGGCCTCAGCCTGGACACCAACCCCTCCATCACCTGCCCTGGGAGGGGGTGAGGGGCAAGGAAGGACCCCGGACGCTTTTCCATCCCAAAGCCCTTGGGCACCAGCATGGGGCCCACGGGGCCAGGAGGACCCAGCTGCCGGGCTGAGCACGGTGCCCTGGACATGCCTCCCCCAGGGCCTGCCTGTCTCACCAGTTTGGTAGATTCCCTTCTGGGCCCCTCGTTCCCTTCTCCCCTCTGAGAGCAGGAAGTGACATGGCATCTTTTCCAGGACCCTGGAATCCTGGGTGCCAGTTTGTGTGCCAAAGCACCTGAGGGGCAGGGGCCCCCAGGGCCACAGGGGAAGTAGTCGGCCTATCCCCACTCCGTCACCCCACCTGCTCCCATTTCCCCTCCGGGCCAGAGGCCCTGTATGCTGCTGGAGGCCCGCTGAGTCGGCGGCCTGGCACCGCCAGGGGCACTCCTGTGCCTCCGCCGCCCACCGTCTCCCTGGTCCGAAGGGGTCAGACTGCCTTACGTTGGAAGGTGGGAGCACGCGCTGCCCTTGGCGCTCTGACCCGAGCTCCTACCGCCCAACCTTTCCCCGAGCAGCTCCTGCTTGTCGCACCCGCGTGCTGATAAGCCAGCCCGGGGCCAGGGTCCTGAGGACAGCACCCAGATAGGCAGGGTCACCCCGGCACTGGTGCCAGGCTGGCCTTGGCTCCTTGGGCCTGGCACGGCCTCCCTGCCCTCCTTCCCAGTCCCTGTGGCCCTGTCCTTGCTCCGCCCGATCCTGGCACCAGCCGCCCCAGAGGGTGGCTGTGAGAAGGCGAGTGTAAATGGTCAGTCCGAGGTAGAGGAAGGTGGGGTGGGCCAGCACAGGGGCTGCAAGTCTGCGGGGCCTGGGCCCCTGGAGAAAGGCCTCCCAGCACCCCTTCCTGGCCTGCCTGCTGCGTCCCCAAGGGCACCTCCACAGGTGGCTGAACCTCGAATACCGAGGCCAAGGGGAGGCCAGGCCCGACCCTCCCATACCAGCCCCTGCCCTGCCCGCCCTCTGCCTGAGGGGCAGCCCTGGAGGGTCTTTGTCTCCTGCAGGGCCCCCTCCTCCCCCACGGTACTGGTACTGTGAACGTCCTGGGACTCAGCACGGAGACCGACGCCATATTTAATTCATGTACAGAAAGGAGCCGCAGTCTCACGCAGAAAAGCTGAGTCCGACAGATTGATGCCAAAGATGGAGGCCTTCTGGGCCTCAGGGGTGCGGGTGTGGGTGTGTATGTGTGTGTGTGTGTATATATATAAAGT
>NW_006284328.1:1384396-1384754 GCF_000327345.1 Myotis davidii | reverse complement strand
CGCCTTGGGCCTGGCACGGCCTCCCTGCCCTCCTTCCCAGTCCCTGTGGCCCTGTCCTTGCTCCGCCCGATCCTGGCACCAGCCGCCCCAGAGGGTGGCTGTGAGAAGGCGAGTGTAAATGGTCAGTCCGAGGTAGAGGAAGGTGGGGTGGGCCAGCACTGGGGCTGGAAGTCTGCGGGGCCTGGGCCCCTGGAGAAGGGCCTCCCCAGCACCCCTTCCTGGCCTGCCTGCTGCGTCCCCAAGGGCACCTCCACAGGTGGCTGAACCTCGAATACCGAGGCCAAGGGGAGGCCAGGCCCGACCTCCCGATACCAGCCCCTGCTCTGCCTGCCATCCGCCTGAGGGGCAGCCCTGGAGG
>NW_006284328.1:1380943-1384287 GCF_000327345.1 Myotis davidii | reverse complement strand
CCTTCTGGGTCTCAGGGGTGCGGGTGTGGGTGTGTATGTGTGTGTGTGTATATATAAAGTGGAGAGAGCGTTTGGCTTGTGTGTCTCTGCACCCCCTTGGGCTGTAGGAGGACGCCCAGCACCCTCCCGGCTGTATTCCCCACGCTGCTGTGTTGAGGGCCAGGTTGGTGCCCCTGGGCACGGAGGAGGCCTGCATCCAGCCTTGGCCCAGGCCGGTGCCTGAAGCGTGGGGCCAGCCAGGGAGCCAGGAGGAGGGCTCTGCAGTTCTGGGTGCTGTAGCCAAGCCTGTGCTCCCCCAAGCAGATGGCTCCCTGACTTCTTTGGGGGGGAGGGGAAGGTTCAAGAGGGTTGACGTGGGGAACGGCCAAGGCCAGGGAAGCAAAATCTAGGGTACACACCTCAGGGTGGTTCTGGCCCAGCAGTGCTCACCACCACCGTGGCGCCTCCTGCTGCCCAGTTGCCTCTGACCTTGGGTCTGTGTACACCTCTTTCACACACACCTTCCGCAGCTCTCGGCATCCTGCTCTCTAGGTTTGTTCTCTCCAAGACCACTGGGAGAATGTGGGGCCCCTGAGCCACACCCCGACCTCCCCTGTCCAGTGGGCTCAGCTCTGGCAGGAACCTTCCAGTGTGCTGGCCTGCTTTCCAGAGGAGGAAGCTGATGTGGGAGGTGGTGAAACAGAATTTTTGGACTGGGACCCTGGTGCTTTGTCCGCCGGAGTCGAAGAATGAACCCACGGACAGAGGGTAGTATAGTAAAGGTGGAGATTTAGTGAAGAACAAGTACAGACTCCCACGTGGGGAGAGGGAGAGAGTCCCACAGAATGGACTCCCATGTGGGGAGGGGTACAGGGTCCCACTGAGTTCCTTTTCCCTATGGCTTATCAAGGCTGCAGGTCCTGGTGCCTTGATATCCCCTGATTGGTCACTATTCCCTTAGACTAGTTACTATAGTAATTCCTGGGCTCAAAGGTCAAACACCACATGGGACGTGGGATGCCCGCCTCCCTCATTGTTCTTTTCTTTCTGGCTTTCTTCTTTATTATGTAAATTAGATCTTTTGGCTACTTCCAGCTCCCTTATCTTAGGGAGGTGTACCTGTTGCTGCTCCCTGTCTTATGGAAATGTAACTGCACCTGGCTTCCCTGTGTTGTGGAAATGTACCTTCTCCCAGCCTGTAGCCCTGTGTTTTTCCATGGACCCCAATTCTAAAAATTCCCTAAGCCTGCCTATATATAATTCCCCTAAAATTCCCGTTGGGGACAGGGGACGCCGCATCTTTCTGGCTGCTTCCTGCTGGCCAAGGGGTCGTAGTTTGGGGCGGCAGTCGGGGTCCCATCGGAAGGGGGTGGTCTAAGGGTCCACAGAAGATGGATGTAACGGCCTCCATTTGCTGTTCCATGCGGAGGATCGGCTGTAGCTTTAGGGCTTCTAAATGGGAGGATATGAGACATACCAAAGGTTAAACAGGCAATAGTTAAAGATGAGTGATAGAAAAACAGCATAGACCAAGGTCTGGGAGCGGGAGTCAGCTAACGGGGATGGCATTATATCTTTAATTGGGGCCCAGACTTCTGGGGCAAGAGGCTACGAGGCCTTCCTTTTAGCTAAGCTGCTTGCAGCCAAGAGTGTTATTCATGGCACAGACTTTGCCCTGCCCAATCGAGGGCTTCTCTGTGAATAAAAATCTGTAGAGGCTTGAGAAGTGGTTCTGGTCTGGTTGGTGGTAGGGGTAGCATAAGTTGGCCTATAGACTAAGATTTAACACATTTTACTCTGAAGGAGATGTGGGAGATAAACATCTCCTCTGAGATTATTTGACCCTGAATAGGGCTGCTTATAACATACGTAGTAGTTAGGGACTTGGGGGGCCAGTATGGCTTGAGAAATTTACGATACCAGGGTTCCAGAGAGGGGCTATGAGTAGGAATATCTTGTGGTGTTTCTGGGTCCCCGTAAGGACAGAGAAGGTCTCCTCCAGGTACCAGCCTAGGATTCAGGTGACACGAAAAGACAGGATAAGAATTGTTAAAAAGATGAAAATACTGATTATTTAGAAATACCAGAGAATGGTCCTTATCTGGAACATTCTGGAATGTTCCTGATTTTATCTGGCACTCATTGACTTTCCAGGATCCCTTCAAAAGAGTAGAAATCTTGGTGATCTAGTTGAGGGCAATGCAGCTGTGTCCTCCTCCTGTGCTGGCTGGCATCCAAGGCTCACTGGAGACGGACGGATCGAGGAGTCCATGCTGCCGACCCGTTGGGAGACTCAAAGCCGGTGCCTGTAAAGGGGCCTTTTGGGGCTGTTGAAATGCCTGCCCAGATAAATGAGGGCCATTCCCAAAAATCCTGGGCCAGAATGGACCATATTAGCTGCCTGCTTTCATTATTGGGATCTTTTAAAGGCGAATAGGAACTGTGAGTTAGGAGGCAGTAGTATACAGAAAAAGGCATCCTTGAGATCTAGTACTGTAAACCACTCTGTGTCCTCTGGAATTTGGGCAAGTAATGCCTAAGGGTTAGGGACTCTTGGCTGGATAGGAGTCAGTGTCTTATTTACTAGCTATAAGAACTAGTCCTCCCCCTTTTTTAGGCTCTTGTAGCCCTAAGATGGGGTATTGTAAGGACTATGACAAGATTTCAGTAAATCTTGGGCTCTCAAATAGATGGCCGATTAGAATATTGAGTCCTTCTAGAGCAGTGGTTCTCAACCTTCCTAATGCCGCGACCCTTTAATACAGTTCCTCATGTTGTGGTGACCCCCAACCGCAAAATTATTTTCGTTGCTACTTCATAACTGTAATTTTGCTACTGTTATGAATCGTCATGTAAATATCTGATATGATACTCTGGTTTCTCTTCAGAGTGCATAAATCTTTTGCCTTTTACTAAAGATCTGATATGCAGGATGTATATTCATTGTTAAAAATTGAACATAATTAAAGCATAGTGATTAAGCACAAAAACAACATGTAATTGTAGATGTGTTTTCCGATGGTCTTAGGCGACCCCTGTGAAAGGGTCGTTCGACCCCCAAAGGGGTTGCGACCCACAGGTTGAGAACCGCTGCTCTAGAGCCTCAGGGTTGAGAGGACAGTGTTTCTGGTGTGAATGTGAGGCTTTTTTGCAGAATCAGGAAGGCATGGGAAAGGAACCACTTACCCCAGCTGCGCCCTAAAGGCTGAGATAAAAATCTCTCTCTTGGCTTCCTGGACATGCCTGTAACGGCTACAGCCTCTGAGGATTTACCAGGGTTTGGGAGGAGCACAGAGAAGGTGGCTCCAGCATTGGG
This sequence comes from Myotis davidii, assembly GCF_000327345.1. Classification (NCBI taxonomy): domain Eukaryota; kingdom Metazoa; phylum Chordata; class Mammalia; order Chiroptera; family Vespertilionidae; genus Myotis; species Myotis davidii. The sequence continues at coordinate 1,380,992 of NW_006284328.1, read as the reverse complement.
GAGGAAATTAATTTCCTTGCTCCACCCCCCCCTCCCCCCCCCCGCCGAG
>NW_006284328.1:1378201-1380925 GCF_000327345.1 Myotis davidii | reverse complement strand
CCACCCCCCCCCACCCCCCGTCAGGCTTACCCGGGGCTCCTGGGTGGAGGTGGCGGTCCTCTGAGGAGCCGGATTGAGAGACCCTGAGACCATCAGTCCTGTTGGGCCAGCTGGTTGCCAGGCCCTGCCCCAAGGGACCTCAGTCTCCAGGGTCAGTCTGACTTCCAGTGGTTTCCTTGGCAGGTAGAACAGGGCTTCAGGAGTCCAACATGCCCCTTGGGGCAATTCCGGCGTCTAAGTCCTACCGGTTGCAGTTGTAGCAGGTGATCGGGACTGACTGTTCGCCTCCGGGCTCTGACTGGGGGGGGGGCCTTGCCTTGCCAAAGCCTGGCACAAAGAACCTGGGTTCTGGCCCGGCTTCCCCTGTTCTTCTGCCTCATTCTGGTCTTTATTCTAGGACACAGAGGTGGCGATCTTCAGGAGATTCTCTATTTTCGGGACTTATAGCCCATTTCTGCAATTTTCTCCTGACGTCTGGGACAGCCCGAGTGATACATTTGTCTTTAAAGTTAGTTGTCCCAATCTGACCCTGGGGTAATGTTTGTTCGCTTGGCCAATGCCTCCTGGAGCCTTCTAGAAAAGCCGAGGGATTTCGTCAGCCCCTTGATTAATGGTGGTTAATTGAGCAGTTGACAGGTTTTGATTTACTACGTCTGAGGCCTTCTATCACACAAAACTGGCAGTGCTTTATTTCCATCTCAGTGTCAGGGTTCCATTGAGGGCCCACAGGGGGAACGGCCTCTTGTCCTGTTAAGAAATCCCTGTTTCTTCCCTCAGAGCCCTCTCTTCCCCCAGCACACGTAAGAAAACGGTCATTCCCAAACTCTCTTGCTTTTTCTAGTATATTTTGCTTTTCAGTGGCTGAGGGGTCGGGTTCAATATGAGCATGATGTCTCTATATGAGAGAGCAAATACTTGAATGAGGTTTTGGAAGACCTCAATATGTCTGTCAGGGTCTTCTGAGAACTTTCCTAGGTCACTTGTAATTTGTCTCATGTCCCGGGGCGAGAAGGGGATCTGGGCTACAGGATGGCCAGATCCTTCATCTGTCTCTGGGCAAGCTGAGGTTGGCTCAGCCCCGGGCGGGGCGCGGTGCGGCCTCCGCCTTCTCCCTCGGTGGCCTTTGGGTTGTTATTGCCAGGAGTGAGGGATTTACTTTACATTTTTTATATAAATCTGGCCTGTCCCTTCGGGTAAAGAAAGTTTGGGCATATGGGACTTCTGACCATTTCCTATCTTTCCTACAAAAAAGATCTAATTGTAGGATGGCGTTATACGTGAGGCTTCCCTCTGAGGGCCAAGTCTCCCCATTTGCCAGTTGGTATTGAGGCCACACCTGAGCGCAGAAAGAAATCAGGCGCTTTCTTTTTAAGGTTGTGGGTCAAACTTAATCCCCCAATTCTTGAGGACACATCCTCATGGGCTGTCTTTTTGTGGTGTAGAGAACACGCTTCCCATCTGAAAGAAAGAAGAAGAAAAAGTGCACACGGATGTTTCCTGTATCCACTGTGCTTACAAAGACGTCCTTGCCCATGAGGCGTCCCCCACCTGGCCAGGACTGAAGGGAGTCCCCACTCCCAGACTAAGAGAGAGGGGCTCCTTGCCCACGTACGGCCGCTGGGCCGGGTGGACTAGCCGCACTGACCACCGCGGTGAGGACCCGAGCTCACGCAGAGGCCATCGCGTGCCTCCCGTGGAAGCGTGCACACCCCGTGTCCTGCTCGCAGGTCCCTCGCCTGTGACTTAAAAGGGCCTGAGTGGCTGTAATGTTTTGAATTATCCGCCGAACTGGCTGGGCTGGAGTGCCTGCTGAGCTGAATTCCGAGGGTTCTACTCGAGGACGGGGACTTAGGAGGGTTTACACAGTCCCCTGAGCCCTGGTGTGGCCAACATCCAGGGATTCAAGGAAAAGTATGAACAGCTCCTGTCCCCACCCCTTGTATGCCCTCGTCATTAAGGGGTTCATCCTCTGCCTGATGTTATATTTTAAACTCCCCGCTCACGGGCTTAACTTTTAGTTTTTACTGACCCTTAATTTCTGCTGTTTTATTTTCAAACCTCAAACATGTCGCCTTCTTTTAAACTGGGCACCGAACTTGGTTGCTTCCACGCTGGGAGAGGGAGATGCTAGTACTTTGCAGGGGGAAGAGTTTAGGTAAAGGTTTTTATTGGTGGTGAATACTGGCGGAAGAGATTTTTACTTCCCCCTTTTTAAGCTTCAATGTACCCCTGAATATCTAGTGCTCATCTGTGTATTTTACCCAGGTATGCTGGGGTCCGGGCTCCTGCCATCTGCTCCTGGGATGGGTCAGGGTTGGGCTCCAACTGGGTGTTCCTTTCCTGTGCCCGCAGGTGGGAGCCCTGCAGGGCCTGGCGGAAGGTCCTATTTGCAAGGGTGGTGGTGACACCAGGTCACAGGCCAGACCCTGCCCCACATCAGCTCCCTCGAAGATGGGACCTGGGGTGGCTCCCCTGCCCACCCCTCCCTTCCTGTGGGCTCCCAGTCACCCTGTTCCTCCGGTCTGGTCTGGGCCCTGCGATCAGGGCCGATGCCCAATAGGCCACCATTTCCTTTGTCCTGCTAAGCGACCTCGGCCAGCTGAGTGTCGGGCACTTGTCAGACCTCCTTCCTTCCTTCTTCTTTTTTTGAAAATTTCTTTATTGGTTAAGGTATTACAAATGTGTCCTCATCCCCCCATTAACTCCCAACCTCTCCCGCCACAG
>NW_006284328.1:1376774-1377930 GCF_000327345.1 Myotis davidii | reverse complement strand
TATTTATATAAATCTGGCCTGTCCCTTAGGGTAAAGAAAGTTTGGGCATATGGGACTTCTGACCATTTCCTATCTTTCCTACAAAAAAGATCTAATTGTAGGATGGCGTTATACGTGAGGCTTCCCTCTGAGGGCCAAGTCTCCCCATTTGCCAGTTGGTATTGAGGCCACACCTGAGCGCAGAAAGAAATCAGGCGCTTTCTTTTTAAGGTTGTGGGTCAAACTTAATCCCCCAATTCTTGAGGACACATCCTCATGGGCTGTCTTTTTGTGGTGTAGAGAACACGCTTCCCATCTGAAAGAAAGAAGAAGAAAAAGTGCACACGGATGTTTCCTGTATCCACTGTGCTTACAAAGACGTCCTTGCCCATGAGGCGTCCCCCACCTGGCCAGGACTGAAGGGAGTCCCCACTCCCAGACTAAGAGAGAGGGGCTCCTTGCCCACGTACGGCCGCTGGGCCGGGTGGACTAGCCGCACTGACCACCGTAGTGAGGACCCGAGCTCACGCAGAGGCCATCGCGTGCCTCCCGTGGAAGCGTGCACACCCCGTGTCCTGCTCGCAGGTCCCTCGCCTGTGACTTAAAAGGGCCTGAGTGGCTGTAATGTTTTGAATTATCCGCCGAACTGGCTGGGCTGGAGTGCCTGCTGAGCTGAATTCCCGAGGGGTCTACTCGAGGACGGGGACTTAGGAGGGTTTACACAGTCCCCTGAGCCCTGGTGTGGCCAACATCCAGGGATTCAAGGAAAAGTATGAACAGCTCCTGTCCCCACCCCTTGTATGCCCTCGTCATTAAGGGGTTCATCCTCTGCCTGATGTTATATTTTAAACTCCCCGCTCACGGGCTTAACTTTTAGTTTTTACTGACCCTTAATTTCTGCTGTTTTATTTTCAAACCTCAAACATGTCGCCTTCTTTTAAACTGGGCACCGAACTTGGTTGCTTCCACGCTGGGAGAGGGAGATGCTAGTTGACTTTGCAGGGAAGAGTTTAGGTAAAGGTTTTTATTGGTGGTGAATACTGGCGGAAGAGATTTTTACTTCCCCCTTTTTAAGCTTCAATGTACCCCTGAATATCTAGTGCTCATCTGTGTATTTTACCCAGGTATGCTGGGGTCCGGGCTCCTGCCTTCTGCTCCTGGGATGGGTCAGGAATGC
>NW_006284328.1:1365484-1376449 GCF_000327345.1 Myotis davidii | reverse complement strand
TTCTTTATTGGTTAAGGTATTACAAATGTGTCCTCATCCCCCCATTAACTCCCAACCTCTCCCGCCACAGCACACTCATACTCTCATCCCCCTGTTGTCCGTGTCCATCTTCCTTCCTTCTTGAAGCAGCTCGGCCCCTTGGGCCCATCTTTGCCCAGAGCCCTGCTGCCAGTCTTGGCACCCACAGCACCCCATGAGCCCCTCCGTCTCCAGAGCAAATGATCAGCACTGGGAATTGGTCACAGCGGCTGTGCTGGGTGTCAGGACACGGAGAGGCATGAGTCCACCCTCGCCTTCCAGAAGCACAGCCCTGCTGCGGAAATGGTCTTTCTCAGAGCAGGTTCTCGTCAAGCACCCACTGTGTGCCGGGTGCTGTGCTGGGCACCGAGGACGGGGCAGGAATAAGACCACTATGTCGCTCTCACAGAGCTTAGAAGGCACCACTCACCTGCAGGCATGGCCCTTCGAGGGGTCAAATGTCACAAAGCAAATGGAGCAGGGCCAGGGGAGATGTGCTGGCCCAGGTAAGATGGGGAGCCATGTGACCCAGAGGACAGCGAATCCCAGCGAAGGCCCTTGTGTGAGGGCAAGCAAGGAGGCAGTATTATGGGACACATGCCTCAGCTTCCCCTGCTGTAAGTTGAAGTGGTCATAGAATTAGCGTGGATAGAGCCTCACCCTGGGGATAGAGCCAGAAACCCGGCATGTGCCCTGACCAGGAATCGAACCATGACCTCCTGGTTTGTAGGTTGTTGCTCAGCCACTGAGCCATGCTGGCCAGGCACACTCAGGCCTCTTTAGATGTGAGTGCCCATTTGCAGTCACATGGTCTTATTTCTAGGCGTTTCCAAGCTACACCTCCCTAGCCCATATCTCCCCCAAGAATACTCAAAAGAATGTGGCCCCCAAGCTGCAAAGGATTTCAAGGCCCCTCATTGACTGTCCCACTGTCACCTCTAAGGGGCGATCCCCACTAGCAAGGTGCCCATGGCCTTGTGCCCAGCCCTGACCGCCTCTCTCTCCAGCTCGGTGTCTGACCACCCGCTGCACCCTCTGTACTCTTCCACTAGACCCAGGACCCGCCTTGCCCTGAAGGCGCCTCCTCCCTCGAGCCGTGGCCCCTCCACCTGTCCATTCCCTCGGCCTGGACTTCCCGCTGCAGCTCCAGTCTGTCAGGCTCACTGGCCTTGGGCAGGTGCTTTGCCCCTGCTGGGACTCAGTGCTGCTGTCCCTGTAATGAAGGGGGCAGCAGATGACCTTTGAGTGTCCTCCCTGCTCCCAGTTTGACGTCACCCTATCTGTCCCCACTTCAGTGTTTTGTAGGAACCATTTCTTTCTCTTCTTTCAAGCATGCCTCAATCTCTCCTCCTCCTAGAAGCCTTCCTGGTCAACTGCGTGCACTCTATGGGCTGGTTCTGTTGGCATCAAGTGGGCCTACACCAAGTGGGTTCATAGAGGTCTTAGACCCTCATATACATGCCCTAAGTGAAAACAGGATTTAGTAAGGAAATCTGAGTTCTAGGTAAGTCCTCTACACACACTACCCGCCCCCTCGCCAGCTCCCCCTCCCCCTCGCAGCTCTACCCTCAAACCTGACAATCTAGAAATTTTAACTGTCTGTAGTCTACACTCGTGCTTTGCAATGTCTACTAGGTCTCTTTCTTGGGTTTGGGCTGTACACTGCCTGGGTTGAAGAGTGCCTCTTGAATGTGATCTCCCCCAGGTGGGCCACCCCACCCCCCATTGCTTTGTTAGTAGCAACACCAGTTGGTGACCAAGTAATTCCTTTGTCATTATTAAGACACTTCTCGAGCCCAGTAGGCTCTGTTGCTCTGTAGACAACCTGTGAGATGGAGGGGCCGGTGCAATCGCCCTATCCATGGACATGGGAGCGGAGGCCCCAGGAGAATGAACACCTTGCCCTGGTCGGTTAAGTAGCAAAGCCAGGCGGCCCACCACACCGCCTGCCTGCCACGCTGCCCTCTGCACTGCCGTTTGCCAGCTCAGGTTTTCCTTCGCTCCAGTGACAGGCTGTGGAGAGAGGCCGGGGCTGGCAGGGGAGCCAGAATAAGCAGATCTGACTTCTAATCTGACTCGCCCAGCTGGTTCAGAGTGCAGCCAAGCTGAGGAAGTTGGTCGCGCTCCCACTCCTCCCCTTCCCCTGGTCCACAGCTGCTTCCCCCACCCCCGCCCCCTCCCCAGCTCTGGGAGCCTCGGGTGGGGTCCCAGGAGGATGTGAGCCTGTGGACCGGTGGGATGTTTTTTCTGCTTAGCATTGTTCTGCTCTGCCCGCGGTGTGGGCTGAGAGCTGGGCGTCACCGGGCGGCCTGGCAGGCTCTCACGGGCCGGGGAACATTTCCGGAGGGAATGACCCGTTGTGAATGGCTGACGCTTTTCAACAGCTCTGCATTCCCAGATCAGGACAGGAGGCACTTGGAGCTCCCCACAGCTGCAGCAGCTACCAGGCACAGGGTCCCAGGGACCTTGGCAGACCTGCGCTTGCCAAGGGGGCCTGGCCCTTCGGCATGAGGGTTTGGGAATGTAAAGTGGAGGGGAAGTGGGGGCGGGAGTGGGAAAGGCCTGGTGGATGTAGGGCTTGGGTTGGGGGCATTGAACACAAATTGAATGGTATTTTGTTTACAACATCTAACCCCAACTTGAGATGGCTCCCCCTGAGGATGGGAAGGGACCTAGTCTTGAAAAGCTTCCTTGCGCTCTCCCCAGAGGAAATGCAAGCTCAGAATTATTTTAAAGCAGCTCGTGTGGCTGAGTAATGCTCCATGTCCCAACGCCCTCCCCGAGAAGGCATGTACTGTGCTTCCCTCCCAGTACCAGGCGCCGGGTGTGCCCCCAGAGGGCTTCCTAGGTGCCATGTGCCTCGGTTTTCTCCTGATTTAACTTAATCCTCACAGCAAGACCAGCAGGTACAGGGCCTCATTTCTTACAGATGAAGAAACTGAGCCTCCAGACCACACAGCCCATTTTGTGGCAGATCTGGGATCGGAACCCAGGCCGGTGACACTCCAAATCAGAATGGCCTGGGGTGCTGGCTCAGAATGCGGACTTGGCCTGCTGCCCTCCCCCGTCCTAATTCAGTAAGTCAGGTTTGGAGCAAATAACACAGGTCGAGGAACACAGCCTGGGGCCGAGCTCCGTCTGAGACGGAAGCCAAAGAGCAGTATCCTGGTTGGAAAACATGAGGAGCCCCAGGCCCTACCGCGAGCCCAGGAGGTGGCCAGGTCCCCGTGCTCCCCAGGAACACTCGCACTCCACCAGAACGTGCCAGAGAGGCTGTGGGGCTGGGAGAGGGCCTCTCCCCTGCAGGACAGCCTCATGGGGGTTCGGGGGCATAGGCTCAGGCCAGAAAGAAGGACCAGATCTCGGCGAGGCCAGTCACTAGGTGAGCGATGCCGGGCTGCCTGTCTCCTCTCTGTGCCTCCATTTCCTTCTGTGTAAAACAAAGGTCTCATAACCGTGTCCACGTCCTCAGCGCAGGGAAAGCACTCGGAACTGTCTGGCACATATCAGATGCTCGGGAAACAGCCATGCTGCCTATTGGTGGGAGGACTTTGAACGTGGGGAGATGTTTTATAGTCTGGACTGCACAGGTCGGCCGGGGTCCATCCAGGGCCGAGCGCCCACCACATCCAAGGTGAGCTCTGGCTGCCCTCACCACCAGGTGCTGTCAGTGGAGCTCAGAGGGCAAGTTCCGGCTGGGGTTTATCCTCGGGGTAAATCTCCTTGAGAATAAGGATAAGGATGAGTGCTTCAGCGGCCAGATTAGGGGATGGGGGTAGGGGCGGGGGGACTGTGAGTCCCTCCTAAGCCAGGGCCAGATGGACAGGAAAGGAGTGTGACATCTGCTCCTCTGCCTTTGCCTATATGGCTTCCACGGGAGCTGCGGGTAGGGCTTGGTGAGACGAGGGTGGGCAGCTGGGAGCCCCTGGGAAGGAGTGGGGTTCTGGGGGAGCTCTGCCTTCTGCAGGAATCTGCCAGAAGGCACAGACTCAGTGGCCCAGGGGAGGGAGGTAGGTGGTGGGGTCTGCTTTAGCTCCTCCTCCTGCCCCATCTCCTCCCCTTCCGGCTACTTTCCCTGGGGGTATTAGCAGCCTATCCCTCTCCTCTGGAAGGGGAGTTGGGGGGCAGGGGGTTGTGAAAGTCTCTGGAGCAAATGTCACCACATCTCCCAGGCCCACTTGCTCCAACAGACGCAAGGGAAGGACCCCTTCTCCCCCTCCTCTCCCTCCGGCAGACCAGCCGTCCTGGGTCCTGGGAGAGCCCTTTCCCAAGCGGGACCCCTGGGGCTGGTCCCGGCAGGTACTAGTTTGGAAGATGCAGTTGCCTGAAGATACCGCCAGGCAGAGGGCCTGCCAGGAGGGAAGCAGGCCTGCAGCCAGGGCAGGCAGAACACCAAGATCACACCCCAGGAGCTCGAACAAACAGAAAGGGGACACCGGTGAAGTGAGGCCTGCTGCCAGCAGCAGCTCGGTTAGCACCTCCAACAAGCAGTCGGTCGGGGAGGAGGCCCCTGGGCCACACATCCCCAGCCTTCATCCCTGAGTCAGGGCCTGGGCCACTCCTGGGAACTCAGCGATTCCTAAGACAAGGGCCACACTTATGGGGCATCCAGTCCGGAGGAGGCAGTCGTCACCTGGGCGAAAAGAGGGAGCCACCGATTCTATCTGGGAGGGGACATTTGAGCTGGGCAGTGAAGGCCGGTCACATTTCTGCAGGTCAGGGGAGAGCAGCCAGCAGGAGGCCTGCTCAGGGGTCACAGGCCCTCCCGTGGGGGGCAGCGGGGGATGATGGAAGAGGATGGACAGGCAGACAGGGGCCCTGACAGGCACACTGATGGGACTGAGCTTTCCCCTGGGGACGGCGAGAGGAGGTAGCATATATGCTTTTTTCCTGATTATCAGAAGCAGCATGTCCCCATCCTAACCGCTCGGGGGAGAAACCGAGAAAGGATAAAAAAGAAACATAAAACCACTCATATGCCAACCACCCAGAAATAACCACTGTTAACATTTTGCTTTTTCCCTTTCAGATCCTTTTTTATAAAGAGACCTTTAAAAAGAGTATATATGTAGGATAAATGCAATAGGTAATATATAGGCTTATCAGCACAGCAAAATGCATCTCCAATATTAGAAGGTTATGTTATATTAGAGCATATGCATTCAGAGAACCCACAGAGTAACATACCAGTTATTTCACAGGGCTGGACGGAAGTAGCTTTGCAGTTGAGAGTACATGAAACACTTTGTTCCTGTATCGTTATTTATTAATTATTGTATTGTTTATTTGTACTACAACTGCGAAGCTGCTTTTGCCCACCCCTGAATAATAATGTAGCACAATATGTGTGCTTTCTTAAAAGACAACACTGAGCCGAAACCGGTTTGGCTCAGTGGATAGAGCGTCGGCCTACGGTCTGAAAGGTCCCAGGTTCGATTCCGGTCAAGGGCATGTACCTGGGTTGCGGGCACATCCCCAGTAGGAGATGTGCAGGAGGCAGCTGATCGATGTTCTAACTCTCTATCGATGTTTCTAACTCTCTATCTCTCTCCCTTCCGCTCTGTAAAAAATCAATAAAATTTATTTAAAAAAACAACAACAACACTGAGGTGCTACAAAGGAAGAGTTTGAAATTTTATTTACTTATTTTTAATAGACAACACATTCATGTGCTCCATAATTCGAAAGGCTTGGGAGTGCATAGAGTGAAAATATCTCCCACCACCTAGTTTGCCTCCTTGATATTGCTGTAACGTTCTGGGAATTTAATGAATAGCCAAGAAGATAAACACATTATTTTCTCCCCTTTCACACAGATGCTACGCAGGTGTTAGCCACTTGTTCTGCATCTTTTAGTTTTTACTTAATGGCTCTTAGAAGCTATTTCCTATCAATATATGAAGAGTTTTCTCCCTTTTATGGCTGCATAATATTTCATTATATGGATGTATTGTCAATTACTTAGCAAGTCTCTCCTAATAGTTGCGTTGTCTACACTCTTTTGCTTTCACAAAATTGCTGTAGTAAGTAAGTTTGGGCATGTGTCATTGTGCACAAGTACAACCCTATGAGCAGGGTAACCTCCTGGACGCGCAAAGGGCCGATGCAGTTATGATTTCGGTGGATATTGCCAATGGCTGGTGGGATGAGAAACAAAGATACACATATGTTACTTAAAGCAACAGAGTAGTCATCAGATTTATTTTATTTAGAGGAAACTAAATGAAAACAGCTATTTAGCCATGTTGGGGGAAGGTTGTTTAGGTGATATGTGTGAATTCAATCCTCATCTGTCATCGTTACAGATCAATAAAGGATGTTTAAAATGGAGAAATCCCCGAGCCGGGTGTAGCTCAGCAGTAGAGTGTTGACCTAGGAACCAAGAGGTCACTGGTTCGATTCCTGGTCAGGGCATATGCCCAGGTTGTGGGCTTGTTCCCCAGTTGGGGTGCGTGTGTGTGTGTGTGTGTGTGCAGGAGGCGGCCGATCAATGATTCTCTCTCATCACTGATGTTTCTAGCTCTCTCTTCCTCTCTGAAATCAATAAAAATATATTAAAATGGAGAAATCCAGAAACAGCAGCATAGGCATGTTTAGAGAGATGGAAGTCCCTCCCAGAATGAGATGCTAAAGGCGTTTGAGGGCTCTGCCTCTTGGGGGCAGGACTGGAGTCGGGGAGGGGGGCGGGGGGCAGGACAATTCACTGTAGGAGCTTCTGTTCTGTTTTATTTTTAACCACGTGCATGAGTTACTTGGATATAACATTTTAAGCACATCACCCCATAGAGAGGAAGGTAGATGGTGAGAGCTTATGTGACTGCCCGTGAGTTCCGGGGGTCGGATTCAGATGAGTTAGACCCCGGAGTTATGAACTACCTAGCAGGTAGGACTGAAAAATAACCCGGATAAACAAGGAGGACATGGGAGATGAGAAAATGTCCTGATTTTCACAAAGAGACAGAAGGTATTTCTGGAAACTATAGACCAAGCGGCTCAATATAGAATGCTGGCAGAATTCGAGTGCAGATTATTAAACAGATGGCTGGGGAGTGCTTTGTGACTTATTCATTTGTTTATTTATACTTCGCCTCGTTCCAAAAAGGGGGATTTTCAGTGGCTCACAGAGATACATGCGATACAGAAAAATTAAATTTTAATAAGAAAGGACTATCAAAAAGGTAAATGACCCAAGAAGTCCACCCATTTAGGTACAATACCCAAGAGAATGGAAACATGTTCACATAAAACCTTGTGCGTGAGTGTTCATAGCAGCATTACTCATGAGAGCCCAAAAGGGGAAACCCCAAAGCCCGTCAACGGCTGAAGGGATAAAGGAAATGTGGTTCATCGATGCAGTGGAATATCATTCAGCCATGAAAGGGAAGTGCTGATACCTGCTACAACATGTATGACCACTTACTACATGCTCCAATGTATATGAAATGTCCACAGATACAGGAAGTAGACCATTGGTTACCAAAGGCCGAGGGGAGGGGGCAATGGGGAGTGACTGCCAATGGGTAGAGAGCAGTGGTTCTCAACCTTGGCTGCACATTAGAATCACCTGGGAATCTTTTTAAAAACCCTGATTTCTGGGCCTCATCCTCGGGAAATTCTGTTTCTTCGTTATGGGGTGGGGCCACAACATGAGTAACAAAGAAACAGAATTTCCGGAGGATGAGGCCCAGAAATCAGGGTTTTTAAAAAGATTCCCAGGTGATTCTAATGTGCAGCCAAGGTTGAGAACTACTGGTAGAGAGTTTCTTCTTGGGGGGAAGAAAATATTCTGGAATCAGGCAGTGTGATGGCCACAAAACCCATTAACTCTACTAAAACTACTGGACCCTCCTCTAAGGGGGAATTTGATGGTGCATGAATTATACCTCAGTTAAGTAGCATGACTGTAGGGCAGTGGTTCTCAACCTTGGCTGCACAGAAATCAGGATTTTAAAAAGATTCCCAGGTGATTCTAGGACAGAAAATAAAGACCAAATCTGTACACCACACACAGGCCATACCATTCCACCCAGGCGATGAAGGTGGACCCTGACTTTGGCCAGGAGCTCTCCAGCAGCCACTATGAGCTTGGAAAAGAGTGTTGGTACGGGCTTCCCAGCCTCCTTACCACAAACATGAACTGGCTGCTCAGGAGAATCACAGCTTTTCCTGATGCCAGTGCCCAATCGAAAGCTGTCCTGTGTGTCTCCATGAAGCGGGCCCCGTGGCCACAGCATCGGCACCGTAACTCCCGTAGCACATCCTGGGACCACGCAAGCGAGGCAGGAAGCCCACGCGTGAGTCAATAAAGGCACGTTAATGAGGGGCCTACACAGTGCCGGAGAGATAAGTCAGTCTCCGGTGGTAAATGTCGGTTCTCGGCAGCAGTGGTTCCCAACCTTAGCTGCACATTAGCGAGCCCTGGGGGAGCTTTTGCAAAATATCCGGGCAGGATTCCATCAGCCAGAGATGGCTGAACCCCGAGATGATGCGAATATATAGCCAAGTCTGAGAACCACGGGAGAAATGGGTAAATTGTACCTTCCTCATAAAACCCTCTAAGAATATTATTTCTTTTTTTAAATATATTTTTATTGATTTCAGAGAGGAAGAGAGGATAGAGAGATAGAAGCATCCATGATGAGAAAGAATCACCGATCGGCTGCCTCCTGCATGCCCCCCACTGGGGACCGAGCCCACAACCCAGGCACGTGCCCTTGGCCAGAACCCAACCTGGGACCCTTCAGTGCACAGGTCGATGCTCTAGCCACTGCACCAAACCAGCCAGGGCAAGAATATTATTTCTTGCTTCAGGGGTTTTCATAAGTTCACGGTTAGAGTAATTAAACACAGGTTAGGGTAGGTAATATTTTCGGATGCCTGCTGCGTGCGAGGCAGGTGCTGCGCCGTGCCCCTGAGATAAACGGGTTCCTGTGTGGCCCAACCTCCATCCTCAGGGAGCTGACAGTTGATCTGTGTCACCGACACCCCAGCTGTGACCACAGGCAGGGTAGTACGTGAGGAGGTACACGGCACACAAGGCGGGCTCCTGGGCAGCCCGGGGTGGGTGGGGTGCTCCCAGCAGAATGGATAGCTCACGGAGCCCCGAAAGGAAAGGCTGACCAGGAAACAGAAGGTAGAGAACGGAGCCCTGCGCTCCATACTTGCCTCAGCGGCTTGGGTGACTGTCAGTCACATTATAACATGAGGGGCCCTCCTCACTTACAGCTGGAGGAACGGCCCTTCCGCCCTGTGGCTGGACAGGGACCCCCAAGAGGCCTGGCAGGGAAGAGGAGGACAAACCAAAGTGAATGACACTTGGGAGCAGGGAAAGGTGACTAAGAGGATTCCCTCTTGATCCCCGAGGGAAGGTCGGGACTTTGGAGTCAGGAATTTTGGCTCACAATTTAGCCTCAATACTCCCTAGCGATGTGACCGTGTGCCTTCCTGAGCCTCAGTGTCCTTATCCACAAAATGGAGCCAAATGATGCTCGTCTCACGGGATCATGGTGAAGATTAAAGGTCATGTAGGTGCAGACAATGAGAAGGTATGTACAATAAATGAACTGAAAAAGGACTCAGCTGGAATAGGTCAAGAAGTCCTAAATAAAAGTTTAAAAGAGAGACGACCCAATTTAAAAATTTTTATGTTTTTATTTTTTAAAGGCGAGAGAGAAACACCAGTTGGCTGCCTCCCACACGAGCCCCTACTGGGGATCAAACCCACACCCTTCAGTGCACAGGACGACACTACAACCAACTGAACTACGCTGACCAGGGCGAGACAACACAATTTTAAAAGTAGATAGAAGCCCCACCAGCGTGGCTCCGTGGTTGAGCTTTGACCTATGAACCAGGAGGTCATGGTGCGATTCCCATCAGGGCACATGCCCAGGCTTGACCCCCAGTGTGGGGTGGGCGGAAGGCAGCCAATCAACGGTTCTCTCTCATCATTGATGTTTCTTTTCACTGAGGCTAACCTTACATATATTAAAGTGCCACGTGCACTGCGGGCAGCTTAGACTGCTGGGAATCCTGCTATAGTTCTAGGAGCCACACTGTATTTTTGTTAATCCTCACCTGAGGATATTTTCCCATTGATCCTTAGATTGGAAGGGGGGCGGAGAGTCAGAGAGAGAGAGACATGGATGTGAGACAGACACGTGGATTGGTTGCCTCCCGCATGCGCTCCGACTGGGGCCAGGGATTGAGCCTGCAACCGAGGTGTGTGCCCTTGACGGGAACTGAACCTGAGACCCTTCAGTCCTCGGGCCAACACCTGAGCCAAACCGGTCACTGCAGATGAAAGCATGACATTAAGGATGAGAAAGGGACGCCGAAGGGTCTGGAACACACGGTAAATGAGGAGTAGCTGAGAGCGGTGGAGAGGGTGTCTGTGGGAGTCACACTGAGAGGAGCACGAGGAATGTTTTCAGATAGCGAGTGGCTGGCTCTCGAGAATGGGAACTAGACGTTCCCCTTTGTGGCTCTAGAGCAGTGACTCTCAAACCCCCGCTGCACCGAGGCCCCTGGAGGGTTTATTAGCGCAGAACCTGAGCCGCACCCCGAGAGTGTCTGACCCAGCCGGTCCGGGGCAGACCGAGCACCTGCATTTCTAACAAGTTCCCAGGACACGCTGATGCTGCCAGTCCAGCACCACACTCCGCTTGCCACTGTCCCATTCCACACCAGCCCAGCGAGGCAGTTTGTTTTGCTGTGAAGGAGGGGGGAGGGGGAGGAGCAAGAGGAAAAGGGGAGAAGGAGGAGGAAGGGGAGGGAGAAGGGGAGGAGGAGGAGGGGAAAGAGAAGAATTCTTTCTGGAGAACCTGGTGTGTCAGCCCCTGTGTTACACACTGTGTCTACATTTTCTCAATTATTCTCCCCACTTTGCGGGGGAGGGAGCTGAGCCTGTTTTTCACGGGCCTCACGGGTCTCTCTGACCCCATCCTG
>NW_006284328.1:1361852-1365355 GCF_000327345.1 Myotis davidii | reverse complement strand
AGACTGGCTTCAGCCGGCACTTTTAAGCACTCACACGTATTCAGCACCAACTGAATGCCAGGTATTACGCAACATTCCCTCGGGAGGTGTGTGGCCACCAAGCTGATCCTCCAGATGCCTCGGTGCGTCTCACCTGCCTGTCTCTCCTCTCCTCCTTGCCACCCCCGCTCTCTCCAGGCGGGCTGAAAGCTTGGTTCATCCGGATATTTGAAAAGGAGGCCCTTTGTGCACACACCCAGCTCTCCTGTTTGCATTCGCATGGGGTAGGGTGGCTGCTTCATCCGGTGCAGTCCTCCGCACCAAGCTGTCTGCCACCTGCCCCGTGCCAACCTTATGGCGAGCATGCCAATCCACCCTCCACACCCTGGGCAGCGAGGCAGTGACGTGGGGCTGAGAAGACAAAAATGTGGAGGTGGAGGAGGGGTGGCCTTGTGCCCGGAATGCCCAGGGGAACGGCAGAATGTGCTTGGTGACCTTGAACTAGAGACCTCACTCTACTGCGCCTGCCTGGCCTCCTGAGGGTCTGGCAAGCAGCGCCTCGAGGGTCCCGGGGACCGAGGGCGGCCCCTGGTCACTTAGAGGAGCCCATGAGGCTGCGATAACCAGACCTTTTCTCTTGGTACTTTCTTTGTTATATTGAAGGTGCTCAACTCTAACAGCAACAGTGAGAGGATAAAATGTCCATGAGGGGTTTGCCCACGAAGGAATTTGGGCAGATGTGTTGCATGTAAAAGGATCGTGGTGAGGGTATCCGACTCTTATTGCGCTCTGTCTTACATTGTCTTGTTTGCTTTCTCCTTGAGTATTTCCAGGATGTGGATCACCTGTCAGTGGCCCAAGAAGTGCCGCTGCTTTATTGCTAAGCAACTTCCAGGTGTAAGTGAAAGCACCTCTCTATAGTGTGAACGAACACCTCTCCCCCAGGAGTCACCCCCTCTCCCCCCGCACCCCTAGCAAAGAGCAAACCCCTGGCCCTGGAGGGGCAGCAGGACGCATCACTAGCAATGACTCAGGCTGGCAGCCTGGAGGAGGGGCCTGGGAAGGTGGGAGAAAGCTTCCCAGAGGAGGTGACCTTTGCGGCAAAGGAACCGATTTCAGCTGGCAAGAGCTGAGAACCCGTCACTCCTACAGCTCCTTTCCTCCAACCCATTCAGTCTTTCCATATCTGCTCCCAGAGCTTGAGGGGCAGGGGTCATTCCCTTCCAATTTACAAGGAGGGAAATCAGAGTATGACGAAAGGACCAGGCAAGGTTGTGACTTTTAAAAAAATTTTTTATCCTCACTTGAGGATATATTTTCCATTGATTTTTTTAAAACATATTTTATTGATTTTTTACAGAGAGGAAGGGAGAGGGATAGAGAGAATTAGAAACATCGATGAGAGAGAAACATCGATCAGCCGCCTCCTGCACATCCCTACTGGGTGTGTGCCTGCAACCAAGGTACATGCCCCTGACCAGAATCGAACCTGGGACCCTTGAGTCCACAGGCCGACACTTTATCCACTGAGCCAAACCGGTTAGGGCTCCATTGATTTTTTAGGGAGAGTAGAAGGGAGTGAGGAATTGGGTGTGGGATGTAGGGGAGGGGAGAGAAACATCCATCTGAGAGGGACACATCGATTGGTCGCCTCCTGTACGCACCCCAACCGAGGCCAGGGATCAACCCTGCAACCAAGGTACGTGTGCCCTTGACCAGGAATGGAACCTGCATCCCTTTGGTGTGCAGGCTGATGCTCTAACCACTGAGCACGCGGGCCAGGGCCAAGGTTATGTCTTCCTAATTGAATGGTAACCACAGGGTGCCCAGCTAGAGCTAGAGATTTGACTACAAGGCACAATGGAAATATAGGGCAGCCTCTGTCCTTGGAAACTTGCTTTCATTGGCAAATAAGATATGTCAATAAAGCACCAAGAACAATTGTAAAGATGTTGTGCAAATAGTTCACTTCCCCAGCTGTTTATCCAGCACTCTATGTGCAGGTATTTTGTGAGACACCTGGGCAGGGGCGGGAAGTGTTGGGAATACAGGTAAATACAGTCCCAGCTCTTCAGGACTCACTGGTCTCAGGGAGGCAGGGTGGTGGGAAGAGGCAGCTAACAGTTGGTGGAATACCGGGTGAGGCAAAGTATGTTTACACTTGTGAGCACACAAAACACAGTTTTTTCTTGTATTATTATTTATGAATCACTGGAGGCCCGGTGTGTGGATTCTCACACATTGAAAGCAAATTAATTAGAAGGTGGCCAGTGGGGTGGGACTGGGCGAGATGGGCCAGACACGCCCTGGAGCCAACTCCCACGGTCCCTGCCCGGCCGGCCACACCTGGGGCGGCGCCAGGGCTCGAAGGGCATCTGCATAGTGAGCGGGGTCCCTCCAGCAGGTGGGGTCCCTCGGCCTGGCCTGCGGGGATCGGGCTGAAACCCGCAGCCTGACATCCCCTGAGGGATCCCGGAGTGCGAGAGGGCACTCTGCAAAGTTGCTGTCGCTCGGCAGCTCCTGCATTGAGCATCTGCCCCCTGGTGATCAGTGCGTGTCATAGCTACCGGCCGGTCCGCCATTGGCCGGTTGCTTAGCCAATATAGAGAGATTGTATTATTTTCCGTATGAACCACTGTAAGCCTGCTTCTGCCCCACCCTGTGTGATAGCTGACACTGTGAAGACAGTAGGGGGGCAAGAAGTAAGTCTGGAGCTCCTTGGAATTTGGGGTTTGGGAAGAATTTTTCTGGGAAAAGTTCCTGGAGAAGGTGGACAATGGGATGATGCTGGAAAATAGTGACACAGGGAAAGACAAGGAAAGAGAAGAAGCAAGACTTTTTACGTAATTGTCCTTCAGATCCAGTTCAGCAATCACCTCCTCCATGAAGCCTTCCCAGGCAAAATGGGACCCTTCTCCAGGAAGTCAGAGCACCCCTAGTGCAGAATGTATCTCATTGCTGTCCTTGCTTCCTTATGGCTTGTCTCAACTCAAAGGCCCCCCACAAAAGAAAAAAAAAAGAAGAAAGGAAAGCCTTTGATTGCAATGGGGCTGGGTATTGCACCCACCATAGTCCGTTTACAATTTTATTGGAATATAATTCACCTACAGGAAAGGGCACCAATCATACGCTTACAGCGAGCAATGCAATATGCTTACCTGTGTGAAACCACCGCCCAGATCAAGTCACAGGATGTGTTTAGTGGCCCAGACCCCGCAGGCTGCCCTTTTCCATTCACAGGTCGCTGCCGCTGTGGCCCGGGGAGCTGAGCCAGGAGACGGCCGTAGGAAATTAGGAAAGGATTTCAGGAGTTTGGGCTGCAGGAGCCAAGAGCTGGGGCGAGGTCATTATTCGTGAGAAGGACTAACAGGGCAGGAGCCACTGGACGTCCTGTAGGTGGCAGTGGGGAGCCACAGGGAGGTGCATTTCTGTTAAGCATGAAACCCTTCCTACCACAGTGCCGACCCCAGGAAATGATAAGGTTCCCATTAATAAAAGGTACCCGTCTGGAATAGGGCTGACAA
>NW_006284328.1:1360832-1361553 GCF_000327345.1 Myotis davidii | reverse complement strand
ATGAATAATGGCTCCCACCACCACCAGAACTCCAGGGCGGGGGTGGCAGTGCAGGGCCTCACTGCTCTGCCTCCTGGGAACAATGCAGGGCCAGTGTCGGACTCAGGGGCAGGACCACACCAGCAACACCAGCCCTGTGACCACCTGGGGTGAGGGACCTCCCGTGTCCCAGGACTCCCACCTGGAGGTTAACATCCTCCCACCCCGACTCCTGACTCCTTCCGGCTTTTCCCAGCAAAACAGGAATTTCCCCCAGAACGCTCTTCTCCCCTAGAGGGTTGTTTCCAGATTTCTCCTGGGATTCCCCAGGTCCCCACCCTCCCCTTTCTGACCCCCTGCTCCCCCAAATAGGAAGGAGACAGTCCGGACCAGCATCCACCTCTTCCCCTCCCGCACCTGCCCAAGGAGCAAGGGGCGCCTGCAGGTGAGGGTGGCTGCAGGCCCTTCCGCTGAGCTCAGGGCTAGGATGGATACTTCTAGGGCTTTCTGTCTGAAGGGTTCCATTGACAACCGTGAATACCCTCCCAAGAAAAAACATAGGTGGAGCTTGTGCCTCCTGTTCAGAAGATGGGGGGCGCTGGCAGACTCTGAATTCCGTCGGTGAGGCCTCTAGTTTAGGAGGGAGGCTGGGGACTCCTCCATCCCCGAAGCCCAGGCCCTGGTGAATGGGGGAGGCGCTCTCCCAGCCGCTCCGCCCGCCCGGGACCCCTCGGGCCTCCGT
>NW_006284328.1:1348898-1359872 GCF_000327345.1 Myotis davidii | reverse complement strand
TGCCCCCCGCGCCTCCCACCCCCCGCCAGCTCTCCCGGAAAACTCTCCCCCGAGACTGGATTGTTTATCGGCCTCCACTCACCCCCGGAGGGGTACACCCAGCTCTCCCCGCTGCCCTCACCCACACCCCGGGGCCGAGGGGTGATGGAGTTTGCAGGGAGGCCCGGGCCCGAGGTTTGTCAGGGGGATGGGAGTGAGGTGGGAGGAGAATGGGGGTGTCCCCTCCAGCCGGCGAGGGGCCAGAGCAGGGCAGAGGCTCCACCGAGCCCTGGGGCGCGCTCCCGCCCACCATCAGTTCAGATCGGCCGCCACAGGCTGTCGGGGTCCCAGGTGGCACAGGCTCCAGGTTCCCGGGTGTTCCTGCTCCTGAGGGGCCGGGGCCCGCGTGGAGGAAGAGGGCACCTGGGGGACCTCCTCCAGGGCCTGTAGGGCAGGCGCAGGTGTCTCACCTAGAGCGGCGCAAGGTGCCCCTGTCCCTGTGCCAGGTCCCTTCCACTCCCTCGCCTTCCTGGCCTCTGCCCAGGGCTGGCCCTGGCGTGGCCCCAGAGACTTCTTTTTGGATTTCATAGCAGAGCGTCCATCTCCTGCTGGAATTGGACGGGGCGCCTCCAGGGAGCCCTGTGGGGAGGTAGCGGGATCACTCTCCCAGTGCACCTGGGAGAGCAGAGCCAAACTGGGGGTGGATGACTCGCAAGCCAGAAGCTGCTGGGAGATTTTTCTAGTCTCCCCGAGGGGCCGGCGGTTTCCTGGGTTGCATGGGCTGGAGCAGGCCCACAGCCTGGGAGCAAAACCACAGGAGGGGTCTCCCAGAGAAAGCTCTGGGGGGGCTGCTCTGGGCCAAGGGCTACCCCTTTGGGCTCATTCCTAGAGGCATCCATGAGGATAGGTTTTCCTGTCCACCTCACTTCCAGAGCTGATGGAGAGGGGCACAGGTGTTGTACTTTAAGCCACTCAAGTGACAAAACAGGATCAGTTAGGGAGCAATTATCCCCACTACGAAATTCTCTTGTAAACGGAAGAATTCTCCTCCTAATAAGCACCTCTCCTTGTGTATACTAATGTTTCTGTGGGTTTTGTACAGGATTGGGTGTATAGGAGATTCAGAAAATCTTTAAGAGCATAAGATCCATTCCGAGTCTGCCTAGGGGTGTTTTTAAATTTATTTTTAAAATTACATTGGACGTCCAGTATTATATTAGTGTGAGGTGTACAACATAGTGGTTAGGCATTTATATACCTTGTCAACTGATCACCCTGATAAGCCTCATACCCATCTGGCACCATACACAGTCGTTAAAATAGTCTTGACTGTATTCCCGATGCTGTATTTTATAGCCTGGGCCTATTTTTATAACTGCAAATTCGGACTTCTTAGTCCTTTCTCCCTTTTCACCCATCCTCAGCCTCCTTCCCATGTGGCAACCATCAGTTTGTTCTCTGTGAGTTTATTTCTGTTTTGCTTGCTTGTGGGTTTTTTTTTTAGATTTCACATATAAGTGAAATTACCTGGTATTTGTCTTTTTCTGTCTGACTTATTTTACCTAGCAACATCTCCTCTCGGTCCATCCAGGTTGTTACAAAAGGCAAGATTTCATTCATTGTTTGTGGCCGAGTAATATTCCATTGTATATATGTACCACCGCGTTTTCGTCCACTTGTCTATTGGTGGGCACTTGGCTTGTTTCCATTTCTTGGCTGTCGTAAATACTGCTGCGGTCCATGTAGAGGCGCACCTATCTTTTCAAATTAGCGTTTTAGATTTCTTCCAGGAGTGGCATTGCTGGTCATAGGGAAGTTCTATTTTTAATTTTTGGGGGGACCTCCATGCTGTTTTGCATCCTGGTGGCACCAATTTGCAATCCCACCAATCGTGCACGAGGGTTCCCTTTTCTCCACGTCCTTGGCAACACTTGTTTGTTGGTTTATTGATGATAGCTCTTCTGACAGGTGGGAGGCGATCTGCCTAAGTGGTTGGCAAACTGCGGCTCACGAGCCACGTGCGGCTCTTTGGCCCCTTGAGTGTGGCTCTTCCTAAGCCTCAGGAGTACCCTAATGAAGTTAATAACAGTGTACCTACCTATATAGTTTAAGTTTAAAAAATTTGGCTCTCAAAAGAAATTTCAATCGTTGTACTGTTGATATTTGGCTCTGTGGACTAATGAGTTTGCCGACCACTGGCCGCCCTAGAGTTTAATTAGAGACCTAACAAGGTGTTTTTCTGGCTTTGTTCTCCTGTTCTAAGTATTTTGATTTGCAAACACTCGGTCACTTGCAACCTTTCCGTGCAATGAACCAAAAGGGTCATGAGTGTCATTCTAAATGGCAGGCTGTTGTGCCGGTCTTTGTGAGAGGGGCAGGTACACGCCCGGGTGAGCCATCTCTTCCTCGCTGGCTCTGCACCTCTCTCAGGTTCCCTACTCAACGGGGGGCTCTGAACAGGCAGTGGGAAGGGTCCTGCAGCAGGAAACCTACTCGCAGAAAAGAAAAGTGATCATGGCAACAATAATCCCTAACTTTACTGAGCACTTACCCAGTGCCAGGCACTGCCCTTAGTACCTCACTTGTATCAGCTCATTTCATCTTCACAACAACCCTGAAGGGAACTACTATTATTTCCATGTTTTGCAGAAGGAAGCTGAGGCACAAGAGGTTAAGAGACTTGCCCGGGCCCCACAGCTGTTAAGAGGCCTAGTCTGGGTGTGGACCCAGGCGGTTGTCTCTAGAACCAGAGACCTTAGAAGGCCTCTTGCTCTATGAGTAGGTCATTTTCAGCTCTGCGGGGTACAGGTATACCCCGTACTCCTGGGCACAGGCATGGCTGACTCCCCTGGGGAGGAAACTGTGGGCCTCTGGGGCTTCTGGCTATCATCAGAGGGGTGGGGGTAGGGCAGGGCGGGTGGGATGGGAGGGAAGCGGGAGGGGGAGCAGGTGCTGGCAGCGTTTCGGGTTTAAATTCTGAACCTTAGTCCTTCCATCCCCAAGGCAAAAATGTTGCAAAGAACCCTCTCCTTTGGCTCAGAGCAAACAGTGGGAATGGAGGGATATCACGGGCTGGCCTGTATGTAAATGGCAGTCACCACCTAGCCAGGGCTGGGTAGCTCATCATGACTCCCCATCCTCCCCAGCCCCCATCAGCAAACACAACCTCCACCAGCCCTGAAACAAGCCTCTAAAGCTTGATTCCTCGGGGCCTCCCCACCCCTCAGTTAAAGTGCTAACACCCCGCAAGTGCTTTTCAGCTTAAGTGATTACTGGCTTCTGCACAGGCTCCTGCTTGTCAGCGGGGGATTGGCTGAGCCTTGCCGAGGGCCAGCTGTTGCAGAGGAGTGGGGCGAGCGCAGAGCCTTGGAGAGGAGCGTCCTGGCAGCTTCTTCCTCTGGGATCCCTGCTCAGTTCTGCCTGCTGCTTGCCCCAGACCCAGGGCCAGGGCTGAATAGTTTCCGGATGCCTCTGTAGGGACATGCATGGGAGGGACTGGGGTGTGGAAAGCCTTGGGTGTTAGAATGGGTGCAGGGGAGGAACCAGTATGCACGCTGTTTGTTATCTATCTATCTATCTATCTATCTATCTCTATTTCTCTTCTAGCAGAGAGAGATGTTGAAGGAGGCCACCACATGCAGGCCAAGAGGGAGAAGGGTGCATGCACATTAGGGCCAGAAGAGCAGGAAATAGTTCATATAAAACGCACAGCCACCTGGTGGGCAGGGTGTGCAGGTATGTGCTTTGTCAGACAGGAAAGAGGAGTGGGTATTTAGACAACAGTTGAGAGTTCCTTTCCTGGGGACCTGTCTAACTACCCTGGGCAGTTTTATATTTAATTTCTACCTATACTCCATTGACCAGAACTTAGTCATATGACTACATATAATTGCAAGTGATGCTGATTTGTTATCTATCTATCTATCTATCTATCTATCTCTATTTCTCTTCTAGCAGAGAGAGATGTTGAAGGAGGCCACCACATGCAGGCCAAGAGGGAGAAGGGTGCATGCACATTAGGGCCAGAAGAGCAGGAAATAGTTCATATAAAACGCACAGCCACCTGGTGGGCAGGGTGTGCAGGTATGTGCTTTGTCAGACAGGAAAGAGGAGTGGGTATTTAGACAACAGTTGAGAGTTCCTTTCCTGGGGACCTGTCTAACTACCCTGGGCAGTTTAGGGGACCCCTTTATCTGAAAGGCATCGGGTAGGTGAGTGGCTTTCCGAGCTTCCCCGCCTCCTCCCAGCCTCACCTTGGCCTCTCCCCTGGATACCCCTGCTAACTGAAGCCTCATTGAGTCCTTCCCCCTTTGCCCTATTCACTGTCCCCTTCTCTGCCTTTCTTTTTCTCTCACATTCCTGCAAGTCCTGCCCTGCCCATGACCCAGCTCCGACTCCCTCCTGCCCCTTGCACAAGACCCAGTCTTCTGTGCAAGATTCCCCAGGCCACTCCCAGACCCGCTTCCCCACGACGCTGGCCCCTGCGGGGACACAGTACGAAAGCCGGTTCCTTCCTCTCGTCTGGGCCCTCGGTTGGTCTCCCATCAAGAGAGCCTGCGCCTCTCTCACCAGCAGCTTGTTCGCCTTGCAGCATGCCGCAACCCTACCAGGGCTCGGCCAGGTGTGCTTCTCGCTTTAAAAGTCCATCTCACCACGGAGTTGCCGTGACCCAGCAGGTCCACTCCTAGGTGTGCGCCTCAAAGAAAAGACCTGGAAACATACGCCCCCCCCAAAACCTGTCTATTCAGAGCATGTGCTTATTCAGAGCAGCATCGCCAAAAAGTGGAAACAAACCAAATGTCCATCCACAAAAGAGGCCAGCTAGAGGGGCGTCTCTTCTCCCCCGGCCCCTTCCTCCGTCATCGCCAGCCTGCCCTAGCTCCCGGGGGGCGGGGGGTGGGGGGGGCTGTCTCCTGGTTTCTTGTTGGGTCCATCTACACAGTCTACTACTCAGCCATAACAAGAATGAAGTGCTGGCATGCGCTTCCGCGGGGAGGAAGCTTGAAACACTGTGCTGAGGGAACGCAGCCAGGCACAGGACATATTGTATGATTTCATTTCCACGAAAACGCAGAGCAGGACAACCTATCGCTCCAGAAAGTAGATTCCTCGCCCGGGGCGGGGCCGGGCTGTGGAGAGGGAAGGGGGTGCCTGCACATGGGCACGGCTTTCCTTTGGGGCCGATGGAAACGCTCGAAACTTAGATTGTGGTCGTGGGTTACAGCTCTGAACATATTAACAACCCAGTGAACTGTACACGTTGAATAGCTGAATTGGATGGTATGTAAATTATAGATCAGTTTTTAAATGTAAAAACAATCTTCAGACTCATCCCTCATTCATTAATACCTCTTGAGCCAGACCCCGTTTTGGGGGGTGAGCACCACAGACAAGGTCCCTGCTCTCCTGAGCCTGCGTTCTGGAGGGTCATTCCAGTGAAACGAAGGAAATAAACAGAGTAAGGATGGAGATGAGCAGAAGTGGGGTAGAGTAACAGGGGTGGTCAGGGAAGGCTTCTCTGAGGAGGTGACGTTGGCGCTGACACCTGAATGAGATAGTCACGTGCAAAGAACTGGGGGAGAGGCGTTTTAGGCCAACAGAACTTCAGGTCCAGCCAGTGTGTAAGAACACCCGTGGGAGCCCAGCCCCCACTGGGCCGGGGCACATCATCGGGCACAGAGTGTAGCCTGGCCTCAGGTTGGGGTCTCCCCCGGGTACCCCCAGCCATCACACAGAGCCCTGAACAAGCTGGGGTGTCTGTGCTGGGCTGACCCAGCTAGAGGGGGGCCTCTTTTCCCCTGGCCCCTTCCTCAGCCATCGCCCTGGCTGGAGCTGCAGTCTCCAGCCTGCCCTAGCTCCCAGGGGGAGCCCTTGTCCCAGGCCCCCACTCTTTCGCGGGGGCTGCCCGTCCTTTCGGGGTGGATGGGTGCTGAGGATGCCTCTGACCCTCCTCAGTTCTGCGTCCCGCCCCTCTGCCCTGGTCTTCAAGGCCGGAGATCATCCAGGGTGGGGGATCCCCGAGGCAAAATGTGAGGAGGATGTCAGCGCCCCTCCTGGGGTCACTCATTGGAACCCGTGGTCGCTCAGTCCGTGGTGACAAGGGGCAGTCATTCCCCCAACCCTGGGGAGTGGAAGGCAGGACAGGCTGTGGACACCTCGCTGCTTCAGTCCTCCTTGTTTTGAAGCCAAGCAGCCCCTTGACCACACAAAGCCACGTCAAGGTGATGGGTCACGTGTGCCCTCTGGGTAAGGCAGAGCACCTGGCCGACAGGGTCAGCAATATGCTCAAGGTCACCCAGCAAACTGGCAGGGTTGGCACCCCTGGGCGGGGCCGGGGGGGAGGACCTGGCTCCTTGCCCTCCCTCCTGTTCTCTTTAACCTTCCATGGGGAGCTGGTAATGAGTAACCTGGGCATTTCCCTGGCTCCCTAAGGACCGGCTCCCTGGACTGTCCACGCTGTTCCTGGGCCTGGGGCTCTTCCCATAACCGGCCTGACGTACCCTCTGAACCCAGGACCGGGGGAGGGCAGACTGACGGCACTGCGCTGGCCGCGGCCAGGATTGGGAGTCAAGAAACTGGATCCTGGCTCAGCGTTACTCTGCCTCCTTCCGTGTCCGGGCCCGGTTCCTGATCTGTAATATGAGGGGAGGCCTCCGAGGCCCTTGTCACTCTAGCTGTCCCTGGACCAGCCCCCGAGTCACCCAGAAGGTGCTGCAGCGGGCACAGCACCAGCCTGTGCCCCTCCTGTGGGGCATGCTTCTCTGGGCCTGGCAGTGCTCTCTGGGGGAGTCCACAGGGAGGGGCAGCAGGGCGGGGGGCGGGGAAGATCCCCGTGAGTGAGCCAAGGAGGACGGGCTGGAACAGCACTGACTGCCCAGCAGCTTCGTGAGGCAGCGCCTACTATCCCCATGTGATACGGAGGAAACTGAGGCGCAGGGGCTACGTGTACGTGGCCCGCCCCAGGCCATCCCCTGGGAAGTGGCAAAGGTGGGCCGGACCAGTCTTCCAATTGCTAGTCTAAACCCCACCGCATCTGCACTGCCAGGGCTGTTTTGACATTTTTATTTTATAATTTTCGGTTTATCCATAGTCCTGGGAGGGGCCGTTGACCAAACTATTAGGTGGCCAAGCCAGTTCGTATATTTCCTTCTGGCTCTGAGACTCCTTTTCGTGGCTGGAGAGGGTGGCCAGCAGGGAGCAGGAGGGAGATTGTGCAGAGCCTGGTCTCAGGAAGCAGCGGTGCACAGCTCTGCCCCAGAACATGAGCCCCAGGGGTCCCGCTCTGTTCTGAAGGAGTTGGTTCAGGCTGGTCTGGGAATGCCCAGGAATGGCCCTGCCGACCAGCGGCCCGGGATCTGCACGCAGTGCCCCCATTCACTGGGAGCAGTCTCCATCCCCTCATGCCCAGGAACCCAGGCCCATAGGGGCTCAGCCCGCCTCAGCCTCAGCCGGTGGGTGGCAGCTCCCACCACTGCCCAGAAGGGGAAGGAGAGGCAGGGAGGGCACTTCCCGGCAGGCTCCCCCGCCTCTCCGCCTCTCCGTTCTGCGGGCCTCTCTGCCCCCCTCCTACCTGTGGGCATCAAGTGTCCTTCTCAAGAATGACAGGGTGAGAGTGTCCCGATGGGAGAGAGGAGAGGCCTGGACAGGGCAGCCCGCTGGCCACCAGCCTTCCCCAGCCCCTTTCCTGAGCCCCTGCTGCCCTACTCAGCACCTTCCTGGCATCTCTCTGCCGCCCCCCCTACACTCCCACATCAGCCTCCTAGTCTCCCATGCTGTCTCCGCGCCATCCTGTGCGCTGGGATGAGACAGGCCTTCCCCCCGCCTCCCATTTCACCAGCTGCATCCAGCACCTTCTCAGGGCTGAGCACAGTGCAGGGCCGAGCACAGTGCCAGGCACAGTGAACAGGCGGCAGCAGATGCCTGGGCGGTGGGAGGAGGCGGGCGATGAGGCCTGCAGTGCCTCTGGAGCTCCCATCACACCAGCAGAGGGACCCTGGGGCTCATGTTCCAGCAACTGTAGCTGCAGGCTCCCTCATGCTCCCTGCTGGCCACCCCCTCCACCTGGCTGGGACTGTGGCCCAACACCAGCCTTCCAGCCTTACACACACACACACATGCACACGTGCACGCACACACATACATGCACACACACACACACATGCACGTGTGCCCTCCTCCATGGACGTGGAACGTGGCATGGAAGATCTGGGGTTAAGTCCAGGCTCCTTCAGCTACTTTCTCGGCCTTTCTCAGCCTCAGTTTACTTCGGGTCAACAATTGCAAAGTCTACCTCCCAGCATGGTCACGTGCAGGTGCCTTGGACCCTGAAGTGTTGGTCGTTGTCGTGTAAACTTTCTCCCTTGCCCCAGCTCCTTCCTGGCCTGCACCTCGACCTGCCCCAGGACTGAGTGCTGAGGCTCACTCAGGGTCCGGGGCAGGTGCCATGTGCCAGCTCTTCAGGAGCTCTCCTGTACCCGGGCACCTGTGCTTTCCCCGAGTGGTGAGTGAGTGGTGGGGCTGTCGCCACTGTGTCCTGGGTCAGCGCAGGGGACATTTGAAGGAGAGAGGGACCCTCTTGGGGTCCCTGAAGTCGGGCCAGCCAGGAGGGTGTAACATCTGGGCTCCTTAAACATCTGTGTAGGGGAGAGAAGGGGAGGGAGAGCTGGTACAAAAGACCTGCGTTTTTAGTGCCCCGAGGAGGCATGGGCATCACCTGTGTTGGCGTCAGAGGTAGGGGAGCCGGAAGCAGAAGCTCAGTGAGCGCCCAGGCTGCCCGTGCTGGGGGCCCACAGAGCAGGGCTGGCGGGGCCGGGGCAGGGATTGGGGGGTGGTCCCTGTTTTCCTCACAGTGGCCAGGGTGAGCGAGCTTTCCCATGCCCCTCACACAGCTCGGAGTGGGAACAGGCAGGGGTCATGGTCAGTAATCTGCCGGGCAGATCAGCCTGGAAACAAGAAAGAGAAAATGACGGACTATTGCGGTCAGCCGAGCCCTCTGATAACGGATTTAATCAAAGATGAGAGCTGAGCGCCAGGGTGCAGAGGCCGGACCCTCCGGGGAAGGCAGGGTCGGGGTGAGGAGGGGCGCGTTTCACTTTTCTTCACGGTGCCGCCAATTCAGACACATCTCGCCACATGCCCTGTCCCCTCCCACGCTCAGCAGCCACAGAGGCTGGCTGGGGCTCCCCAACTCTTCCTAAGTCAGAAGTTTCTGCACAACTTCTTCCTTCCAGAACCTCTTGCTGCCCAGTCTCCTTCCTCCCCACATTAGCCTGGCAGGCTGGTCCCAGAAAATACCAGGTTTCCTTCCTTCCTCTGAGAGTGCTATCAGGCAGGGTGTACAGAAAAGACCTGGACAGAGCCTTAGGCGCCCCATTCATTCCCTCGCTCACCCATTCATTCCCTCTCTCACCCATTCATTCCCTCGCTCACCCATTCATTCCCTCTCTCACCCATTCATTCCCTCTCGGGGGACAGGCCCTCCGCCTGTCTGTGGTGGGCTCCTCTGGGGGATGCCTCTCAACGGGGGTGCCCACAGAGCCCCCCATCCAGATACTGGCCAGATACAGGGCCCAACAGCTCTGCCCGTTGAGGGGGTTGCCAAGTCGCCCCGACACTTCGCTGTGGGCCTTGGGCTCAGGGAACTGTGCTTCCTGCATGTGGCCCCGCTCCCTTGAAATCCTCAAACCAGACTCCCCTCTAGTCACTTACAGGTAAACAATACAAACTTGTTGTAAGCAAAATAATAGCAGCTACACTCTGTTAAGGCCCATCGTGTCCCCGCACATACTCTCCGGAGTCCTCACAACACGGCCCCTTGTGGGGCTGCGCTCTGAGACGTGGGCTCCTTAAACATCTTGCCCGCAACCCAGAGCCAGTAAGTGACAGAGCCTCTTTCAGCGTCCTTCCCCTTCTGCCAGCGCGTGGGGGGCCGGTGCGGGCTCCGGGCCCCTCCCTGACCGCGCCCCTCCCTAACCGCAGCCTGGCCCAGTCGCTGTGGGCCCTCTTCACCTCCTCTCTGACCATCTCCCTGGTGTTCGCCGTCATCCCCTTCTGCCGCGATGTGAAGGTGCTGGCCTCCGTCATGGCGCTGGCGGGCCTGGCCATGGGCTGCATTGACACCGTGGCCAACATGCAGCTGGTGAGGATCTACCAGAAGGACTCGGCCATCTTCCTCCAGGTGAGCCCACGCAGGCACAAGCTAGGGGCGGGGAGGGGCCTGTCCCTCTGTCCGTCTCTCCCAGCTCCTCTGCCCGGGCTCAGGGTGCTGATGCAGGAACAGCACCAGGGGCACAGTTGGGTGTGACCGGCGGGGCCACGTCTCTGGGCGTAGCACGGGCCCTGCCTGCAGGGCGCTCACAGGCGTCTGGGCGCTAAGCAGAGAGTTGGTTTTCACCGGGAAGTGGCGTGACAGGGGGGCTGTTTTCCTCCTGTCTCCTCCCCCCTCCCTGCATTTCTGTTTCCTCGTCCTCCAGTTACCGGGACTTCAGCCCAGCCCTTCCCTTCACTAGCCCTCCTCCCTTTGCCGGGTGCCAACATGGGAACAGTCCGCACTGGGGGTTAAGATTTGGGGAAGGAGGGAGAGCAGCCACTGTCTTCATCGTCCCAGGACACGTGGGTGGCTGGGGAGCTCACTCCCTCTCCTGCCTCCCACTCCCTCGTTCCCACCTGGGCCAGGCAGGGGCTCCCAGACGGGACACAGACGGGGTGGGGTATGAAGCCTGAGCCATCACCCCGCACGCTCCCTCTCCTCCTTCCCCAGGTTCTCCATTTCTTTGTGGGCTTTGGGGCTCTGCTGAGCCCCCTGATCGCCGACCCCTTCCTGTCGGAGAACAGCTGCTTGCCGGCCAATAGCACGGTCAACATCACCTCTGGCAGTCACCTCTTCCACGCCTCCAGGGTCCTGGGCCAGCACCACGCGGGGGCCTGGCCTTGGGCCAACCAGACGCTCCCCGGGCTGTCCCCGCCAGACGGAGCAGGAACCCGTGTGTCCTACGC